>NC_090449.1:362866598-363171798 GCF_031143425.1 Pleurodeles waltl | reverse complement strand
TGAATTTGAGTCCTTTTTTTCAAACATCCTAGGGATTCTAAAGGTAACCAGAGTTTGTGGGTTCCCCTGGAGGAGACCAAGAAATTATCCAAAATACAGCTAAAAACGTTTTTCAGAAAAATGGGAAAAAAGGGCTGCAGAAGAAAGCGTGTGTTTTTTCCCCTGAAAATGGCATCAACAAAGGGCTTGTGGTGCTAAAATCACCATCTTCCCAGCTTTCAGGAACTGGCATACTTGTATCAGAAAACAACATTTGTCAACACACTATTGGCATTTTACTGGGACATACCCCATTTTTACTATTTTTTGTGCTTTTAGCCTCCTTGAGTTAGAGACAGAAATGGGTATGAATCAAATGCTGGATACAAGACAGATAACCATTTCTGAAAAGTATATACAATTCTGAATTAAACAAGGGGTCATTTGTGTAAATTCTACAAGGTTTTCCTACAGAAAATAACAGATGAAATAAAAAACAAATTGAAATTGAGGTGAACAAAAACAGCCATTTTTCTTCACATTTTACTCTGTAACTTTTTCCTGAGATGTCATATTTTCAAAAGTAATAAACCGTTACATCTACTGGACTCTTCTGGTTGCGGGTATATCTAGGGCTAGTAGGTTCATCAAGAACCCTAGGTACCCAGAGCCAATAAAGGAGATGCACAGTGCAATGGGTTTTCATTGCATACCAGGTGTACAGCAATTCATGTGGTGAAATATAAAGAGTTAAGAATAGGTATCAAGGAAACCTTTGTATTTCCGAAATGGGCACAAGATATGGCGTTGAGAAGCAGTGGTTATTTGCACATCTCTGAATTCCGGGGTGCCCATACTAGCATGTGAATTACAGGGCATTTCTTAAATGGAAGTCTTTTTTGCACACTGTCTTACATTTCGAAGGAAAAATTGTAGTGAAAGACAAGGGACAATAACACTTGTTCTGCTATTCTGTGTTCCCCAAAGACTCCCAATAAAAATGGTACCTCACTTGGGTAGGCCTAATGCCCACGACAGGAAATGCAACAAGGACACATCACATTTTTAAATTGAAATCTGACATGTTTTTTGGAAAGTGCCTAGCTGTGGATTTTGGCCTGTAGCTCAGCCGACATCCAGGGAAACCTACCAAACCTGTGCATGTTTGAAAACTAGACACCTAGGGGAATCCAGGATGGGGTGAGTTGTGGGGCTCTCACCAGTTTTTGTTACCCAGAATCCTTTGCAAACCTCACAAATTGGCATAAAAACACTTTTCTCTCAGATTTCGGTGCTCCAAATTTCTGGAATCTGAGAGGAGCAGGAAACTTCCTTCCACTCAGCATTCCCCCAAGTCTCTCGATAAGAATGGTACCTCACTTCTGTTGATAAGCCTAGTGCCCGCAGCAGGAAATGCCCCAAAACACAAGGTGGATACATCACATTTTTCCACTGAAAACTGACGTGTTTTTTGGAAAGTGCCTAGCTGTGGATTTTGGTTTCTAGCTCAGCCGGTACCTGGGAAAACCTAACAAACCTGTGCATTGTTGAAAACTAGACACCTAGGGAATCCCAGGATGGGGTAACTTGTGGCGCTCTCACCAGGTTGTGTTACCAAGAAAACCTTTCAAACCTTAATAATTGGCAAAAAAAAACACTTTTTCCTCATATTTTGGTGATAGAAAGTTCTGGAATCTGAATTTCCTTTCACCCAGCACTCCCCCAAGTCTTCCAATAAAAATGGTACCTCACTTGTGTGGGTAGGCCTAGTGCCCACAACTGGAATAGATTACACAACAATCAATGTTGGTCCTTACATGAGGGCAACTGTTGACCCTAGGGTGATCCATTCCTGATGCAGGCACTAAGTACAGGCACTTAAGTGGGGTAACATTTTTATCAGGACAGGTGGCGAAACACTGGGTGGTAGGAATTTTGTGGATCCCAGCATATTCCTGTAGTTTGTGTGACAAAAAAGCAAGAAAAAATTGAGTTTTTCTTCAACATTTCACCTTTGCAGGGTATTCTGGGTAAGAACATTTTGGGAAATCCACACATCACACCTCATTGGACTCCCCCAGATGTCTAGTTTTCAGAAATGTCTGGCTTTGGTAGGTTTCCCTATATGGCCGCGAGCCCAGGACAAAAAACACAGGTGCCTGCCTTACAAAACCAGGTTGTTTTGTGATAGATAATTTTGATGTCTCCAGAATACGATTTGGGTGGTGGAATTTGGGGCTGAACTAAATTGGGGAGCTCCCAACAGAGCACTCTCTCTGTGCTTGCCACCGCTTGCACCTGCTCTCTGTATTGGACTAACCCGCTTTTGTCCCGCTGCACAGACTGTGCTTGCGGAGGGACAGCAGGACTGTCCTCATCACTTCCCTCATAATCAATGAAAGAGGAGTTGTTGAATGGGACTCCTCCAACTAAAAAATCACTCCCAGAGTCTGCTCCATTGTCCTATCCCTCAGATGCTGTCTCAATATCTGCTGTCTCAGTCGCTGATCCTACGTCAGAGCTGTCCTCTATAACCCGAGTGAGGGCTTGAGGAGCAGTCATCCAACGAGATGCCATTTCTGCTACTGGCCAAACTGTCGCTCTAAAACACTAGCCTACGGAAACAGTCAAAAAAATTGCTGGTGGGTGTGTGATATGTGCTACAGTAGAGGTCACCTTACCTTCACTTCTTCCCTCAATCAGCATATTCTTTCAAGACACTCAAAAAAAGACACACAGGCCCGTATTTATACTTTTTTAGCGCCGCAATTGCGTCATTTTTTGATGAAAATTCGGCACAAACTTACAAAATACAATTGTATTTTTGTAAGTTTGCGCCGATTTTCCGTAAAAAAAAAGACGCAAATGCAGCGCTAACAAAGTATAAATACAGGCCACAATATCTTCACCTTGTCACATACTAATCATCACAGTTTTAAGCACCTTTAGCGCCCAGCCCAACAATCATTATTGGTGCTCCCACTCCCACTACCTCCTCCTCAGATTCCCTCACTACCACCCAGAAAAAGTGCCCTTCATCACTCTATAGCCCCCTGCACATGCATTTCATTTGTATTATAGCACAAGTAATGGCTGACTTTACTAATCTACTCAGCTATTTACATAAGATGCAGATTTGATCTTTGCAGTAGGCATATAAACCTTCTGCGCTACTTTATGGCATCAAAACTGCCACTAGATAATAGTCAGATCCTTTTGCAACAGAAACATAATCACAAGACTTACTTGACTTTTTTATTGCTGCCTAAACGCTACAGTTGAAACGCATCAGTTGAAGTATGTGCTTTGCTTTGAAGATGCAAGCTGCAACTGCAAGGGAACTGGTGGTGAATATATATATATATATATATATATATATATATATATATATATATATATAGAGAGAGAGAGAGAGAGAGAGAGAGAGAGAGAGATGTGTGTGGGTGTGGTTTTCCTGGGGGCTGATCGCAGCCATCAGATAAATATATATATATATATATATATATATATATATATATATATATATATGTGTGTGTGTGTATATTTATATATATATATATATGTGTATATATATATATATATATATATATATATATATGATCAAACAAAACAGTCCACATTGTGGCGCACAATGTATGCTGGTGCAGACATAAGGAATGGACCTTTCCTCTAAATCATATTTGTAACAAAACAACTGATATCAATTGTGATGCTGCACTCCAGGAGAGTTTTCTTACTTTTTAATTGCAGTCATAAGCTTCACCAAACATCACCAACGCATTTCGACCTCCCGGTCTTGTTCACAGTGAACAAGACTGGGAGGTCGAGACGCATATATATATATATATATACATCTATATATAGACATCTATATATATATATACATATCTATATGTAGATATATCTATCTATATATATCTATCTATAAAGATAAATAAATCTACATAGATATGTCAATATATAGATCTATATATGTATATATATAAATATAGATCTATTTATGTTTTTAATAGCTGTATGGTTTCCTTGGGGGCCATAGTGCCCCCCCGGGAAACCATACAACTATTAAAAAAATTATTGCCCCCACAGGGGGTTGCCCTCCTCACGGGAAACCCCCTGTCAATTTCATATTTTTTTTAGTACTGTTTTAAAAAAAAAAAAATTTAACCCGGGGGTGGGGGGGGGGGGGGGGGGGGTGCGTTCAGGCCCATTTTCTGAGGGGTCCGACCCCCCCAAGCGAAATCCCCGGTGTCTAGTTGGGTGTCCTTACCCCAGCTGTGCTGCGATCGAGGGCCTGAAAACCTGTTCAGGAGGGCCTCGTTTGAAAGGGGAGAATCTCCCCTTTCAAATGAGGCATTCCTGAACGTCAGGGAGGCCCGTTTGGGCCAGTTTTCTTCACCGGAGCAGGAAGCGGCCGCAAGTCCGCTTCCTGCTCTGATGGGGAAAACATAGTAACGTTAGCGCGTGACAAAGGGACGGGGGGTGGACGGGGATGAGATGCTCAAGATCTTCAGTGTCCCTTGGGTGTTTTTTAATTAAAACGCATCAGAGGATTTTTTAACTCCCTCCCTGGTGTCGCCACTGGTCGAGACCCGCACCAGGGAGGTGGTGTGGGTGTTGGCCACTGTAGGGGTTAAAGGGTCACCAGGGCCTGGAGCACTGTTTGCACCACCCTAAGTGACCCAAGTAAACTACTGATAGCAAGCTTGTCATTTCAGACTGCCGGAGCAGTGTAATCTGCTTGAATTTGACTTTACCCACATCATGTGTGGCAAAGACATTGCACTATTTAATATATGTCTGTCACCCCTAAGGAAGGCCTCCTGAGCCCAGAAGGTAGGGTACATTATTGTAAAGGTGTGGACATAAGTTCAAGTTTATATGTCCCTATTGTAGCCTTTTCCATTAAAGGATACTATGATTGATAGGCTGTCCATAGGATAACATGGGCTGCCACTCAGGCAACCACAAGGTTTACAGCTCCATTATGGTACTGCCGAAACATGTCATGTTTGGCATTAAACAACGTGCCTTCTCACTCCTGACACAAAACATGTGTCAAGGGAGATATAACATGCACCCAAGTTGCGATTTTATAGGTTGCCCACGTGGTTGCCCCAGCTTTTCTCTTCTCTGGCTGCCAGCTTACTGGTGTACCTGCCAAGATAGGATTTTGACCCCCACGTCAGGAACATTATGAACACTCCCAGAAGTCAGGAACAATTGCCTGGACGGAAATACTAGTGAAGTGGCACATCTTCATAGGTCACATCGCCTCTGATATGCAAGTAGGCTTTCCCCAGAGGACAAAGCCATCCCCCTGCCTCAGGCACATTTGCACCCAAGCAGGTGGAAAAAATAAGTACTCAGGAGGCATACATCCCCAAAAGGCTGGCCACATCTCTAGGGTGGGCTACCTGATCTGTACACTCGATGATTGGGTTAACATCTTGAAAAGTGGCAAAATAGAGGGTTCTGGGTAGAAAAGATGCCACAACCTACTCAATGTGGTCACCTTAGGGGCGGATTAGCTGCTGGGACTAGTAGCCCTTTAGCTACATGCACCCACTCCTTAACACCGCCAAATCTAGGGTTTGAGGGGGCCTCCTGACAACAGAACGTCAGGTCTACTTTGAACTGCAACCAAGGACAAAGACAAGACCCATGTCTGCACTGCCAGGACCAAAACTCTGCACCTGTGGTAGTAACCCTGCATCTGCATGACTACAACTCACCCCAGACCAGAGACCAATGCAAAAAGGAAGAAGAACCGCTCTGCAAATGAAAGACCTCATCAGAACTTACGTGGGCTAGAGGTACTAGTCTCCTGTAACCCGCAGATAGAAACCGCACTCTTGGAATGAAGAAAGTACTGGCTGTCAGGCCCGCTGAGGGATTCCCCAAAAGTAAATGGTCAAATGACTTCAGGGAATCCTGATTTTGACCACACCTGGAGGTCGAATCCTGCAAGTGCTGTGTTTGCAACTTCCAAGGTTTGTTGTTAGCCAGTCTGATTACTGACCGCTTTCTTTGATGTTGCACCTTGACGGAACACCCCTGCAACATCAACTAACTACCTCAGTGGCTCTATTGTCAAGTACTTGCATCTGTTTCCTCTCCAGCACCATCCCAGTGATGAGATCAGCACTAGCAGCTCTCGTTCAGCACCAAGAATAGCCAAACACTCCTCTGCACCTGAGACCCGTGAGCTACATAAAGTTGTTCTGCCTGTTGAATTCTGGTCCAGGGGCCCACACAAGCTTAACACCAGTGGGCTTCCACAAACTAGCCCTGCAAGTGATCGAGTGTCACAAGTGTGATTTTTTCAGCACTTGTGGCTCCCGCATTCAGCACCAAGGACAGCGAGAACGCCTCTGCAGCTGGGCCCCATGAGCCAGGTAAAATTGGTCTGTCCTTAAAACTAGACAGGTTATCCACCCAGTGGATGAGTTGCACTCTTTTGAAATATTCAACTCATTGGTCTTCTCAGTCAGCTTGAAGCTAGAGCAATTTTAAACTCTATGTACCTGTGAGAACACTCAAGTGGGCTACTACCAAATCTGGTTATAGGAGAAGGTGCCCAGGATGTGGCTACAGATGTAATACATATGTTGTATGGTTGTCATCATTTACGCAGATCAGATATTTGTTGGAGATTGTTCATATGCAATTCCAGCATCTATAATGCAACTTACAGCTGACTAATAGAAGCACCATGAAATGGTTTTAGCCTGCTGGACTCAAAAGAGCCTCTGCTATAATCTCCATGGCAATCATGTTGCTCCCTTATGCATTGCCTGAGAATGAATTTGCCAGACAACTCCCACTGTACATTGGTGCTGGGCACTATTCTGTCAAATATATGAAACAGAGAACTCTATTTTTCAGCTTAAAGGTAATAAGGGGGCAAAGCATCTATATCAGATTTGGGGAACAGTTGTTTAGCATGAGTCTTAGACACTGACTTGTCTCTCTCTGCAAGTATGATAAGGGTATATTGTTTCGTGTAGGAAATTGGGATACTGGTTGAAACACAAGCAAATGCCAAATTTACCTGTGCTTAACCTTATGGTAGCTTGGCACACAAAGCAGCAAGACTTATCTTAAAGGCAATGTGTAAAGTATATATGCAGCACACAAGTAGTAAAAGAGTGAAAACACACTAAAATTCCCACCCTGATTTAGAAAAATAGAGTAACTTTTTATAACTTTTCTGATACAAGAACAAAAATCCAATCAGTAGAACAGGAGATATGCTAATTTATATAGCTTTGAAAAGCACACAGTGTGATGGACTACAGGCAGGATACAGGGATGAAGTTAGGTCAGCTGAGCTAAGTACCTTAGGGCCATATGCACAAACACATTTTACCATTGACACAGAATGGGAAAAAACCTTTTGTACATCTGGTTAAGGAAAATTGCAAGGTTCCCCGTGGAGTATAGGTCATGCAGCAGCAGTTTACAGGAACTGTGATGCTGCAATTCATGACCCTGTGCTTAGGATGCACAGTGCATTGGCAGTTCTAAGGAGCTGCGAGACTGCAGTTTGAGGTCCTTCATTGGGGATACATCGTGCATTGGGTGTTCCAATGTGGAGCTTTGATGCGATGTGTTGCACTGCCTTAGTTCTTTTCCTTCTCATTCAGGCAGAAGGGCAGCAGAGTAGCACAGCAACTGAGCAGCAGTCCTTGCAGTAGAGTAGCACAGCAGTACTTCTTCAAATTCTTCAACAGGCCCAGATGTGGACTGAAGAGTTGGGTCTGAGGGTCCACTACTTAATGTTGGTGCCCACTTTGGAGTGGGAGAAGCTTCTAGAGTCTTCACCCTGTAGAGGTGTAGGAAATGCCCAGCCTCTCAGCCCTGGCCTTGGCCCTGTTTTGTCAGGGCAAAAAAGACTAGAGTAAGACCCTTTGTGAGTGTGCTGAGGCAGAGTATTTCACAACTCCATCTTGTGCCCTACGTGCAGTTGTTTTTTCTCTCCGGACTTATGATAGTCTTTCCTTGTGGTACATCCCTGTACCTAGAACTCCAAGGCATCCTCCACTTGTGGTGCCTTCCTGCCTTGAGCACTCCATGGGCTCCCTCCAAGGAAGTTCGAACCATTGACCCTTCTGTTCTGTTGCTATGCAAGTTTGATCTATTTTGCCCCTGCAGATTATCAACTGTCTTCCAGGACAATTCACGTAATCCACAGCGAACTATTGAATTGTACCATCATGCACTTGGGCTTCCATTGTATTTGTTTATTGTTGCCAATTATTGTTTGCACCTGCAAGGCCTCAAATCCAATGTATGTAACATGATCTTCCCCAGATTCATTGGAATAATCCATGCTTCCACTTGGGGCATGTGCCTTTTTGCAACACTCTTTCCTTCAAGTATAAATACCACCTTTGATCCTGCATCAGTGCTTGACCTCATTCCCGTCCTGCTCAAGCATCAGTTCTGCACTCACCTCTTGAGTCCAGCACTCGAGTCTTCCAAGCTTTCCTGATGATTCTGTTATCCTGGAGTCTGCTACACTTTCAGTGTCTTCTTCATGAGCGTTGATTCCAACTCCTCTTGAGTTTCTTGCACTGCTGTCTTTGGATTCCAGTTTAAGTACTGTCATGGTTAAGTACTTCCCCCTCAGGTTAGTGCTCACTAATCCATAGGCTAGCAATTATCCAAAGACTGATTGTTTTGAAGGCGTGAGCATGTTTTGGGATATTGGACATTTTTTTAGTGTTAACCCCCATGAGGCCCAGTACTCTGAACTCTATTATTGCAGTGCTCTGAACTCTCTTGTACCTGAAATGAAAGCTTACTACTGTGTTTTATGACAAGTTGTAACTAGTATTTTCAGAGAAATGTCTAGAGCTTGAAGTTGTATTTGAGTTGTGAGTTGGAATCCTGTATGTTCCGAAGTACCAGAAAATCTTAGATTTTTTAAAATGGTTTCTGCTCTCTCTTATCTAAGATTTATGATGATGTATGTAAGTACACAAACATTGTAAACAATTGATAGATCATTTTGAGTCGGGAAACTATGGGTAACATTGCCTCTTGTTGATTTTAGCGTATCACACCTGCAGTGAGGATAATGAGGTCCAGAGAGTTTCGATCCCACCAGGCAGAGCACGAGACAGTTTCCTCAGTGATGCAAGTTCATCTTTGCTTGCTTTATCTGTTCCCCTTTCCCCCTGGGGGCAGTGTTTCAAACCAGACAGTTGTTACTTGTTTCACTAAGCTGTCCCAGCTGGTGTCGAAGGACCAGCATCATCTCCATGGTAGGAACCAGGTTAGTACATGACAGAATCTTTCTGCTGTGCAAGTGTGCTAGTTGACAGCTTAGCCCCTTATCAAGTCAGAGATGGCCCGTCCTGTCAACACCTTTTCTACCAATACATAAAGACAAACTGGCAGCTACACCTAGTCATTTGACCCAGGATACAAGATTCAGGCACTAAATGGTTGAGACATGAAAATGCCAACTTTTTAAAAGTGGAATTTTCTGAACTGTGATTAGAAAATCCAGCTTACCATTAAGGAAGGTTTTAAATTACAATTCTTTGGAGCCCAAACTTGATCTTTCTACCAGCTCCTGATTGAAAGTTATCACTTACTAAATGTGATTAGGTAACCCACTATTATCCTAAGAGGGACATGCCTTGCAGTAGTGAAAAACACATTACCAAAACATGTAAAAATCAAAACATGTCCAACTTTTTGAATATACTTCACCCTGCCATATGGGCTTTTTAGGGCCTACCCTACGGGTGACTTATATGTGCTAAGAAGGAAGGTTTAGGTTGGGCAAATGGTTTATTGTGCCAAGTCAAAATGGCAGTTCAAGAAAGCTCACGCCAGGCTGAAATGGCAAACTGAGACATGTTTAAAAGGGTTATTTAATTTACAGGCCCTGGGTGCATGTATTACCACTTCACTAGGAACACAAAAGGCAAATGTATATAAGCCCATTATACCATGTGTAAAGGAGAGAGCACAAGCACTTTAGCACTGGTTAGCAGTAGTAAAATGTGCAGAGCAGTGCTTAATTTGTGCTTGTTGTTTCCGATGCTGAGCACCGGCACTTATTTTTGAGGGCCAGGGCTTATTCTTCTGGCTCAAGCATTTGCTGCGAGCAAAAAACACATATGGGAACGCCGGTGGAAGAGAAAAACAAAAAAGCGTCCCAATGGGAGAAAGCTGCCAGAGTGAGCTGAAGGGGCTGGGAGTGGCTTTAAATGGATTGAAGAGGCCCGAGACGGCTTCAGGATTACACTTCCTCATTATTCCGTGCTTGCACATTTAAATGCAGCAGCTGTGTGTTTAAGAGGGGGCTTTGGGCACCTGCATGTTTTTATTTACAGATTAAGCACTGGTGCAGAGTCCTAAAAACAAAAACAGGTTCAGAAAATAGGAGGGTGAAGACAAAAACTTTTGAGGATGACCTTGCAGAGACATCCAAATCCAACTTGTGTTACATTTCAATAATAAGCATCCCATTTCAAAACTGATACACAGCCCCCTAACAATGGATTCAAGTCTGGCACCCATAAAACATTGCATTTTTACCTGGCTCAACAAAACGTGAGCAAATACTTACTCTCTGGGGTTTTAGGCAAATCAATTAGTCTGTTTAAAGACGTTTATTCTTGTCATTTGTTTTAAGTAATCGCTGGCCCATAGTAAAGTTTATACCAATATCATACGATCTGAGCTAATCACTAGTTCTGGTACCAACTAGAAAAGATCCAGCCGAAGGAAAGGAATACACAAAGCCATGCCTCAAAGACAGATGTAGCTTCTCCAACTTGTCTTCAACGTGTTTCAACATACTCAGTTTAAATTACTCAAGACCATAGAGTGCAACTGGAGAACTGTACACTTTCTGGAGAACATCAAAAACTTTTTAATCAAATGTTTAACCCCTTCGTTGCCAGGCCTTTTACCCTTTAGGTGCCAAGCCTTTTTTTGGCTATTAGGGGCAGTTCACACTGAGGCCCTCACAACTTTTTGTACACATAAGTTACCCACGCCAAATTTGCGTCCATTTTTTCCAACATCCGAAGGATTGTAGAGGTATCCAGAGTATGTGCGTTCCCCTGGAGGAGACCAAGACATTAGCCAAAATACAGCAATAATTTTGTTTTTAAAAAAACATTTTTTTTTAAAATGGGTAAAAAAGGGCTGTAGAAGAAGGCTTGTGGTTTCTTCCCTGAAAATGGCATCAACAAAGGGTTTACAGTGCTAACATCACAATCTTCCCAGCTTTCAGACACAGGCAGACTTGAATCAGAAAACCACATTTTTCAACAAAGTTTTGGCATTTTACTGGGACATACCTCATTTTTACTAATTTTTGTGCTTTTAGTCTCCTTTCAGTTAGTGACAGAAATGAGTGTAAACCCAATGCTGGATCCCCGACAGCTAAACATTTCTGAACAGTAGACAAAATTCTGAATTCAGAAAGGGGCCATTTGTGTAGATTTTGCAAGGTTTTCCTACAGCAAATTGCTGAAATAAAATAATATTTAAATTGAGATGAAAAAAATAGCATTTTTCTCCACATTTTACTCTGTAACCTTTTCCTGCGATGTCAGATTCTCAAAAGAAGTATACCATTATGTCTGCTGGACTTTCCTGGTTGCGGAAATATATAGGGCTTGTAGGTTCATCAAGAACTCCTTGTACCCACAGCCAATACATTTGCAATGGGTTTTCATTGTAAACTGGGAGGACAGCAAATCATTTGGTGAAATATAAAGAGTGAAAAATAGGTATCAAGAAAAACTTCATATTTCCAAAATGGGCACAAGATAAGATGTTGAGAAGGAGTGGTTATTTGCACATCTCTGAATTCCGGGGTCCGCATACTAGCATGTGAATTACAGGACATTTCACAAATAGAGTTCTTTTTTTCATATTGTCTTAAATTTGGAAGGAAAAAATGTAGAGAAAGACAAGGGGCAATAACACTTGTTCTACTAGTCTGTGTTACCCCAAGTCTCCCGATAAAAATGGTACCTCATTTGTATTGGTAGGCATAATGCCCGCGACATGAAACACAACATGGACACATAACATTTTTACATTAAAATCTGACGTGTTTTTTGGAAAGTGCCTAGCTGTGGGTTTTGGCCTCTAGCTCAGTCGGCACCTAGAGAAACCTACTAAACCTGTGTATTTTTTAAAACTAGACACCTAGGCGAATCCAGGATGGGGTGACTTGTTGGGCTCTCACCCGGTTATCTCACCAAAAAGCCTTTGCAAACCTTAAAATTTGGCCAAAAAAAACACGTTTTTCCTCAAATTTCGGTGATAGAAAGTTCTGGAATCTGAGAGGAGCCACAAATTTCCTTCCACCTAGCATTCCCCCAAGTCTCCAGATAAAAATGGTACCTCACTTGTGTGGATAGGCCGGGGGCCAGTTTTTGGCAAGTGGCTAGCTGTGGTTCTTGGCCTCTAGCTTAGTTGGCACCTGGCCTAACTGTGGATTTTGGCCTCTAGCTCAGCCAGCAACTAGAGAAACCTACTAAACCTGAGGATTTTTTAAAACTAGACACCTAGGAGAATCCATGATGGGATGACTTGTTGAGCTCTCCCCAGGTTATGTTACCAAGAATCATTTTCAAACCTTAAAATTTGGCGAAATAAAACACTTTTACCTCACATTTGGGTGATAGAAAGTTCTGGAATCTGAGAAGAGCCACACATTTCCTTCCACCTAGCATTCCCCCAAGTTTCCTGATAAAAATGGTACCTCACTTGTGTGGGTAGGGCTAGAGCCCACAACAGAAAATGCCCCAAAACACAACATGGACACATCACATTTTGCCAGTTTTTGGCAAATTGGCTAGCTGTGGTCCTTCACCTCTAGCTTAGTTGGCACCTGGGGAAACCTACCAAACCTGTGTATTTTTGAAAACTAGACACCTAGGGGAATCTAAGAGAGGGTGACTTGTGGGGCTCTCGCCAGGTTCAGTTACCTAGAATCCTTTGCAAACCTCAAAATGTGGCACAAAAAACACTTTTTCCTCACATTTTGGTGACAGAAAGTTCTGCAATCTGAGAGATGACACAACTTTCCTTCCACCCAGCATTCCCTTACATCACCCGATAAAAATGGTACCTCACTTGTGTGGGTAGGCCTAGCGCCCGCAACAGGAAATACCCTAAAACACAACATGGACACATCACATTTTCCGAAAGAAAACAGACCTGCTTTTTGCAAAGTGCCTAACTGTGGATTTTTGCCTCTAGCTCAGCCAGCACCTAGGGAAACCTCCCAAACCTGTGCATGTTTTAGAACTAGACACCTAGGAGAATCCAGGATGGGGTGACTTGTGTGGCTCTCACCAGGTTCTGTTACCCAAAATCCATTGCAAACCTCAAAATTTGGCAAAAAAACACTTTTTCCTCACATTTCGGTGACAGAAAGTTCTGGAATCTGAGAGGAGCCACAAATTTTCTTCCACTCAGCATTCCCCCAAGTTTCCCAATACAAATGGTACCTCACTTGTGCGGGTAGGCACATTGCCCGCAATAGGAAATGCCCCAAAAATCAATATGGACACATCACATTTTTCCAAAGAAAACAGACCTGTTTTTTGCAAAGTGCCTAGCTGTGGATTTTGGCCTCTAGCTCATCCGGCACCTAAGAAAACCTAGCAAACCTGGAAATTTCTGAAAACTAGACACTTAGGGGAACCTAGGATGGGGTAACCTGTGGTGCTCTCACCAGGTTCTGTTACCCAGAATCCTTAGCAAACCCCAAAATGTGACAAAAAAAACACTTTTTCCTCACATTTTGGAGATAGAAAGTTCTGGATTCTGAGAGGAGCCACAAATGTAATTCCTCCCAAAATTCCCCCAGGTCTCCCAATAAAAATGGTACCTCACTTGTGTGGGTAGGCCTAGTACCATGACAGGAAATTCCCCTTGAAACACTACGTGGACACCTCAAAATGATCAAATACAAAACTACCTGTTTTTGTGTGGGGGGGGCACCTGCGTTTTTGGTCCTGGGCTCAGCAGCCATCTAGGGAAACCTACCAAACCCAGACATTTCTGAAAACTAGACACCTGAGAAGGTCCAGGGAGGTGTGACTGGCGTGGATCACCCACTGTTTTGTTACCCCGAATCCTCAGCAAACATCAAATTGAGCTAACAAATCACATTTTTCCCACATTCCTTTGTGGGATCACCACACAGGCAAAAATGTCCTACCACCCAACGTTCCCGTCAGTCTCTCTATACAAATGATACCTAACTTGTGTAGGTGGGCCAAGTGCCTGTGACATGGAATAGCCAAAAACATGTTGAAAATGAGGGGGAACAATACAGGTCCAAAAAGGCAGATTGGAAAAAAATGTTTTTAGGCCGACAAGTGGGGCAGAATTTTTATCGACATAGATGTGACAATGCTGGGTGGTAGGAATTTTGTGGATTCCTGCAGATTCTTGAAGATTCCATCACAAAGATATGGGAAAGTGTGTGATTTCAAGCAAAGTTGGAGGTTTGCAGGGCATTGTGGGTAGGAAAATGGTGCAGGTTGCATGTGAAGCACACCTAGTTTTCAGATGTGGCTAGGTCTTGTAGATTTTTCTACATGGCAGAGTCCCAAAGTACAAAAAGTGCAGCCCTCACCATTCCAAGTGGGATGATTTTGAGAGTTAGACAAGCTCTCATGGCCGAAATGTAAAACCAAAACCCCAAATAATCTAATGTCCTCTTGCTTGACACTGGGATAAGATCTTTTAGTGTGCCAGGAATGGGTAAGATGACCCGGATTTCCTAAAGTATTTGGCATTAGCTAAGCTTCTAAGTCTTCATTGCCCTCTGGAAGGGTAAGGGAATACAGAGAAGAGGTGAAAGAGAGTCCTAATAGCATACATGAGGTTCTCTAACGAGGTTGTCACAAATGGTGTTGGTGACGCAGGCAGGAAAATAAAACCTGACTATGCTACTTATGTTCTGGAAGAGTGCTCCATATTCTGATTTTTGAAATGCTTGACAGAATCCACATGCTGCAGTATAAAGGATTCAAACTTGAATACAGATAAGCTAGTTTAAATATTATTGCTTCAAATTTCTGACTGCTTTAATCAACCAAAAGACCAGAGTGGGCTAAACTGTCGGCAAAATAAAGATTGTAAAATTCTGGATTGAAAATGTTTCGAGATGAACAAGGTTGCAGCCAATATAGGTGTTGGATGATAGAGTATGAATGCTATTAAATCAAAAATTCCTATTCCCATCAGTTGGATAAATGTAAACAATAAAAAGTGAGATGGATGAGTTAATACTAAGATTGGAGATAATCACTTTGTTAGATGAATTGTACTTCAAAATTAGATGGCTTACGGACTTCGTATATACTCTCACTTAGTAAGAAATTGTATCTAGAAACCAGTAATAATGGCAGGCAGCTGTCCTGGCAAGCAAAGAACAAAGCAGTCCTTGAGGAAATAGATAACACTGAACCTGGTGCAATAGCAGCAGGGCAACAAGTGTTGGGAAGTGCCTTTTGTAGGCTCTATCAGAAACGTATTTGAGGAAACTACACTTGCAGGGAGGGAACTTAACTGAGGTTTCTTTAGCAATAACTTGATACATAAACTGTGAAAAATTCAACCTGATACCCTTACCTAGTCAGTCTTCTACTCCATAGTTAAAAAGTCTATTTAAAATGTACCCTCTAGAAAACATCTATTCCTAATGTCTTTGGCAGCACTTTTATAAAACCTTTAAACAATACTTAGTTCTGTACTTGCTGAAACTGTTTTAACACATCTGATCCGATGTGGATTGACAACACTCAGTCTGGGAAGGAAAACTAGATCTTCCTTAAACTAGACAAACACCTCTGAAGTTTCCCTCATACTGATTATACTCCTCCATTAAGACCACAAAATATTTATGAAAATCAAGGCAAAACGACTGGCTGCAGTAATGGGGAGAGTGTTTGGAGAGGATCAGATGGGCTTATACCTGACAGAACCCTGGGCCTTATGTACAAAGAAAGCATCTTGTAAAAGACATCTCAATTTGAGCACTGACTTTTACGAATACATTACTATTTTGGCAACAGATCTATGAACTAATAGGTCTGTTTGCAAAATACAGAATTGTAGTGGGTTGCATTTCTACCACCCTCGGGAATATTAATGAGGTAGTTCTCAAACTGTGACCAACTATCATTTGCTGCCTTCATTGGGAGTGTGACCTGCTGGAGTCAGCATACCTTCATGTCTGTGATTGTAGACATCTCCTAAAAAAGGCTTTTGTAAAGATTTATAAAGGCTCCATGGGAACCTCCTCCCGTTTGTGAATCTGTATCATCTCCTTTGAGGTGTAGATAATCTATCAATGCCTGGGACCAGAACTATGGTCATAAACCACTGATATATACCTTAAAGATTCACAGATTGGAAGGGACCCTTTAAAAACATACCTTTTAATTTGCAAATTCAATATGTATTGGTACTCCTATTTTGCATTTTGGTAACGTTTCCGAAATGCAAATTTGGTGCTATACATACACCAAAGCTATTTTGCTGTGGCAAAGGATCTGATTATGCGGATGGGAGCCTTTTCAGTGGCACAATTGCTCTGTAGAAAGGGCCCCATACTTGCACATGGTTCATCATGAAAGAAACATCTTCAACTGCTTGTTTTGATACTAGTCATTAAATACACATTTGACATTGTGATTGGGATGAGCAAATGGTTTGCCAGGGGAGAGCAGCAGCAAAATATAAATCATTTGCTGATCCATTATGTGGAATAAATAGAGTGAATGAATTAAAATAATGTTTATTACTGAAAGTGAGTTTTTGGATATTTTGTGTGAGTAGAAATATATAACAGAAGTCATAGAACAATCATAGGCTTCCAGTAAATAATCAATACAATTTATACTTTCCACCAAATGTGGTGCCAGAAGCACCAAACATCAAAAACAGCAACCAAATATGCACAGGGAAAAGTAATTATTCCTGTTCTACTGAATATATTTCTCCTAAAGAACATATACTCCGAACTGTGACTTATTCCTTGAAAATCAGAGTGTCAATGTAGCTGTACCTGAAAGCACTGTGACACCCTACTTGTGGCAATACTGCACAATACAAATGTCTGATAGCTTAACATTACATCAATTAAAAGAACAAATGGGCAAAAGCATATTTCTCATGCAAGCCAAATTCATTGTTCCTTTAGTTCGCAGATACTTAGGGCCAGATTTAGGAAAAGTGGCGCTACATTACACATAGCTCCACTTTTCTTGCGGGCCCTTGTGCCCCCCTACCGCCACGATGTGTGTGATGTATTCAAAATACGGTGCATCTGAATTTTTGAAGCTATTGATGTACTGTTCAGGGTCAGCGCCAAAATTTGAGCAGTAACCCTGAGAGGTACATCGGGCCCATTGAAAACAATGGCATGTCTCCTTTTAACCCCTGCTCTGAGCAGGCATTGAAAATGCCAAAAAAAATGACTCAAAGACGAGGCAGATTTACGACCCCTAGCGCCTCCTTGTGGCACATTATTGTAATATTTTTGTACGCTAATGTGGCCTAACGAGGGCAGAATTGCTGCACAAAATTTACAAAGTGGCGCAATGCATGCATTGCTCAACTTTGTACCCCCTTGGCCACATTATGCCTGTGCCAGGCATAATGTATGCAAGGGGGGGGGGGACCAAAAAATGGCACAAAGAAATCTAAAAGATTTCTTTGCATCTTTTTTTTCTGCATTTGTAACGCCTGCTCAGAGCATGGGTTAAAAGGGGGCATGCCATTGTTTTCAGTGGGCCCCTATGTATTGTTCATGGTTAGCAAACGCTGGACAGTAGGTCAATTCTGATACCATTTCCCCCTATCCTGCGCCATGGTGCACCGTATTTTAAATACGGTGCACACCTGGTGGCGGTATGGGGAACAAGGGGCCAAAAGAAAAGTGGTACTACATGTAATGTAGAGTCACTTTTCTTAAATCTGTCCCGAAATCTTTTAGATTTCATTGTGTGATTTTTTTTGGCCCCCTTAACGTGGGAACGCCCCCCACTTGCATACATTATGCCTGGTGCAAGAGGTTACAAAGTGGTACAATGCATGCATTGCACTACTTTGTAAAATTGGCACAATGATTTTGGCCTTGTTGGATCACATTAGCGTAAAACAAATGACACTAATGTGGTGCAAGGAGGTGCTAAAATCTGTCCCTTAAGGAGGGCATTTGGTGAATGATGGCACAATACAGCTCAAAACCCAAGCCGAGATCAAGGAAGGCTATGCTCTTTACCATGCTTAAAACGCATTCACATTTTCAGCTTATTTGTTTTATTACCATGACTCACTGTGAGCTCGACAACTAGCCTATTGCACCTTGTAAAATGATTGTATCGATACTACACCTGAGACATCACAGGAAAAGACAGGAGGAGGAACAGAGGTTGTGCATGACAAACGTTCGTTCTGATCCATGTGAGAAAAATAGTAATAAACTCAATATGAAAGTTTCGCATTCCTTTATGTTTTAAATGTCTGACGGGGAAAAGTTTTCAGCTGCGAAAAAGTTTCAGTGCCAACTGCTTCTTTCCGAACAGATGACATGATGCATTATTAGTTTTAAACGGCACCAAGACTCGTATATTACTTAGCTGCTCATGCTGGGATCGAGTAGCGTAATAGCATCTTTCTCGCTCAATGTTCCTCCCCCTTCTCCACCTAATGACTGCAAACTCAGTGAACTGCAAGGACATGGGGCCTCGGGGTACAGTACCCCACAAAACGCCCACGCCTGCTTTACGACACTCGGTCTGCCATATGTCCTACATCCAGAAGCGATGTGATGCAACCTGTTCAGGGAGACAGTTGTGCTCAATGGGTGCCTGAACACCGTCTACTGCTTTGAAGCACCGCAGTACACACGCTCCTCTTTCGAGACAGTCGAGAGATCTGGAACACTCTTACGTTGATTTTTCCTGACAAGTACTAATATTGGAAAATGTTTTCTTAAATGAGTGCTGGTATCTTATATCTTCCTGTAAGTTTGGGAAATGTCTGGGATCATGAACATATGCCATTCCAATAGTTTCTCCTTTTTGTGTATTTATCTTCAAACTTGTTTCTATTGAAAACAGACACTATGGCCCAGATTTACAAGACTCTGACGCATCACTACTGATGCACCAGATTTCTTGTCCCCCCCCCCCACCGCAACCTAACAACACCATGGGTGCATCATATTTACAATACTGTGCACAATGGTGCACGTTAGGCCAATAGCATCAATATTGTTTGTGCTATTGTGGCGCTTTGCTGTACTAGCATCCAAAATGTTGATGCTAGTTCAGCAAAGTGCAAGGAGGCCTATTGACTTCAGTGACTTCAAACTGCTTTGAGCAAATGTTAAAAATTACACCAAAAATGACGCAATGAAATCTTGTAGATTTCATTGTGACATTTTTGTGGTCCTCCTAACGCCGGATAACCCCCTGCATACATTATGCCTGGAGCAGGCATAATGTCGCGCAAGGGATTGCAAAGTGCACAATGCATGCATTGCACCACTTTGTAAACATGGCGCTGCGATTTTTGCCTCGTTGTGCCATATTAGCGTAAATAAAAGACGCTAAAGGGGCGAAAGGAGGTTCAAGGGCATTGTAGGTCTGGCCCTATGTTTTTCCATTCACGTTTTTTCACAAATGAAATGATGTGTTCTGCGTAAAGCATACAACAGCTTTATGCTTGTGAAGCACTTTATAAAACTTTAAAATAAATAAAAATAACAGCAATAATTTTCTTTAGGTTTTTTAAGAAGCTGTAGACATGATAAAGGTTGCCCAGTAGCACGATTGCCTCTCGGTAACTAAAACTGAGATGTAATCAACAGACGATATCATTGGGTCAAGTGTCTTAAAGAGATGGAATAGTCTATTTTTTTCAGTTTGTAGTGGTGTCTTTTAGGAGTTCTTATGCATTTTTTGTTCACTGCTGTCCAGTGCAGACCTATGTAAAACTTTAAAATGTCTGCGCAAACCCTGGGATTACTAAACAATCCAAAATTGATTTTCATAGTTTTATTTTCTATTACGTAGGATAATCATCTTTTAACTTTAATCACTTTAGTTTTGGAAAGATATTCTTGGAAGTATGAGAAAGCTTCGATTTGTTTTATGAGGCATTGAAGAAGCATGCAGTGTGATGTGAAAACGGCCCTTGACAATGCCAAGACTTTTGGCATTTTCATTGAAAAGAGTTTTGAATTTTCTCTGCGCCACATGCAAGTGGTACCACATGACCACCATCGGGCAAATTTATCACTCACAACAAAAGACTAAACAGGTGACACTTCTATTCATACATGACTATAGCATAAACTTGGTCGAAGAAGAGCAAATGACACATGTAAAGGAATATAAGCAAAGAGGTTCATGCAGTGGGGCTCTATTGGTGGGAGGATGCAGGCAAGGGAGCATAAAGCACAATGGGATCAGAGGACAAGAAATTATTTAGGGGATGAGGCACCGAAAGGAGGGTGGTGTGAGGTGGAGACAGGGAGAAGAAGGAAGCTTGGCTATGAAGGCAGTGGGTTTGCATGGATAGGGATGTACAAGAGTACTCAGTAAGGGAGAAGTGGTGGAGCATAGGCAGAAAGGCTTAACATGGGGATAAATTGAGAGTTCTGGAGGGGAATGGGCAGGAAAGCACAAGAGATGCATGTGCAGAAAGGAACAGAGGGAAAGCAGATCTACTCAAAAGCAGGGTGAGAGAGATGTTGTCAGCCATTATATATTCTCTCAATCCGAAACCAATAAACACAAAAGAGAATGATGGCTCTAACCAGGGGAAATCCCTTAATATGGGCTTATCTACTACCTACCAGGAATATTTAGATACTATGAGATGGCCCCTCACCAACAGATGGTAGTGGTATGTTTCATCATGAGTTTTTTCCCCTCATTCGGGTAGGTAAATACCCCCAGAATAAGCTTAAACTCTTAACAGGCACTAATTATGAAGTTTTTCTTCTTGACAAATTCAGTAATCCAGTTTTCTCAAAATGACTATAGGTATACCTCAAAGAAATTTCCATTATGTAGAGCATACCTATATCTTATTTTAAATGTGGAAAAAGAGGATGTGTTCTGAAACATAATGGTTCATACACCCATCTGCTAGTTGTACTTACCTACATGTGTCAGCTGTTTCTAATCATCCTATGAGGATCTCTCTACTTTATTCAGCTGTGTGTCATTGACATATTAGTGAATCTTGATACTGTAAGCATAGCACCAGGGTGCCCCATGTAGGAGTTGAAAATGACAGGAGACAGTGTGGAATACGTGGGGACTCCAAAGATGATAGGAATATTATGGGACCTGGAGATGCTCATGTGAACAGACTGGTGTAGGTTAGAAAGCTAGGAGGAGAACCAGTGAAGGGCATTTCCAGTGAATCCAATTCAAGACTCCAGGATGTGTATGGAAGTGGGATGGTAAACTGTGTCAAAGGCAGCTGAGATGTCCAGCAATATCAAGAAGCAGAGGTCATCTTAATCTGTAGGGGCATTGTCTACAATGTGTAAGGTAGGGGTCTCTGTGCTGCAGCATGATCTGAAGCCAGACTGATAGTCTTGCAGGACATCGTTACCACTGATGTGATCTTGGATTTGAACATAGACTGCTTTTTATCAGTGATGGGGCTGATGTATGGTAGGTGATTGATGAGACAGTATTTGGCGAGTTAATCAGCATCTAGTGTAGGTCTCTTTAGGAGTGGAAATATCAGACCTGTCTTGAGAACCTCTGGGAAGATGCTTTGGACTGAGGGAGGAATAGACAATGGGTTGTAGGGATGAGAGAGCGTCTCCAGAGCAGTGGTTAATTTGAGTCAGTGGTTTCCGATGCAGGGCACCAGCATTTAATTTTGGGGGCTGGCACTTATTTTTCTGCTTCAGGCATTTACTGTGAGCAAAAGGCACAAATGGGAAAGACAGAGAAAGAGAAAAATGAAAAAGCTTCACAAAGGGAGAAAGCAGCAAGCTGCAAGAGTGAACTGGAGGGGCAGGAGTTGCTGTAAATGGATTAAAGGGGGTCTGAGAGGGTTACGCTGCCTGAGTATTCTGGGCTTGCACATTTGATTGCAGCGGCCGCATGTTTCAGAGGAGAGCTTTGGGCACCAGCACGTTTTTAATTACAAATTAACCACTGCCCCACAGAAAACTTTGATGAAGGACGCAGGATAAGATAACATCTTCATAAGAAGTGACTTTGAAAGAGTTGAGTATGTCAGTGAGATTTGCAAGAGATAGGGCTTTGAAGGCTGGCCATTGCTAGATTCTACTGGAAGGGGAGGCTTAATAGATTAAGCAAGTTTACTCTTGTTGATGTGGCATCTTATTTTTATTTTTGTTGCTGAAAATGTAATGAATGTTGAGTCTTCTTACAACATTTTGTGCCTTGATTAAGAGGACTAATCTTTTAATACATGGTTTAGTGCATGAAAGCAGGTTTCAGTGTGTGTTTACAAACACAGGCTGCAAATGAATCGTGCTTTTTGGGCATTCAATTTTTTTTACCCTTTCAGCATTCAGCAAAATAATGGCTATTTGAAAGATCCTCCATCAGGAAAGAGAAAAGATCAAGTGCCCCTTCTAAGTCACATTTGAGATGCAATGCTATTTGCTGACATTAGAATGTGTCCTGTACTTGAGGAAAAACAAATGTTATTGAGTATATAATCTCTTTACAATGGCTTTTGCTTTACTCAGAGCAGGAGCTACCTCTTAGTTGAGTCTAGGGAACACCATACAATGATAATGAGTAGCGTTCCTTCTTAAAATTGGGTCATAGTCCTTTTCCCTGTGTCTTTTTGAGACCCATGATTAATGTCATTGTTGGCCCACTGAACAATCCCCTGGAAAGCAATGGTTAGATTAAATCAGCTGCACAACTCTGCTCAGGTTATTAAACTCACCTCCGAGAAGACAACCACCTATAGGAATATAATTCTCACAACCCTCTATCCCAGATCCAAACAAAAAGAATTTTCCACAGAGATGCCTTTTTTTTGGTGGATGATGCCTTGTAAGTAAACTATGGGCCTAATTTACAAGAGGCCTGCGCAGTTGGATCGTCACTTTTTATGACACTTCAGGGGTGCAGACCTCTCAATCATATCTATGAGGCAGTGCAAAGCCACCTTGCATGGCATTGCATGGTCTCATCGGCATGGAGTAAGGCAAGGCAGCGCAAAGCACTGTGGTGCCTTACCCTAAGTCAAGGAGATGTTCCATGGGCATTGTGGTGGGTTTTCCCATGCAACACCCATGGGTTTTGACACATTCGCAGATTTACAAGAATCTGTAAAACTGGTGATGCATCAAAACTGTGTGCCTCCCCAGAGCGGGGTGTAACAAGGATAAATACCTCTATTTCTCCTAGGTGTTTTTTAACTCTTTCTATGTATGCTGCATTCTGCAGTGCACACAGAAAGAGGAAAATGTCTCCATTGATTGTTTTTGTGCAGGACGGTGTCCCTTCCTGCACAAAAACAATTGCGCCAACAACTCAGACTCCCTTGCACCATGATGCAAAGGGGCCTGCGTTGGAGCTAGGCACCAATTTGTGCACCGGCAGAAAGGACAGGAATGCGCTGTATGTCATTAATAGGGAGCATTCCTGTCCTTTCTTTTTGACATAGGGCAGTGCAACAAGAAGCCTTGCTGTGCTGGCCTGCGCCAAAAAGTCTTAAATGAGACCCGACATCTGTACATCTCACAGTTCAAATACATTAACCTATTCTAATAGACCCTGGCTTTAAGGGGATTATGGAACTTGCTAACACTAGTGTCCTGTTTACCTTCAAACAGGGCTCTTACTTTGCAATAAAAGCATTTCTCCTGACAGTTGTGAGCCCATTCTGCAACAGACCCTATCAGTCCATAACTGGGTGATAAAAAACAAAATCAGGAAAAAGGTTGTTTTTAAAAAAAATGTGTAAGATTTCAAATGAATTGGGTCTGGATTAATTAGATGTTGGCTAAATTAGCATCAAAGTCAATGCAATTTTACACAAACATTTGCCTCTGGAAACAGACAACAAAAATGCACCTCTCAGCAGTGTGAAGTTACACTTTAGCACTGATCAGTCTGTACAAATGTCATTATGCTAGCACTTGTGCAAAAATGTTGGAAACTGTTGCATTCTAAGTAATCCAGGGAGTTTTGTAGTTTTCTGTAAAATGCCATATAGGTAATCCAGGGAATTTTGTAGTTTTCTGCACAATGCCATATGCTGCAGGCTTGAATAGGATTTTGAGAATACCTTCCATCACCGCCAGGTCTCTCTTGATAGTAAAGAAATATAAATGTACTATAAGTATATTTACCACACTTTGCTGACTATTTTCCATGTCAAAGACATAAACTCAGCAAGCTCGTTGAGAAAAATCCCTGCCTTTGTAATTGTATGCTTTTTTCACTGCCTTCACATTCAGCAGTTAGTTAAAACAGTCAGTAGATTTTTAGAGGCAGCCGTAAAATGTTCCCAACAGCGCTTGCTGTGGCTAGATAGGGTCTTTGAATTACAATCTTCCTAAAAAATCCAATTATCACTCAGCGGTGACTCCCTTTAGATAGTCCCCTCATTATTTAAATCAATTGACTTTTAACAGAAACATCCAGTTTATTGTTTAACAGTAAAATTATATAAAATGGGTTGAATGTTATAATTACTTCAGTTTACAATAGAATGACCTTTTCTTTCAGTATAATGGTAGTATTATAATGCTTGAATATAATGGAAAAAGAGTGTCTGAAATAACAGCTCTTTCAGAAAGTTGTGTTCCTCCCCATGCAGGTGATGAAAGACAGAACCATCTCTTTGTTCCATTAGGCTGTCCCAACAACTCGAATGACCACAAAGTTAAAAAGTATGATGGACAAAAATACAGTGTAAACATAAATCCTGGTGAATATGAGATGTCCATTACCTTCCAAATTCAGTCAATATTCTTAGGGTCCTCTAGTTGTTGTAGTGAAAGGTCTGCTCAATACTACAACTAGAGGATCCTTGGGTAGTCCATTGCTGCACTCTCTCAACCACAGTGAACATCATGAAGAGGTTTAAATAATGATGAATAAAGTGAGGAGGATTAGGACATATCCAGTCTCTATCATCCAACAGGAAGATATTACCCATAATCAGCCCATACTGTTACTCCAGATGTTATAGCCACATATATTGTCATAGACTCCCACTGTAGTAATGAGACTTCTGGATTTTGGGCGGCATCACCACCAAGTATGGGGGACTGAGTCTCATCCCACACTGTGTGACAATGGTTGCCTTAACCCTTCTGGCTAGCTAGCAGCACCTCACCAATACCAAAGTTAAGAGTGATTTGTGGCAGCCTATCACATGACAATCAGACTCCTTAGGGAATTTGTGGTGGAACAGATCTTACTCCTTTCTCTCAGTTATACAAGCCACATACATGCAAAGACAAACAGAAACAGGATGTTGGTTCAATATATATTTTATTGAAGCAACTGCATTCCACGTAAAAAAAACATGAATTGTGATTATGAGGATAGTGAAGCACAGAGTTATAACAGCAGTGACCAGGAAACTGAAACACAAGAAGAGTCCCACCATTCTGTCACAATAGTGTGTCTAACATCCCTACCTACACTATTAAGGGGGTCATTCCAACTTTGACGGGCGGCGGAGGCCGCCCGCCAAAGTTCCCCCAACAGAATACCGCTACGCGGTCAGAAGACCGCCGCGGTTATTCTGTGTTTCCCGCTGGGCTGGCGGGCGACCGCCAGAAGGCCGCCCGCCAGCCCAGCGGGAAACCCCTTCCCACGAGGAAGCCGGCTCCGAATGGAGCCGGCGGAGTGGGAAGGGTGCGACGGGTGCAGTAGCACCCGTCACGAATTTCAGTGTCTGCTCTAGCAGACACTGAAATTCAAAGTGGGGCCCTCTTACGGGGGCCCCTGCAGTGCCCATGCCATTGGCATGGGCACTGCAGGGGCCCCCAGGGGCCCCACGACACCCCTCACCGCCATCCTGTTCCTGGCGGTCGAAACCGCCAGGAACAGGATGGCGGTGAGGGGTTCGGAATCCCCATGGCGGCGCAGCAAGCTGCGCCGCCATGAAGGATTCAGCAGGGCAGCGGAAAACCGGCGGGACACCGCCGGTTTTCCTGTTCTGACCGCGCCCATGCCGCCGCGGTCAGAATGCCCTGCGGAGCACCGCCAGCCTGTTGGCGGTGCTCCCGCCGAAGGACCGCCGGGGTCAGAATCACCCCCTAAGTTTCTACATGAGAGCAAGTATCAGTGGAAGCCCTAATCTGCTCTTCTGGTCCTGGGAACGAAGCCCAACCCACATACCTGCATTCAGAGGTGAAGAAGAGGTCTGTTAGTCTGCTGGGAGTCCTCCCACGTAGATGAGGAGGGACCAAAGGGTTTCAGGAGAAACTGCGATAATGTGCATCATGAGATGGCAGACTGGCTAGAATGTCCCCTCCAAGAGGCTGTGGGCAGTGTGAAGTTTTATAATAACTTATCTGTTATTCTAAGAACTTCCCTGACATGGTAACACATATTTTTCTGTGTAGGGTAGACAATGTACTCTTTGGATGGGCAATACCCGGTATATATAATGCACAGCCTTGGGCTGAGCACATGATGAAAATGTTGTGCAAAAAAATGAATAAAAAATTCTGCGTGGAAGGGTACGTTTTAAAAGAATGAAAAACATCTCCATTAAAATGAAGCTTTGCTTTAAATATTAAACAGAATAAAAGTTAAATGTAAACAGGTGAGAAAGCACAGCCCCAGGGCTATATAATGTGCCTGTGTAATTGCTATAACAATCTCATGACCCCCTCCCCATTGTCGGTTCATATGCGAAGGTCTACAATAAAACCTAATGCCAAACTCACCTTTCCTACATTGATGACTAAAAGTGAGCTAAAATATATTGAATGAGATAAAATGTTCATGGTGACAAGCACAACAGACCAAATCTGAGCCACATTAAAACTGTCCATTTAGAATTTCCAAAACCCGAACATCAGTTAAGGCCAAATGTCAGTAAATCAACAATAAACATGATCTTTTAAAAAATCACCAATATCATCAATTGTTATGGACTCCAGATAAGACTTTGCCAGATGGTAAAGTAACCAGTTCCATGACAAGGAAAGTGAGGGAGCACTCTTGTTCTGATGCTTCAGCCATGGCTCTGGGCGAGGTGGCAATTTCCCGTGCAGTCCCAGATGTTGAAGCACCAAGAGCCATTTGACCTACACAGGGTGTCTCATATGAAGCTTCACGGAGCAATCCCATTCTCAATGAGTGAATTTAGTAATGAACCCTCATTGAGTCCACCAATAGACCAGTGTCCAAAGAAGGCATGCACTGCATGGTAAGACAGACTTCTGATGCACGTTCAAATGGGCACCACAAACATCGAAAGATGAGCAGTATACAATTCAGAACTGGTCTGAATGACAAAGACCAGTTGGATTCAAATTCTTCCAGGAGAGGTGCTCTGGAAAACTGAATCATGCATTCACGAGACAGCTGGGCTGGTAGAAGCACCATCAGTCCTCCTAGAGGAGCTGAGGTAGTGTGGCAGGCTGAACGGTATAAACCAGACGGAGATTGGGTAGTGCGGTAAGTAAGGTTTTTTATTATTGTTCTTTCTTTTCTCAGGTGTTTCAAAAGAGTACAGTTTGTTATGGCGTAAGGCGATTAATTTCTCTTCGTCTAACTCTGTCGTTCTTCCTCCTCTTGTCTCCTAGGTCAGTGGAGTCTGGGAACTCGGGGTGGCTCCAGGGGAGTACCGGCAAGAGAAACAGAAGAACGCCAAGGTAAGTACAAGGATATTTCTGGGATTTCTCTTTAGATAGGAAAAAGGGAAAGGTAAGTAGGGAGATAGAGAGAGTGTGAATACACCCGTGCTCTGTATCAAACAAAAATGACTGTGATTCACACGGTGCTCCCAGGTAGGTCAGGATAGTCAGTCTCCCTTTTCTTTATAGAGACTGGGCCCCTTCCTTTTTCCCCTTCCCCTCTCACCCCTCCCCATTTCCCTTCCCTGGTGGGTTTTTAACTTTACTTTCTCTTGTCCCTAGGAGGGACCGTACCTTCGTAAGCCACGACCCTCTGGGGTCGTGGCTGGGTTCTTTGGTCCTTGCCTCCGGCGCTCCTTCGTGTGTGGCCTCGCTCTCCTCGTTTCCAATTTCGTCTGCCTCATTCTCCGTCGTCTTCCGCTGCTCCGCTCCTCCTCCTCGATCTGTCTTCTTCTCTCCGTTCGCTCCTCTTCCTCCCGTCTCGCGTCCTGAGTCCTTTTGACCCCCGGCGATCCGGAAGGTCCAGAGCGTTTCCCTGGAAACAGGGAAACGCGGTAGTGACGTCGCGAGCGTTCCCATGGTTAAACGGGATCGCGGATCTGACGTGTCGGGTTCACCCGACACGGAGTCGACTGCCACTTCCAGAAGAGTGATCGGGGCTGCCCGATCACACATTCCATCAGAGCAAGGAAACCTGGACAAGTAATCCGCAGGACCCTGTTGCGACCCAGGGACATGACAGACCTGGAAGGAAAAAGGCTGTAGTTCAAGGAACTAGCGTAAGATCCTAGAGTTGGAATCCTGATGTGAGGCAAGCCAGGTAAGAGGGGCATGATCTGTATACAGGAGAAAAGGCCTACCCAAGAGATAATACTGCAAGTTCTCCACTGCCCATTTAATGGCCAAACACTCTTTCTCAATGGTGGGATAATGACATTCTCGGGGAAGAAGTTTCCTCCTGATAAACACAATTGGGTGATCCCTACCTTCTGGGTCAGGCTGCGCGAGCACCGCCCCAAGGCCCACATTAGAAGCATCCGTATACAGATGAAAAGGTCTAGAAAAATCAGGGCATTGCAAAACAGGCTCCGAGGTAAGAGAGGATCTTAACTGTTCAAAACTAGTCCTCTGACTGTCTGTAAAAGGTACCAACTTGTTAGGGTGATGTTTGGATAACAGATCAGTATGGGGGACCGCCATAGTGGAATAACCCGGTACAAATCTGCGGTAGTAGCCCACTAAACCAAGGAAAGAACGCAAATCTTTTTTCGTTTTTGGGATAGGGGCGTTTTTAATTGCTTCAATCTTAGTCATTTGTGGTTGTAGCGTACCATTTCATATCTTATAGCCTAGATATGATATGTCAGTCTTCCCTAACATACACTTCTTAGGATTAGCCGTTAACCTGGCTCCTGTCAGTGTGGTCAAAATTTGGTTGAGATGGTATAGATGGTCTAGCCAGGTGTTGCTAAAAATGACGACATCTTTGAGATAGGCTGCAGAGAATGTGTGGAAGGGCTTTAAGAACCTATCCATTAACCTCTGAAAGGTTGCCGGGGCTCCGTGGAGACCAAAGGGTAGCACTGTGAATTGATAAAGACCGGATTGAGTAGAGAAGGCTGTTTTCTCTTTATCTTCGGGGAAAAGGGGAATCTGCCAATAACCTTTAGTGAGGTCCAAGGTAGACATATATGTAGCTCTTCCTAGCTTCTCTAGGACATCATCCACTCGGGGAATAGAATAAGTGTCGAACATGGATATTGCATTGAGTTTGCGGAAGTCAATACAAAAGCGAACTGTTCCGTCAGGTTTTGGGACCAGGACTACTGGAGAGCACCAGGGGCTGACAGAGGGCTCAATTACTCCTAAGTTTATCATTTTTTCTATTTCTTCTTCTATGATATGTTTCCTAGCCTCGGGAATGCGATAAGGCCGTAGTCGGATAGTTTGCACTGGTGGTGTTCTTATTCTGTGGTAGATCAGGGAAGTTCTGCCAGGTATGTCCGAAAAAACACGTGGGTACTGGTTTAACAGGGTGTACAACTGATCCTTCTTTGACATTGTCAGAGAAGTGTTGATACAGGGCATATTTTCCTTCTGTTGATCTCTGAAGGGAAACATTTCTATATCTAAGTCCTTGCTGGGAGATACAAAACAGCCCACCTCTACTGTGCCGTTAACCTCATCCACTGTTTCCCATTTCTTGAGGAGATTCACATGGTAAATTCGTTTTTTTTGGGGGTTGACACTTAGGCCCTCATTCTGACCTTGGCGGGCGGCGGAGGCCGCCCGCCAAAGTCCCGCCGTCAGGTTACCGTTCCGCGGTCGAAAGACCGCTGCAGTAATTCTGACTTTCCCGCTGGGCTGGCGGGCGGTCGCCTTCAGACCGCCCGCCAGCCTAGCGGGAAAGAGGCTTCCACGATGAAGCCGGCTCGGAATCGAGCCGGCGGAGTGGAAGCTGTGCGACGGGTGCAGTTGCACCCGTCGCGTATTTCACTGTCTGCGCAGCAGACAGTGAAATACATGTAGGGGCCCTCTTACGGGGGCCCCTGCAATGCCCATGCCAGTGGCATGGGCACTGCAGGGGCCCCCAGGGGCCCCGCGACCCCCCCCTACCGCCATCCGGATCCCGGCGGTCGGACCGCCGGGATCTGGATGGCGGTAGGGGGGGTCGGAATCCCCGCGGCGGTGCAGCAAGCTGCGCCGCCGTGGAGGATTCAATGGGGCGGCGGTACACTGGCGGGAGCCCGCCAGTGGTGCCGGTCCGACCGCGGCTTTACCGCCGCGGTCGGAATCCCCATTGGAGCACCGCCGGCCTGTCGGCGGTGCTCCCGCGGTCCTCCGCCCTGGCGGTCAAAGACCGCCAGGGTCAGAATGACCGCCTTAGTTCTATGAGATAGGTGACAGGGGAGATTGCTCTAATAACCCTTTATGGCCCCTGCCATCTGGCCAACAATTTCTGTTCAGACGTGGGTCGCATGATCAAGACTTGATCGTTCGGAAGAAATGTACGCAATTTACTTCCCCTATCATAATATTGTTTTTGAGTCTCTTGGGCCTTTTCCAGATGTTGTCGTACATTCTCCCATAATTCTTGTAAATGTGATTTAAGCTTTTGGACGTATTCTAATAATGGTCGTCCTTCCTCTTCCTCTTCTTCCTCCCAGGTCTCGACGGCCATATCTAAAAGAGAACGGGGTTGCCTTCCGAACACCAGTTCGAACGGGCTATGTCCTGTTGAAGCCTGTTCGTGGGTTCTGATGGCATAGAGAACTAAGGGCAGTTTCTGGTCCCAATCTCTCCCCGTTTCATCAACTATTTTCTTTAATAGTGTTTTAATGTTCCGATTGTATCGTTCAACGAGTCCGTCTGTCTGGGGATGATACACTGAAGTTTTGATTTGCGTAATGCCGAGTACCCTACATATCTGTTTCATGAGGTTGGACATGAAGGGCGTCCCCTGGTCAGTGAGAATCTCTCGGGGAAACCCTGTCCGAGTGAATACCGTTATCATTGCCTGTGCTACCGTTTTAGTCGTCATGCTGGCGAGGGGAATGGCTTCGGGGTACCTGGTTGCATAGTCTATGATAACCAGTATATAAGTGTGTCCCTTAGATGAGGGAAGTAAAGGTCCAATTAGATCCATCCCCACCCTGTTAAATGGAATATTGATGATGGGAAGAGGTAGAAGAGGTGCTTTCCGGGGCCGGCCTGGTTTAGTGAGTTGACATCTAGGGCATTGCAGGCAATATTTCCTAATGTGGGCAAAAACCCCTGGCCAGTAGAACCTCCGGAGGAGATATTCCTCGTTTTTTTCTCTGCCGAAATGGCCCCCTCCCAGTTGATTGTGTGCTAGGAGGAGTACTTGGTCCCTATAGGTTTCTGGGACTACTAATTGGTGTTTGCGTTCCCCTGCCCGGGTAGTGGTTACCCTATACAGAAGGTTTCTTTGTACTAGAAAATAGGGACCCACCTCGTCGGTTTCTTCAGTTTTTGCTGTTCTCCACGCGTGAGTGAGGGTAGGGTCCTCCCTCTGATGTTGGCGGAAACTGTTGGGTGCTCTACAATTCTCTGCTATTACTCTTATGGGGTGATCAGTCTCTTTAACCTCTCTGTACTTCGCCTTTCCGTCTCTTTTTTCCCGACGGGAAAGTTTCCTACGATAAGGGGGACTCTCAATGGGGCTATAAAAAAAAGGAGCCTCGGTCCACCATTCGAGGCTCTCCTTCTGAGTTTGGGTAAGAATTAGGAGTTGTTGAAAATGCACGTAGTCTGTGCCGACAATGCATTCTTCAATCAGTTGTTCCATAACTCCCATGGGAAGAAAGTCTCTGTATTCCCCCCACTCTAACTCTACTGTGGAAAGGGGGTATTGCTCCTTGTCGCCATGTATACAGCAAATGGTAACTCTTTGGCTGGAATTCTTATCCACTGGGTCTTTCAGATCTTGTCGGATGACGGATTGACTACACCCTGAGTCTATGAGGGCAGAGAGGAGGTGACCATTGATTTTTAGGGTCTGTTTAAATTTGGTGTCCCCTTTCCCAGTACATAGGACTCTGTGTCGTGTTACTCCTATCTCCATAGGTTCAACTCCCTCTGGTTTCCTGGGGCACACGCGAGCTATATGGCCCCATTCTCCACAGTTCAAACATTGAGGTCCCTGCATTGGATGACCCTCCCCTGGTCTACGTGGAGATGGGTCTTCTAAAGGATATCTCGGTACGGGCTTTGGTGGAGGGGTGAGGGATTTTACGTTGGGCCGGGGTTGTAGTGATCTCACATTGGTGGACCTGTGGTACGCACAGGCCAAATCTATAGCCATGTCTGTATCCACATTTGGATGTTGCCTTATCCAATTTTTCGTACTGGTGGGTAGGGAGTCGAAGTATTGTTCGAGGATGATTGTCTTGATGACATCCTCTCTACTAGTTCCTATAGGTCCCAACCATTTTAGCGCCAAATCTTTAACCCTAAAGTAGAAGGTTTGGGGGTCCTCAGTCTGTCCCCACTTGACTTTATGGAACTTTACTCTATAGTACTCGGTATCGTGGCCAACCCGTTCCAAAATGCTCCTTTTTATGTCCTTGTAGGACGTGGTACCGTCTGGATTGGCCGCCTGATAAGCTGCCTGTATGAGACCTGTGAGTAAAGTAGCAATGTATTGTCCCCATCTTTCTTCGGGCCATTGAGCGGAGGAAGCTACCCATTCAAAGTTAGTAAAGAAAGAGTCCGGATCTTCCCCTTCCTGATATCTTTGTAGAACCGAACTGGGGACATTAGGGTGAACTTTACTGGCGGCTATGGTCTCGGTTAACTTTTTCATCGCCGTTTCATGGACAAGCTGGTTGTTCGCCAAAATGGTGGCTTGACTCTTTAGGGCGGACTGTAAAGCCTCCCTATCTTCTTTGGCCTCTCGTTGGTGAGCTTCCCACACCAACTGTAAATGGCGCTGGCCTTCTGCCAGCTGTTTAATCATGTCCTCCAGAGTAGTACTTTCACTCATTGTCTATACCGTTCCTCAGCCGTCGCGGTCTGAATCCCACTTCTGACACCACTGTGGCAGGCTGAACGGTATAAACCAGACGGTGATTGGGTAGTGCGGTAAGTAAGGCTTTTTATTATTGTTCTTTCTTTTCTCAGGTGTTTCAAAAGAGTACAGTTTGTTATGGCGTAAGACGATTAATTTCTCTTTGTCTAACTCTGTCGTCCTTCCTCCTCTTGTCTCCTAGGTCAGTGGAGTCCGGGAACTCGGGGTGGCTCCAGGGGAGTAGTGGCAAGAGAAACAGAAGAACGCAAAGGTAAGTACAAGGATATTTCTTGGATTTCTCTTTAGAAAGCAAAAAGGGAAAGGTAAGTAGGGAGATAGAGAGAGTGTGAATACACCCGTGCTCTGTATCAAACAAAAATGACTGTGATTCACACGGTGCTCCCAGGTAGGTCAGGATAGTCAGTCTCCCTTTTCTTTATAGAGACTGGGCCCCTTCCGTTTTCCCCTTCCCCTCTCACCCCTCCCCAGTTCCCTTCCCTGGTGGGTTTTTAACTTTACTTTCTCTTGTCCCTAGGAGGGACCGTACCTTCGTAAGCCACGACCCTCCGGGGTCGTGGCTGGGTTCTTTGGTCCTTGCCTCCGGCGCTCCTTCGTGTGTGGCCTCGCTCTCCTCGTTTCCAATTTCGTCTGGCTCCTTCTCCGTCATCTCCCGCTGCTCCGCTCCTCCTCCTCGATCCGTCTTCTTCTCTCCGTTCGCTCCTCTTCCTCCCGTCTCGCGTCCTGAGTCCTTTTGACCCCCGGCGATCCGGAAGGTCCCGAGCGTTTCCCTGGGAACGCGGATCTGACGTGTCGGGTTCACCCGACACGGAGTCGACTGCCGCTTCCAGAAGAGTGATCAGGGCTGCTCGATCACAGGTAGCCATTGTGAATGAAAGGTAGTAACAACAAAATGTTGTCAATTAACATCAAAGTAACACGGAATCCCCCACAGACACTTGAAAAAATAGAGTGGATGGCTGAAGGTATTCTGTCAAATATAGAAAAGAAAGTGCTGACAAATCCAGAACCAACAGCCCTTAAAGAAGTGTACAAACCCAGTGGTGTTAGATGTGTTAAAATGAGACGTATGAGTACACTAAAATGTCTTTGAAAGTTTGTATTTAAAAGGGATTGTGTCTCTGCAAATGACTTCGCCACTTGAAGAGCACAGGTCTCAAACACACATGTGAGTGCCATGTGTTTTTGAAACAAAAACAGCCTTTAGTCTGCTCTATGAGGCCAAATTTCTGCTACTTTTATTTCGCATGTGCGGGAAAAAGCACATTTCAACAACATGTAACAATTTGGGAGACCAAAACTACATGGGCAATTCTGGCTTACATACCACGACAGCTGATTTCATTGATTATCATATAACTCACATTTGAGGGCACCAATAACACTGGATGACTCAAAGGGACAGGGAGCTTTTTCACATAACAAGCTAAATTTGTAGCTGAGGTTTTACATGCTCCATGCAAGGATAGCTGTTTACAAATCATCAAATGACTTACAGAAGTTTTGTATTTGTGTCCACTAAGAAAGACCTCCTTGATGACATTGAAACATTTGTATGAAAGAGTAGCTCCCACATCTCATGGATATAATTATCTCCTAGCTTTTCAAATCTGCCAACAGGATGTGCTTCAAATGCAAGGTGAATTGAAGTGTTGAAATGGGCTAATTAATAACCCAGTGTATTAACCAAATTGCAGATGGTACTTCCGCCACATTGAAAGGCAACGTTTCTAACTTTTCGATATTTAACAAAATGTATGTTTCTTCTTTCTAAGCCATTATTTGTTGCTGTTTTGTCAGGGTAAGTGTGGCAAACAATTCTCTGTTGCTGATGTACTGCCAGGGCAAGCGACCACTTTTCAGAAGTTGTAACGTCCAACCTAAATGCATAGTGGAACTAAGCTGACTGTGTCCTGCTGTAAATTGCCCTTTTTTGATGGTCACCCCCCTCCACACACACACTTTTTGCTGCTTGATGCTGGTGTTTTTGACCTGTTAGGGTACTGAAGCCTGCTAACCAGACCTCAGGACGTATGAACGTTCCCCTAAATGTATATCGAATTGCATAGACCAATAGGCAAGGACTTTACCACCCCGGTAAGTCCCTAGTAGTTGGTGCCAGTAGTACCCAGGGCAAGGGTGGTAAAGGGGCCACCGTGTGTGACCCAAGTAAAAGTAACACTGTAGAGCTGCCATGTCAGCCTGCACGAACAGCCTGCTGCTCAAGTGATACTCTGCCAACACCTGTTGCAGGCAAAGTCCCTTTACTGCCCACAGTACGGGGCACTAACCCCTAAGGTAGGTCTCCTATAGCCCAGGAGGCAGGGTGCACTTTACTATGAGTGAGGACAAATGTGCATGAGCATATATGATCCCATGGTAGCATTTAAAATGTGATGCTACCACGAGTAATCGGAAGTCCATAGGACAACATGGACTGGTATCTGGGCAGGTCCCAGATGTCCAGCTCCATGATGGCCCAGCTGATTCCCCTTGTGTTTGGTATCAAACATCTTGCTTTTTCACCCTGAGCATTATGCCCGTGCTCAGGATTAACTAGCCTGTGCCCAGGTGGCACCCATAGAGGGTACCCACCAAGTTACCAAGCTCTCTGCTGTTTTGGTGATCTCTCTGCCAGCACAGACAAGAGTCTGACCTCCTGCTGGTTGTACTAGCACTTCAACAGGATAGAGACAAAGGGCCTGGGCAGTCAGGAGGTCACACACCCCTCGCTCCCAGGCAGGCTAGTGTGAAAAGGTAATCCAGGCTAGCCTCAAAGGCTTCACACACCCTTGAAATGCAATACTTGTCCCCCAGTGGAACACAAAGCGCTTCCCACCCTGTACAGCTCAACAGGTAGGAAAATTAGCTATGCACAAGGTGTACACCCCCAAAAGGCTAGCCATATCTTTCGGTGGACTAAGGGATCTGTACAGCCAAAGAAGGGTTCTGACATCTTGGCAACCCTTAGGTTTAGTGGATTCTGGGTAAGAAAGCGACCCGCTCCCACAGGAAGAGGTCACTACCAGGGTGGGATGGCCATGGGGACCAGTAACCCATTGGCCACCCTCCCACCCTTAACACGCCACTCAGACATCATGGACTCCAGAGCAGACCCCCAGCATAGAGACCGATGTCAGCAATGACTCATCTCCTGTGGTTCTGCATCCTGACGAGAGTGACATCGATTTGGCATGACCAGCTGCTGTGATTGACAGCTGGAAGCCACCTCTACATCTAGAGCCCCCAGATCTGGTAGAGAACTTCCAAATGTTGTTTCCTGGTCCTAGCCCCTCAAAGACCTCTCCATCCATAGGGTGGAGCTTGTGTCCATCCCCAAGTACCCGTTTACCAAGTGGTGCAAAAGCACCATCCGCCGCAGCCCCGTCAGCACCAAGGACAGCCAAAGCAGCTCTACACAGGGACTCCCTGGGCAAGGTAATAAGAAACTGTCTGTTGACTCTTGGTCTAGGGCCTCACAGAACCTTTAAGCCCAGGGGGGCTCCCCAGAACTTACCTTGCAAGTGCCCAAGCATGCACTTTTATCACTTCAATGGAAGTCATTTAAATGGTGAAAATATCCTATTTTCCAAAGCTTCCAAAATTCATAACTCCAGTAGTTTGTAATTTAAAAAGTTCATTTTGGAGTCTAAATTAATATAAAGATCTGCTTTATTTTTCTAAATGGATGTTGGATTTCTTTTGAGTTGAGTCATTTACTTATTGTTTATTTTGGTATTGTGAAATGCTTTACACATGTTCCTCTAAGTAGTCGATTGTCCTTTGCCACACTACCAGACTGAGCTAACGTTTACTAGTATGAAACCCAGGTCCACTTCTGGGTAATGTGCTAATATTATATGGTAAGACTCCCTAGTCATATCACATAATACTGCCACCTTGCTACATGTCCATGTTGTAAAAATGACATATAATTTTGTATGATCTCAATTGCAGATGAAACAATGTTATTTAGGGTGTAAATGTGGTTGGAAGTGTTCATACCATTATCTTCAATGGCTAGAACATTCTGTAGTCTTTCCTGGTCTATTTGCCTTAACCTGGCGGCGGCTTCTTTTTGGAAGGTGCCATATTTTGTTATACATTTCATACAAGAAGCACTTTGTGCAAGCTTTTCTAGGACCTAACAAGAACTCTTGCAAGTCTATGTTTTCTGACAAGAGACTAAGGGGTTCTTTAACGGCTGTTAATGTGAAAGATTTCAACCATGTGACATAATTTACCCATGCTATATGTGATAACAATATCCAAGTGTGGTGATGATATGTAACAAAGGTCAGGTTGGCTCGCTCTAAAACACCCCTATGAAGTTTACAAAACACACATAGCCACAATACCCACCTGTTTGGAAAGTGTTGAGTTAAATGTTCCATTTCAATCCCACTTGTCAAGCGTTTCTTCAGTGACATTTAATACTGGGCGCATTCAATTCCATAATGTTTGTTATGCCAAAACAAATTGTTTGTTGTACATTTTTTTTTAAAGATATAATATGAACGGAATAAGGCATGCTTTAAACAAAGCTTCCCTTCCCTGTATTTGCCAATCTCTAGTTCCCCATACACTCTTTAAGTCAATCGACTTCAACCAATATTCATAGCCTTCAATAGCCAACACAGAAACAAAGGAATCAGAATAGATTAATTTGGTATCTGTTAACAGGACATACTGAAATTTCAAGGAGGCAATTTAAAATAATAAGTCTCAGCATTTGTGACATCAAGCCCAGAAGAATTTGCAAACTTTTCTACATACGTTTTAGACGTCCCCACTGGTGGAGTTGGACAATGTTCCCATTGGGGGTAATTATAGACATTTCTCGGGTGCTGTCTTTATGCTTAAAATGGTGTCAGTAATGATGGCAACAGAACATTTCCTTTCCCATAAATTGCTGTTATTTGGTAAACATCATTTCTTTCAAACAAAGTATAGTATTCAAGCTCAGAACGCATAGAATCAACTGTTTTTACATGTAAATCATCAGAAACCACCCCAGTTTTCATTATATCATTCATAGAGACTTTGAAGACATATGGAATTTGAATCATTTCTGTCAGTCCGAATATATTGAATGATATTTTATCCCAAATAATCTCACCAGGAATCGGTATAGCTGAAATGTTCACTATTGACAAGTCTCTGCGGACCTTATGTGAAGACAGATGAGGCTTGAAAACCTCATCCATCAATTCAACAGCAGAGCGTTCAGAAGATAATGACCATGTATCATCAGAAAGAAAACAATGTTAAAATCAATCCAAAGAAGGAAGCTGGCACAGTTAACAGTACCCATAGATAAATCCATGGGCAAATCAGATAGTTAGTTTTATGCAAATTGAATAGCTTACATGCTCTTGATACAGGTGCAGTTGAAGATGCTGAAAAAAAATTGTTGAAGTCGGTAAAACATCCAGACGCAGTTCATGCAAACACAGGAGACAGTTTTGTAGAAGCCGAGCTGGCAGATGTATCCCTTAGTGGTTCGTAGTAAACAACTTCATTTGTTGGTGTTGAATTTGAGTAAAATTGCTCAGAACTTTGGACATTTCTTGTCATAGATGTAGAGACAAGTAATAATGACAGTTCATTTTCCACCCTCTCAAAGCTGAGGGAAGTCTCATCATTGTAGGTTCAATTTAGGAGAGGCACATCCTGACTAGCAGTGAGAGGGGTTTGGGAACTGCCCCAGAGTCCTCGTGGTCTACCGTGTAGGATTGGCTACATGGTATAACTTGACATTATCAATTGAAACAAAGTGGTTTTCTTTAGAACCAGGCAGGGGTGGTAGAAGGACATTTCCGGCACCATGTTCTCCCAGGACTGGAACTGTCCCTGGATATGAAGGGTGAAATTCCTTCTTCCCAGCAATCTTTTCACATACTAGATCCTCAACATTTGAAATGTAGCTGGTAGAAGTTGTTGGTTAATCCCTCATTCCCAAGGAGCAGCACATGCAGATGAGTTTTTGTCACAGAACTGTTGTAATTCCTGGGTAGGTAGCTCCCCCTGCCGCTGCAGCTCCACCAGCCCAGGCTCCTGACACCTCCCAGCAAGACCTGCTAAAACAGTAAGTACTCTCCCCGCCCAGCCCCTCGCCCAGCCCCGCGCCACTCACCTCTCCTTTTCCTGTACTTCTGTCTTCTGCCTTCTACTCTCTCCTCCAACCTCTCTCCGCACCTCTGCTGTCCATTTCCCTTCGCTCTCCGCTCCTCTTCTGCAGCCCACTCGCTGCGTGTTCTCTCTTCTTTCTTCATCTGTGTTCTTCATCTGTGTTCTTCTTTCTCCTCTGCACCCCGACCTGCATGTTCTTTCTTCTTTCTTCATCTGTGTTCTTCTTCTGTGTTCTTCATTTCTCCTCTGCACCCCGACCTGCGTGTTCTTTTCTTCTTTCTTCATCTGTGTTCTTCATCTGTGTTCTTCTTCTCCTCTCCACCCCGACCTGCGTGTTCTTTCTTCTTTCTTCATCTGTGTTCTTCATCTGTGTTCTTCTTTCTCCTCTGCACCCCGACCTGCGTGTTCTTTTCTTCTTTCTTCATCTGTGTTCTTCTTTCTCCTCTGCACCCCGACCTGCGTGTTCTTTTCTTCTTTCTTCATCTGTGTTCTTCTTTCTCCTCTGCACCCCGACCTGAGTGTTCTTTCTTCTTTCTTCATCTGTGTTCTTCATCTGTGTTCTTCTTTCTCCTCTGCACCCCGACCTGCGTGTTCTTTCTTCTTTCTTCATCTGTGTTCTTCTTTCTCCTCTGCACCCCGACCTGCATGTTCTTATCCAGGGCGCTCCCGTACCTGCTTCCAAGCCAACCCTAAAGGCACCCATGGACCCTTCGCATGCCTCTCCTGCAAACTCACCTTCCACCGCGTAACCGCCCCTCCCGCCAGCCCACGTGCCAACAACCACTTCAAATGCATCCTGATCAACGCACAATCCGTCCACAAGCACGCCATTGAACTATGGGACCTCCTGGACTCCACCGCACCGGACGTCGCCTTCATCACTGAGACCTGGATGAACGCCTCTTTGGACCCCGACATCGCCATAGCCATCCCCGACGGCTACAAGATCTCCAGGAGAGACCGCACCAACCATGTCGGTGGAGGAGCACGCCCTTGCCTCGCCGGATTACATCCTCCTCGGTGACCTCAACTTCCACCTTGAACAGAACAACGACCCCAACACCACCACCCTGCTCGACAACCTCGCCAACCTCGGTCTCAAGCAACTGGTGAACACCCCCACCCACATCGCCGAACACACGCTCGACCCTATCTTCTCCGCCAGCAACCACGTATCCTTCAGCCACTCCTCCGTAATACACTGGACCGACCACAGATGTGTCCACTTCACCTTCCGACGCGAGACTCGCCACCTCCGCACACAATCCATCCCACGCAGACATTGGAACAACATCCCCGCGGAACAGCTTCTCTCCACTCTCAGCGACAACCAACCCACCTTCTCCACCGACCCCAACGACGCAGCCCTCCGCCTCACGCATTGGATCACCAACTGCGCAGACATCCTCGCACCCCTCAGACGCCTCCCAAGACAGACCAACACCAGGAAACCTCTTTGGTTCACAGACACCCTCAAGGAATCTAAAAAAAACTGCTGCACCCTCGAGAAAGCCTGGCGCAAGGACCACCCCGCAGAAAACATGTCTGCCCTCAAAAACGCCACCCGCGAACACCACCATCTGATCCGCACCACCAAAAAAACTTCCTTCACAGACAGACTGGACAAGAACACTCACAACAGCAAAGAACTCTTCAACATTGGCAAAGAGCTCTCCAATCCCAACGCCAACGCCATCATGCCCTCACAAGACCTCTGCAACTCCCTCGCCACCTTCTTCCATCGTAAGATCACCGACCTACACGACAGCTTCGGACACCAGACCCAGCCAACCACCACAGAACCTACAACCCCAGCCATCATCCTCAACGCCTGGACTCACATCAGCATGGAAGAGACCAAAGCTACCATGAACTCCATCCACTCCGGTGCCCCCTCGGACCCCTGCCCACACTTCATCTTCAACAAAGCCGACGACATCATCGCCCCGCATCTCCAGACCTTCATCAACATCTTGTTTGCTTCTGCCACCTTCCCCGAGAGCTAGAAACACGCAGAAGTCAACGCCCTACTGAAGAAACCTACGGCAGACCCCAGCGACCTGAAGAACTTCTGCCCCATCTCCCTCCTCCCCTTCCCTCCCAAAGTCATAGAAAAGACCGTCAACAAGCAACTTACCAACTTCCTTGAAGACAACAACCTACTCGACCCCTCTCAGTTCGGATTCCGAGCCAATCACAGCACAGAAACCGCCCTCATCTCAGTCACAGACGACATCAGAACTCTGATGGACAACGGAGAAACAGTCGCCCTCGTCCTCCTCCGAACCCTAACATCCCGCCTCTGCTCCACCGGTATCCAAGGACAGGCCCTGGACTGGATCTCCTCCTTCCTCTCCAACCACTCCCAAAGAGTCTACCTCCCACCGTTACGCTCAGACCCCACCGATATCATCTGGGGCGTCCCTCAAGGCTCCTCGCTCAGCCCGACTCTCTTCAATGTCTACATGAGCCCCCTCACCGACATTGTACGCAAACACAACATCAACATCACCTCCTACGCCGACGACACTCAGCTGATACTTTCCCTCACCAAGGACCCCACCAGCGCCAAGACCAACCTGCAAGATGGAATGAAAGACGTCGCAGAATGGATGAAGCTCAGCCGTCTGAAACTGAACTCAGACAAAACGGAAGTCCTCATCCTCGGAAACACCCCGTCTGCCTGGGACGACTCCTGGTGGCCCACTGCCCTTGGCACCGCACCAACCCCCTCAGACCACGCACGCAACCTCGGATTCATCCTGGACCCTCTTCTCACCATGACCAAACAAGTCAATGCCGTATCATCCTCCTGCTTCCTCACCCTCCGCATGCTCCGAAAGATCTTCCGTTGGATCCCCGCCAACACCAGAAAGACTGTGACCCACGCCCTCGTCACGAGCCGCCTGGATTACGGTAACACCCTATACGCAGGAATCACCACTAAACTCCAGAAACGTCTGCAGCGAATACAAAACGCCTCCGCCCGCCTCATCCTCGACATACCCCGCAACAGCCACATCTCTGCCCACTTGAGAAACCTGCACTGGCTTCCCGTCAACAAAAGGATCACCTTCCGGCTTCTCACCCACGCACACAAAGCCCTCCACAACAAGGGACCTGAATACCTCAACCGTCGCCTCAGCTTCTACACGCCCACCCGCCAACTTCGCTCCACCAACCTCGCACTCGCTGCCGTCCCTCGCATCCGCCGCACCACGGCAGGTGGGAAATCCTTCTCCTACCTGGCGGCCAAGACATGGAATTCCCTCCCCACCAACCTCAGGTCCACCCAGGACCACCTTGCATTCGGGAGGCAACTCAAGACCTGGCTCTTCGAGCAGCAGTAACCCCCTCCCCCTAGCGCCTTGAGACCCTCACGGGTGAGTAGCGCGCTTTATAAATGTTTTTGATTTGATTTGATTTGATTTGTAATTCCTGCAAGACAGTGACACCTTCATTTATGTCAAAAGCTTTGTCCGGCACCACTGCAGGCCATCAAGGTCTGCGACATACAAAGGTATGTCACACAGAACCTAATATGGGGTGCATGCTCCCAAGGACCATCTGGGCATATTACTACATTTTCTCTGCACTCCCTACAGGTGGGTAAGCCATCTACGACCTAAACCTAATACTTTTGCTTTCAAGGATTGCTTTAAGTCTTGGTTCTTCCACTCCACAATAGCATTTTGCTCAGGGCGATATGGAGAGTAGAAATGTAGTTGGACCCCCTTCATTGCCATGGTGTCCCTGAATGCCCTGGAGGCAAATGCAGGGCCCTGGTCCAAATGGGAAAGCTGCAACTGCATATGTCCCAATGAGGACATGCAAATCTTTTATAACAATCTGAGCATCAGCTGATCATTGCAGCTATACCTTTAAAAATCTGGAGCAAGAATCAATAGCGACTAAGATGTATTTGTGTGCACCATCAGGTGTTAGGGGACAACCGTGGCCCAAGTACACACATTGTTGTGGTTTGTTGGAAATTTGGAGGGGTGTCTGTTGTGGATATTTAACAGTGGACACTCTTATTTGTTGACAGATGTCAAAACAAAGAACACACTGTTTGATCTATTTGTATAGACCTGGCCGCCATTAACATTTTTGCAATAATGTAATTGTAGCCACTAAAACTGCCATGGCAAAAGCAATATCTTCATGTGCTGCTTTTACTAGATCCAATCTTTGGTCTTGGATGGGGATCACATGATCACCCACCCCTGATATTGTTACGAATGCAACATTTTGGGCACATAAATGGCAGGCATTTTTGGTGGGATCGCCTTTGGCAAGGGCTTGCTGTCATTCAAATCTTTCACAGCAGCCAGTGTTTCATCATTCAACCTCAACTTGGAATGAGTAATCTCAGCAACAGAAGCCGTGGCTGCTGTTGACTTGGCTGCCTCATCAGCCTAAGTCTTTCCTGCAACATGTATTTGCTGGCATCTCTTTTAGATCTGCTGACTCCCCCCACAGGAGACTGTGCTTGATGGTGTTCCCTTTTGAATCTCTGAACCCATTCCAATAATGCAGATATTCATTAAAGGACTGGACACAATAATACGAATAACACACAATCAATGTTAGTAGGTAAGGATCCGTGTGTACCAGTGCCAATAATAGAGCCTTACACTCTGGGAGTTGTGCAGTACAGTCCCCTAAGGTCTGTGTGAATGTTTTGGGGGTAGAACTTGCCATCCCTCATGAATTCACTCACAACTGCGCAAGTGGCGGAGTACTGTTGTTTTGTGCCTATTGCTGATTGTGCCCAACCATCAGTCTAAAAAATCATTTGCTATTGATCAAGAGGCAAAATGTTTGCAGATTTTTGGTGTTTAAGTTCATGTTGAAGGATCACTTGTGTCTGATCTGATCTGAAGTTCTGGATCAAAAAGATAATCAACATCAGTGCCAGTCAGGGAGTTGGCCCATTGAATCTAACTTGGATGAAACGTTTTTGTGTTTGGAACGCTGGCTTTTGTCACAGCCTCTAAGGCTGGTATTGAGGTCACTACAACAATTTGTTTCCCCTGGGCTAGAGGTCTCTTTTATGACAGCCACTTGAACAGCAGTCAAAATGTTCTCAGTGGGAGCAAAGTGTTGCTCAGCTATTGAATGCAAATTTGATTTGTATGCTATAGGGACGGTATCACCTTCATTGAGTGTTACACAGGTGAACCCAATGGCATCAGCGATTACTCTGATGACCAAGTTGGTGTTGTTATCACGTGTGTTTTTTGTGTGTGTTTTGCTTCAAGCATGTTGTTTTGTAATGCTCTAAGAGTGTGTGTTCAACAGTCCAATATTTACTTGAAAAATCATATCAAATACATATCAGGTCATAAAGTGGTTTCATGTTTTGTGCATAATCTAGAACGTATGGTCTGCCAAAATTGAAAAAGCCCACTAATTATTGTAGCTTTTTTATAGTGTTTGGAGCTTGTAACTGTGCACACTTTTCGAGAAAATGGGGCATCAGGCTGTTTCCTTCATCTGATAACTCGTATCCGAAAAACCGGACACTGAGAAAGGCAATTTTTGTTTTCTTAAAATAAAAGTTGCAACCTATTTCAGCAAAAAACCACCACAATGCGGTCCACCTATCGTAGGTGTGTGACCAGGTTGTCTTCTTTTAGGCAGGTGTAATCTACATAGGACAACACCTCAGGGTCAATGTTGTGTTGTATGGATGTTACATGTGCTGAGAACAGTCCAGGACTGTTTTACACTCTTGTGGGAGTCAATAAAATTTCCTTTGAGAACCTAATGCACTGAATATGGTCAAATCCCTGCTTTCAGGTGCTATATTTTGGCAGGAAAAACATTGGAAATATCCAAGGTTGTTTTGATTTTTTTGCACTAAGTTGTTGATAAGTGCTATGCTGTGTGCATTTTGTATAGCAAATGTGCATGTGTGACTGTTTAAGTGTCTGTAATCTAAGACTATTCTACATGAATGGTCCAGCTTGGCTATGGGGAACAAAGGGTTGTTCATTGGTGATATGCTGGGTTCTATCATACCCTCTTCCTCAAGTTGTGTGATTATTTCTCTTACTAGTGCGTAAGCCTCATGTTTAATGGGGTATTGTGGTTGTGGAAGTGGTGTTCATCTTATCAGTAGTATATGGTAGGGCAAGGCTTTGTCCCATCCTACATGATTGCAAAATAGTACCGGGGCCTGTGCCAATGCCCAATCTACTGCGTAAACCTGCCTTCATTTTTCAAGAACAAGGACCAAGAAAGAGGGCATACTGACATCTTCCCCTAGTGGGAATTTACAGATATAATTCTGGTGGCCAATATTTTTATGCAAATAGAATGTCATAATATAAAGTTAGTTTTTTTCCCCAGAATATAACTTTAATTGTGCGCTCTATGACTCCCTCAATTTGTATTTTCACTTTGTAAGCTCTGTCTGGGGGGTTGACTCGCGTGTCCATGGTTTTGACCTCTAGAAAATCGTTAGTTGATGTCACCTACAGAAACTCTTGAAGATTCTGGTGAACTATTGTGACCTCTTCTGCGCTGTCTAACAAAGTCAGTGCCCACGTCCCGTTCTTCAGTAAAGTTCTTATTATGTGTTGCATTTCTGGCCAACATTGCTGCCACTTTTTTCTTTTTAAATTGTACTTTCAAGGTACCCAAGTAATGTGCAAATACACAATACATGCTATTTATATAGTGTAAGAGGCTACAAAACACAAACCAATGATATCTGAGCTAACATGATGTCAGTTTAACTAAATTATATTTCCCTAACAGCCTTACCATTGTTCTATATGGATATCAGGAGCTTCTATCAAGGGCCTTCCGCACCCTCCAGCCTAAGCTTTTTTGGCATATATGAACAACACATAGAAGACTGTCAAACATATATTAAAAATATACCCCGGTGCAGGCTTTCTCAATCCAATATAATCATTTTAAGCAAAGTTGATACATAGGGCCATATTTATACTTTTCGACGCACAACTGCGCCAACGCAGTTGTGCGTCAAAAAATCTAACGCCGGCTAACGCCATTCTGAAGCGCCATGCGGGCGCCGTATTTATTCAATGACGTTAGCCGGCGTTAGCCGGCGGAGCTGCCTGGTGTGCGTGAAAAAAAATGACGTACACCAGGCAGCGCCGGCGTAGGGGAATATGGAGCTTGGGCGCCAAAAAATGGGGCAAGTCAGGCTGAGGCAAAATTTTCGCCTCAACCCGATTTGCGCCATTTTTTTTTACTCCCAACCCCCATTGAAATTACTCCTGTCTTAGCAAAGACAGGAGTCATGCCCCCTTGCCCAATGGCCATGCCCAGGGGACTTCTGTCCCCTGGGCATGGTCATTGGGCATAGTGGCATGTAGGGGGGCACAAATCAGGCCCCCCATGCCACAAAAAAAAAAATATATTACTTACCTGAACTTACCTTAAGTTCCTGGGATGGGTCTCTCCATCCTTAGGCGTCCTCCTGGGGTGGGCAAGGGTGACAGGGGGGGTCCCTGGGGGCATGGGAGGGCACCTCTGGGCTCCTTCCGAGCCCACAGGTCCCTTAACGCCTGCCCTGACCAGGCGCTAAAAAACGACGCTAAAACGGCTGGGCGTCATTTTTTTTGACCCGCCCACTCCCGGGCGTCATTTTTGCCCGGGAGTGTAAATACGGCGCACATGCCTCGGAGTCAATTTTTTAGACGGGAATGCCTACCTTGCATATCATTAACGCAAAGTAGGTGTCCACGCTAAAAAATGACGCAAACTCCATGGACTTTGGCGCTAGACGCGTCTAACGCCAGAGTATAAATATGGAGTTCGTTTTGCGTTGAATTTGCGTAAAAAAAAAACGACGCTAATCCGGCGCAAACGGAGTGTAAATATGGCCCATAAGGTGCAACAGTGTGGATCTCATTGGTCAACAGATAGTGTCTAATAGGCCAGGACAATCTAACCTGACAATGACCTACTGTTATACACAATAGACCTTGGCTTGTGCAAAATTAGAAAAAAAAAATATGCAAAAACTGCAAGTGTGCTCAGAAACGATATATAAAACTGGCAGAGACTTCAATATTATACTATAATGCACAAGACATTCGGAAGCGGCTGGTACTACCTCATATAAATAGTTAAGAAAAACAGGTATAATAAAAATGGAGAATGCAAGATAGGGAACCTATCAGGTTACAAGGTCACTAGCAGCCAGCCATAGTCAATCACTGCCTATACGACAGACATAATTACGCAATTATGTGAATGTACTCATCTATACCATACAGGGCTAGCAAAGGTTTATTTGATGCACAACAAAGCAAAACCAGTGTACTGATGCTGATATTTCATCATGTGAGTGGTAAGAAAGGCAGACCAAGCACTGAAGATGACGACGTAGGGTGCCATATTACAATGTCCCTAGCAGCCCACGAAAACCTATTAGGAAAGGCTCAGAAATGTCAGTCTCCCATCTGGAGCCTTCCTCACCCTTCAACTTGATCTACTCCTGTGTTTGAGGTGCTACTTTAATCAGAGATTTAAAAATGTCCAAAAACTGTATCAATCGAATATTAAGCATTATATTTCTTGGATGAAGTGACTCAGTTATAGCTGATCTACAGGATCTAGCCCCCGTAAATTAAATTATTTTCTTAACAGACTTCTTCGCTGTTGACCAAGAACAGAACATACGCAAATTAAACTTAAAGGCATAAGCGCCATTTCCAATCCTCCCTTAGTACATCTTTTCTCCACTTTGTCAGAAAGTCTAAACTTGGATAATCACCAAACCTTATAGCCAATATCTTCTGCTTTAATCTTCAGAGGGTGGGTGACTTCCACCCATGTGCTGCCTTTATCATACAATCAGCTTTGCAATTTAACTGTTTTTTTTATTACTCTTCTAAAAGCATGGTCGGGTATGTTGAGACTTCATAACTTGCCAAGTTCCAGCTTTTTTATGCTCTTGTCAAGATACTTCTTGTACTCACCATTCCCTCTTCAAAGATTAATTTTAGACCAGACTATATTAGCCAGTGTACCCTCAGCGGCTAACCGTAATTTGTGAAAACATTTAACAAATGCTGCAGACCTGGCCAGTGTCTCCTTTATCAATGAAAACTCCAGCCTAACTTGGGCAGGTGATGCAGATGATGGTAATCGAAAAGCGTGCTTGTAGAAACTACCCATAATTCTATCAAAAAGGCTGGCCTCTGCACCTTTCATTATTTGCATTCTATATGTGAGGAAAGGTAACAGTTTGGCCTTCATTCCTGCAACCAGTGCCTGGAGGTTGTGCACCCAAATAGATTTTGCCAGCATAATAAAAGCGTGGTTAAGAGCCTGAGATTTATTCTTAAGAACTTCTCTCTGAGGAGCAAAAGTAGCTCTTGTGTCTATCTTAACTCCAAAGTATACATATTCTGGGGTTTCATCAATCATTTCTCCATTAAGATACCACTAAAGTTTACTTAGTATGTGGCCATTAAATGGGATAATTTTAATCTTTTTGCAATTTACTTCTAACCCATTAACCTCTGCATATGGTCCAAGGCAGGTTAATAATCTCTGTAAGCCTAATATTGCATCACTGAGCAGTAGGCAATCATCTTCGTAAAGATATTTGACAATGGCTGGCCACCGAGGCTCAGGGCATGGACGCCACGATATCCAAGTCTGTAGAGAGATCTGTAATATATAAATTGAAGAGAAGGGGTGCCAAAATGCAAACTTACTTTAATCCGGTAGAGGTTTTCACTAGACAGGTAGGTTCCATCCCAATTTTTATCTTCACTGATGTATATATCCGAACATAGCAGGATAATGGCCTTCAAGACATTGGATATATTGAAAAATGGCTTTCTCTAAAGAGTCACCCAAAATGTTCTGCCTTCCTCCTCGTCTGACCGCAGGTTTGTTGTCTTTGGGACTCTGGACACTTTACCACTGCTGACCAGTGCTAGTGTGCTTGTGCACTTTCCCCTAAATATGGTAAAATGGACTCATACCCATTTGGCATATTGTATGTACCTGTAAGTCCCTAGTAAAGTGCACAATATCTAATCAGGACCTGTAAATTAAATGACACTAGTGCTTCTTCAGCACTGTTTGTGCCACCCACATAAGTATCCCCTTAACCATGTCTCAGGTCTGCCATTGCAAGGCTTGTGTGTGCAATTTAATTGCCACTTCAATTTAGCATTTAAAACTACTTGCCATGTCTTAAATTCCTCTTTTATTACTTATGTGTCCCCTAAGGTAGGCCCTAGGTAACCCACAGGGCAGGATGCTCTATAAGTAAAAGGGAGGACATGTACTTATAAGCTTTATAAGTCCTGGTAATGAAAAACTCCCTAAGTAATTTTTTACTACTGTGAAGTCTGCTTCTCTCATAGCCCAACATTGGGAATTCCCTTATATACTTTTAAGTGGTAATTTCTAATCTGAGAAGAGTAGCCTGGTCATGTATGGTATGGTTGGAATGGTAGTTATAAATCATACTTATTGGTGAAGATGGATTTTACATTACTATTTCAGAAATGCCATTTTTAGGAAGTAGGTATTTCTCTACACTTACTGCTCTTTGTGTCTTGCAGTCTGTCTCTAATCCACATCTGGTCTGTGCTGGTTGACAGCTCCCCTTGTACCCAGACATCCATTAACATAGGACACGAAGCTGCATCTGCATACTGATTGGGCTTCCTGGACAGGAAGGGGGGAAGGGTTATCACATTTCAAAGGCTAGTGGCCTGCCCTCACACAAAGGACTGATAGCACCCCACAGGACTCCTAGCAGACAGGGCTGGGTTGAAAGGGGAACCTGTGCACTTCAAAACCACTCTTTGAATTTTCCACCACTTCAAAGGCACTTTTGGGTATATACTGGGTCTGTGACCCCCACCAAATCAGACACTTCTGTACTTACAGCTGGGCTCTGTCAGAGGGACTGCTGTGCTGTGAAAGGACTCATCTGGACTGCTTTGCTGGAAGGACTGCTGTCCTGCTTGTTGCTCTGCGCCTGATAGACCATGACTCTGCTGGAAAGACTCTGCCTTCCCCCACAAGTGCCTCTAAAGGCTTGGACTGAGCATGCCTCCTGTTCAGAAGTCCTAGAAAGACAAGAAAATCCAGCACGTGGGACAATTGGTGCAAAGCCTGCAAAATTTGCTGCAAAGCCTGCAGGATCGATGAAGCACCTGTCTCGTGGGTTAAAGGATCGCTGCTTCGCCTGCCGATTGGCGCAGTACCTGTTGCCTTGTCACAACACGTTATGGATTTCCAACACATTGTAGCTGGGTGTCAAAATATCCCCGCATTACAGTGAGAAACCAAGGCTCCACTCACAGAAATTGACACATCACCTTGCTGTGTGGAAAGAAACAATGCATTGCCTTCGCTGTGGTAGAAAAAACAACGCATCACTCTACTTTCAAACGCATCTCCTCCTCTGCAGCCCTCTGCATTGCATTTTTTTATTCACCCCAGGTACTGTGTATTAAAAGGATCAACCACTGATTCTTAAGGATTGGGACTCATCTGAACCTTTAAAAAGTGATATCTTGACCTGCACATACTGGATTTTTGATTTTGGTCTTATTTTATTCAAATAAAAATTATCTATTTTCCTAGTCTGGCATGGAGTACTTTTTGCAGTGTTTTCACTGTGTTACCGTATGTGTTACTGCACAAATACTTTACACATTGCTACCTGAAGGTGAGCACAGGATATTTAGGTTGTGTTGTGACTTACCCTGGCTTGTATTGGGGTTCCTACTCGGACTGGCTGCATACCTCTGCCAAATAGAGACCAAATGTCTGACATTGGTGATCAGCGGTGAGGATAGGACTTGTGTTTGTGCAGTGCCATACAATAGTTACATGAACACTACTTACCCACATTTAAAGACCATTTCCATTTTTTCTTTTTCTACAATCTTCCCTGCTTTGCATTTTTATTCCTCTACATCATGTCCCTGGCTGGTTCTTCAAGTGCAGCCATGGAGCTTGATCTGGCTAAGCTGGAGGAATACACAGTTAGCCAGTTGAAAAGCTTTTGAAAAGGGATGAGGGTACCTGCCCGAGGAGCCACCAATAGGGTGGAGTATCACATGGCTCTGAGGGCCTGAGCAGAATCCCGCTCTCAAGAGAATGGTGAGTTTGGGAAGCATGTGAATGGCTATCCTGAGGAGCAACCTGCAGCAGTTGAGCAGGACACTCTTGGAATTGTGCTACCTTTGAGGACAGGGAACAGTGCCTCTAGTCATGGCCTAACCACAGAGGAAAGGAGAGAGGAAAGAGAATCCCAGCTGTAGTTGGCAAAATTAAAACTAGAGGCTGAAAGAGAAGCCAAAGAAGCTGAAAGAGCTTTTAAAGAAAATAAACTACTTTTAGCTGATGTACTGCATCTAAAAAAGCTGTAACTCAAGACCAGACAGGCAGATTCCAGGAGTGATGGTAGCACCATACATACAATACCTGATGGAGACAAGAAGGTTGATACACCGAAGAATTTGGTGTCCAGTTATGTGGTGGGAGATGACATTGATAAGTGGTTTTCTGCTTATGAAGTTGCACTGAGGGTGCATGGGGTTCCTGAAGAGCACTGGGGGGCTAGTCTGTGGAAACACATGGCAAAACTTGGGAGGGACACTCTTCTAACATTAGCAGATGGGGACCAGACCAAGTTCACTCCCATGAAAGCCATTTTAATTGATAAATTTGGACTGACCCTTGAGAAGTACCACCAAAGATTCACAGACAGTCACAAGCTTCCCAACCAATCCTGGGTAGATTTTATGGATTACTCCAGTAAGGCACTGAATGGCTAGTTACGGGGCAGCAAAGTTAATGATTATGTTGGGCTATACAATTTAATCATGAGAGAGCGCCTGCTGAGGAAGCTGACCTCTGGGCTAACACCAGAGTGTCCAAAAAGATACCTGGGAGTGACCCCAAGAGGGGAGGTCCTGGTTTCCCCCAGCAGAGTGATGGGGAGGTTAAAGATAACCCAGACACATCCCAGAGTAAGGGGGGAGGAAAGCAGTTCCATGCCCCATGTGAGAAACAGGGTGGTGGTTCTGGTGGGCTGTGTCCCAGTGTGTCCCATTTCCAACCCCACTACTTTGAGTACTCCCAGGTAGGACACAAGCAGGGGGAATCTGTCTGTCCAACGAAACCACCCACTGGTGGGACCTCTACACAGGTGGCCAATGTGGCCTTAGGGAAAATGAGTCCCCCAGGGCAGGTCATAGGCCATTCCATAATCTCCCTCAGTTGTAAGGTAGACTCAGAGGGTGAACTGGTGATCCCTGAGGATGGGAGTCATCACTTCCACCAGGTGTGAGTAAATGGGGCCCGGTCACTGCTCTGAGGGACACAGGGGCTAGTCATACCATGATGGTGGAGAGACTAGTTTCCCTAGAGCAGTACAGTGGCCAGGAGTGTAGGGTGACTCCAGCCCATGGGGAGGATTTTTTTGCCCTGCCCTATGGCCCTGGTATCCCTGGAGTGGGGTGAAGAGGTGACCAACAGAAAGGTCACAGTAAGCCCTCATAGACAGCATGCTTGGAAATAAGTTACCCCCGGTGTCAGGAGTGGCCCATAAGGGTGCCCTGACAGTTCAGTTGTTTAGAAGTACCACTCCCCAGAAGAGGGTATGTAGAGGCATGGTTAGGGAGGTCTGACCCTGCCCCCTGTTCAGCCAAAGGGTACAAACCCTAAATTGAAGGACTAGTTCCAGGATACCACCCCCTGAACTAGTAGGAGATATAGTGGATAAAGGGTGCAAACCCCCTGGGGCTACTGCCCCCACTCTGAGAAGCTTCAGAGGACAGGGAAATCTCAGGGGGCATAAAAGACTCTCTGCCAGCCCCAAAGCTGGAAGAGAGGCTTACCAGCGGCCCTACTTATGGCCTCCAAATAGCCGTGGATGGCCTGGGATGTGGACGTTGAAATTGAATCTGTTGGCTGCTGTTGTTATGGACAGAGCTTTCATTGGGTTGGGAACAGAAGTCAGACCCAAGGAGTGGAATGTGTCACAACATTTTGTTGCCCATGGTGGTACTGTCTGCCTACTGGATGAATATGTGAGCAAATTAAGGTTAAGTGGTTCACAGATGGGGCTCACAGATGAGGAGAAGGATTCCCCATGGGTCGGTTCAGTGGCCCCTGAGAGTGTAGACAGAGGGACTGAACTGAGTTCAGATAAGCATAGAACTAGCAAGTGCCCCTGCAGTAGTGTGCCTTTGTCAATGTTCTAGCACCCTAATCAGTGAAGTCGATCACGGTATTGATTAGTGTGCACTAGTTTTAGGCTGGAGGGGGGTTGTGTTATGTTGGAAAATGGCCTTCTCTGAAGGGTCACCCCACACTTTTTGCCTTCTTCCTCCTCTTTTTCAGACCTCTTTTTTGTTGGCTTTAGGATTCTGGGCACTTTACTATTGCTGACCAGTGCTAAAATGCTTGTGCTCTCTCCCCTAAACATGGAAACATGGTAACATTGGTTCATACTCAATTGGCATATTTAATTTATCTGTAAGTCCCTAGTAAAGTGCACTGGGTGTGCCCAGGGCCTGTAAATTAAATACTGTTAGAAATGCTGTCTCTGGTTGGCATTCAGTTTGCACTCTATCCAAGCAGAGGCCCTCACTCTAGTCAGGGAAATAGAGATGCACACTTAGATAACCTCTGCTCACCCCTTGGTAACACACACAGTAATACAGACAAAAGACTACAAAATGGACACCACACCTGATTAGGAATATAGGCAATATTTATCTAAAACAAACAAGTCCAAAATTAAAAAAATCCAACATACACAAATAAAGTTAACAATGGAAATGTTGCTTTTGCACAAAGTACTTGATTTGCGTCAAAAATAAATCTGCACGGGCGAGCGTGGGTTGGAAAACTCAACGATGCGTTGATTCCAATCCTCGCAAGTAAGGCTGTGTGTCATTTCTTCTTCATTCGGGTAGGCGATGCGTATTTTTTCTCTCCTGCAAGAGATCAATGCATCAATGTTCGGATAGGGCACCTTGAATCCGCTCAGGTTCATGATGATTTTGACATCCAGCGATGTTGTGTGAGAAATCCGGCTGCACAGTGATGGAAAACTGCAATGCATGGGGTTTGCATTGTTTTCAGCAGCCACAAGTGGGTGTTGCGTCCTTTCTCCAGCAGCGATGCAGGTCATGCATTGAAATTAGATGCATCATTTTTACAACCATCTTGCAGGCGGTGCATCAACATTTTCCCCGTACGGCTCCCTGTGCTTCGATTTCAGTCCTTGTTCTACCAGCTTCACTTTTCAATGGCCCAGGGACTGGATAGGGTACCACTTGGCAGAGCAGGAGTCCCAGCAGAGAGTCCAAGCGCTGGCAGAGGAAGTCTTTGATAGCCCTGAGCCTTCAAAACAGGAGGCAAGCTAAGTCCAAGGCCTTGGTGTCTCTTCACAAGCAGAAATATACCACAAAGTCCAGTCTTTGTCCCCTTCCTCAGACAGAAGCAGCAACTGAAAAATAGCCCAATGAAGCACAGTCACAGACAGGGGCAGCTCTTCACATCTCTCCTTGGCAGAGGTTCCTCTTGGATCCAGAAGTTAATCAGAAAATCTGGGGTTTTGGGTCCACTACTTATACCCCTTTCTACTTTTGAAGTAGGCAAACTTTAAAGGAAAGTCTCTGTTGTTCACCAAATCCTGCCTTTCCCAGGCCCGCCTCCAGACTCATACCAGAAGGTATGAGAATGCATTGTGTGAGGGCAGGCACAGCACATTCGGGTGTAAGTGACCACTCCTCCCTCCACTCTAGCACAGATGGCCCATCAGTATATGAAGGCTACACCCCATCTCCCTTTGTGTCACTATCTAGTGGAGATTCACAAACATCCCAACTGTCAGTCTGACCCAGACAGGGAATACACAAGCAGGAAGAGTCACACATTGGTTTAAGAAAGAGAATGCCCACTTTCTAAAAGTGGCATTTTCAAATAGACAATTTAAAATCCAAACTTACCAAAAGATGTTTTTTTAAATTGAGAGTTCAGAGACCCCAAACTCCAAATCTCTCTCTGCTCCCAAAGGGAAACTGCACTTAAAAGATATTTAAAGGCATCTCCCATGTTAACCTATGAGAGAGATAGGCCTTGCAATAGGGAAAACCGAATTTGGCTGTATTTCACTGTTAGGACATGTAAAGCACAGTACATTTCCCACTTTTAACATACACTGCACCCTGCCCATGGGGCTGCTTAGGGCCCACCTTAGGGGTGCCTTAGATGTATACAATGGGAAGGTTTGGGCCTGGTAAGTGGGTACACCTGCCTGGTTGAATTGGCAGCTTAAAACTGCACATACAGGCACTGCAGTGGCAGGTCAAAGCTATGTTTACAGGGCTTCCAATGTGGGTGGCACAATCAGTGCTGCAGACTCACTAGAAGTATTCGATTTGCAGGCCCTGGGCACCTCTAGTGCACTTTACTAGGGACTTACTAGCAAATCAAAGATGCCAAATTATGTCAAATCCAATTACACATAAACTTTATACAGGGAGCACTTGCACGTTTGCACTGGTCAGCAGTGGTAAAGTGCCCAGAATACCAAAAACAGCAAAAACAGAGTCTAGCACACAGTCAAAACATAGGAAGCAGAGGCAAAAAAAGACAAGGGAGACACTGCCAAGGATGCCAGGTCAAACAAATTCTACTAATGGGCCTGCAGCACTGATTTTGCCACCCACTTAGGTAGTCCCTGAACCATGTCTCAGGTCTGCCACAGCAAGGCCTGAGTGTGAAGTTTCACTGCCACTTAGACTTGGCATTTAAACCTACTTGCCAGGTCTTGAATTCCCCTTCTATTATATATATCGTCCCTGAGGTAGGTTCTAGGTAACTTATAGGGCATGATGCTTTGTAAGTAAAAGGCAGGATATATACTTATAGGTTTTACATGTCCTGGTAGTGAAAACCTAAAAAGTCATTATTCACTACTGTGAAGCCTGCTTCTCTCATAGGCCAGAATTAGAAATTCCCTTATGTACTTTTAAATGTTAATTTCCAAACTGAGAGAAGTAGGCTTGTCATGTTTGGTGTGGGTGGAATGGTAGTGAATAATCCTACTTAGTGGCAAAGTTGGATTTGACATCGCTATTTTTGAAATGTCACTTTTAGGAAGTAGGCATTTCTCTGCACTTTCTGCTCTCTGTGCCTTGTAGCCTGTCTCCAATCCATGTCTGGTCTCTTTGGTTGACAGCTCCCCTTGTGCATTCCATCCAGATAGCCATAAACACAGGACACCCAGCTGCATCTTCATACTGATGGGTCTTCCTGGGTAGGCTGCCTGGAGAAGCTCTCACACTTCAAATGCCAGAGGCCTGCCCTCATACAAAGACAAAGGACTAATAACCCCACACAGAGCTCCTAGCAGAAAGGGATGTGTTGAATGGGGTACCTGTGCACTTCAAAACCACTCTTTGAAGTTTCCCCCATTTCAAAGGCGCTTTTGGGTGTGTATATATACTGGGTCTATGACCCCACCAAATCAGGCACTTCTGGACCTACAGCTGGACTCTGTCAGACTGCCATGATGCCCAAAGGACTCATCGGGACTGTTTAGCTTGAAGGACTGCTGTAATGCTTGTTGCCCTGCTGACTGCTGGACCGTGACTCTGCTGGACTGACTCTGCCTTCCACCACAAGTGCTCTCCAAGGGCTTGGACTGAGCATGCCTCCTGTTACGAAGTATCAGGGCCATCAAAGACTTGACCAAAGAGAAGAAAATCCAGCATGTCAGAAAATCGGCACAATGCCTGCAAAATTCGACCCAACACCTTCCGGGTTGACAAAGCACCTATCTCGTGGCTGGTGAATCCCTGCTTCACCTGCAGGATCGACACAGAGCCTGTTGCTTCTTCACAATGCATTCTGGATTTCCCACACATCATCCCTGGGATCAAAATATCCCTGCATCACAGTGAGGAATGAAGGCTGCCCTCCCGGAAAGAAATGATACATCACCTTCACCCCGGGACAGGGTGCATATCTCTGCCTAGTAGAGACCCTGTTTCCAACAGGATATAATTCCACACTGCTGGAGTTTTGCCCACAGGCTGGCATGTGCTTCGTCCAGTGCTGTCTGCCTTTTTTTTTTTGTTGGGGGCTAGAATTGATCCTTTCTGCCCCTAAATAGCAGTTAGATAACATTACATATAGTATACATTATATATATTACAATGATAAAATAATAATGTTGCATTAGTGGTAGGAGATTAACATTATCGAAGTTTAACTGTTTTCAGGGGCACAATGCCTACAAAATTTTGCAGATTCTCCAAATCTCCAAGTCACAAAGACAAACCTATGATTGCCCCGTGTATTTTGCCAGGTTCTCCGACATCACCGTTCTTTTGCCTGCATTGTTGAATGTTATCTGAGTACAAAATAGGGCAAGGAAGGGCATGAGGATTTTGGAGGCAATCAATTCTTGATTTTTAGTTTTTAGCTTTTTAGCCTTCGGTTTTTAATTTATTAAATCCATATTCAATTCAATTTAGTTTGAGTTCAGTTAGGCTTTCAGAGTCCAGGAAGAGAAAGCAGATAGCAGCTAACAAACTTTGCGATGTATATACAGCCTCCTCGAAGGTTGCAAACTGCCAGGTATCTGGATCTGAGAGGCTGCCTCACCTCCTCGGGCTGCTGTTCACTTGCTGTACTCACTTGCTATACTCCCCCACTTAATTGGACTGGACTTTTTCCGTGATTGGAGTTGTGGTCATCTCCACTCAACATTGAAGGTATGGACAGGCAGGAGCACAAGCACGCCAAATAGAAAAACTAATGGCGCTGCCTCACCCTTCACAACTGGGCTTCCTTTCACCCCCTTCTTCTAGGGCTCATGTACGGGGGAGGTTGTATCACCCGTAGTTTGCCTGCTTGGTTTATTTGTTTTTCTGTTTTGCTGTTGTAATTGTTTTAATTATTTAACAGTCTTTGCCCTGATAACTGGTGGCCAACTGGTGATTAACCAGTCACAAACCTCAATCCGGCAAGCTGCCAGATGTCGAGGCTCAGACTATGCTGGGGCAGCGCTAGGATGGTGCCAGGATGGTAGACTGCTGGGCGGCTGGCGATGCAGAAAAGGCGTGAATGGCAGCGTGGAGATAGCAGGACGATGGGGGTGATAGCGATGACCGGTCCTGGACCGTGCCTAATCCCAAAGCTCCGAACGCCCAATCAAGGTTTCCAATGTTCAGCGTCTCAAGTACTGAATGAAGATGCAAAAGAAAGAGGCCCAACAACTCCACCAGCTGTTGCTGTGCCACACACCTCTGTCTCTAGCTCACCGCGGCGCACCACAGCACACAGCGGCTCTACAGAATCCTCCTCCTTCCTTGTGTAGTGCCTTCCCTGAACTGCCTCTAGCAAAGCACACCTGACACTACACACAGGAGAAGAATCATAATGGTTATAGTGATAAAGTATATATACCTCCACAAGATCCCTAAGGCATGATGATACTAATGTCACTGGCAATAGTAGAAGCCAATAATGAGTAATCCTGAGCAACCATGAGGTGCATAGACTGAGAAAGCTTGGCCAATTAGTGTCATGGAGCGGGCAGATGTACAAATAGCAGATTTTTCTTTAAATTCCGTCTTGAAACTCCTGCAGCAAATAGTGTAATTTGTACAAGAGATTAAATGCGAAAAATCTGAAATGGTGTTGATGATTCATGGCAAAATTCGAGAACATGAATACAACATTTGAGGTTTCTATTTCACATCTGGATGAGTTACAAAATGGAGTTTCTGATAAAGAAGACCTGCAAATACAAATAAAAGCAGAAGCATCCACCATAACTAAAGTACCATCATCCATGGAAATGAAACAAAAGGAGATTAAAAACAATGCACACTATTCACATTTAAGATTGATTTGAATACCAGAATAGAAGGAGAAGGTGAACAAAGTAATTGACCTTGTTACCAATTTAATTGCTACATACCTTCTTCTTGGAGTTAAAGAGCAAACTCTTCCCAAGGATCTCGAGAGGAAGTGTGTGAAGGTCCAAAATTAATATAGCTTTTTAGTATTCTCAGGCATTTCCTGTGATAACACACATTGACTCTGAGAGCCAAATCAACTGGCCAAGTAATTTCCCAATGATTTCCCACATTCAGTGATTAGCACCATCACCCTTCTGGTATAAAGGTTGCTTTGTGGACACTGATTGGTGAGTACTGAGTTGAGGTTTTGTAAATATTTCAGCTCATCAAACAATATGCTTTGTAGAGTGCAGAGGGCCTTGCTTTTGATCCTAGAAAGAGTTTATAGAATGCTTTCAGAATATGTCTGATGTGATTGAGCTTGTTGAGTTTAATGGACTTTTCTGATGATATTGCAGTCATTCATTCTTAGCAAGACTTATGCCTTTAAGTTCTACTATGAGAACAGTTTCAAGTTAGGGTAGAATCATTTGAAATAAGGGGCTCTGTAGGTTGATACACATGACTCTGTAAAGTTTATATCACAAATAGCAGTGCACTTTCTGGCACTTTGTGCACCACTTGCACCTAAACATTCAGTTGTAAGCAAGGGCCCAATTTGGAGTTTAACAGAGAGGGTACTATGTCACAACTAGTGCTTGCCTTCTAAAATATTATGTGAAGGAGAAAAAGAAAACTTGAAAAATGTGTTGTCTCAAAATCAGGTAAACCTGATATTATGTCATTTACAGGCAACCCTCGGACCTCCTACTTGATCAGAATCTAATGAATTCTCACAGTGAGAAACATTTGCCTAGGTCAACAAAAGAAAATTAGCATTAGTAGGCATTGGCATAGGTTTTGCTCTAACAAGCTTAGAGATTTTAACTATTTGTTACCAACTGATATCTACTGTGTAAGAAACCAGGTTACTGGTTGAGGGGTGGGGGGTAGAAGCCCCACTAAGGCAACATCTATAATCCTTATCAGGGTGAACCACAAAAGTCACTAAATTACCCTGTGCTTAACCCTCTGGTAACTTGGTACAAAAGAAGTCAGGGTTAACTCAGAGGAAGGAAGTGTAAAGTATTTATGCAGGACACAAACAATAATCAAGTGAAAACACACTGCAAAAAAATCCCAAAGCGATTTAGAAAAATAGATTACATTTAAAAAAATAAATTGATATCAGAATGACAAAAATCAGTTGAACCGGAGGTATTGAATTTTCAAAGTTCAAGTAACAACTGAGCCAAATGGTGCAAAGCACTAACTGAGGGTGTGTGGTCACTCTGGACTGGGATAAAATTACATGTTCAGGGCAACCGCAAAGACCACTCGGATACATCCACTGGGTTGGTCTCACCTTTTTCATGTGGAGGAGCTCTCCCTGATGCCAGCCAAAGGTAGAGGACCTGGGGCACCTCTTGGGGATCAGGACTTAGAGGAGAACATCAAGCCACAGATAGGTCAAGTTAGGCTGGTCAGCTAGGCAGTTGCAGGACAGGTCTCTGGGACTTGTTGCGTTCTTATACCACAAAACAGGAACTTGGCCAACTGACCCTTAGAGTCGCTCAGGTTAACCCGAGATGAAGGTAACAGGTCAGTCCTCAAGGAGGGCTGTACTGTGGGGAAGAAGGAAGGCCTCAAGCAGCATGGCTGGCCTTGGAAAGCAGCATGGCACTCCTCTGAGGAGCAATGCAGGCCTCAAGCAGCAAGTAAGTCCTCTGGTGAATAAGGCAGTCCTTCCTCTGCAGTGTCCTCGGTCCAGGAGAGAACTGAAGAGTTGGTCTGAAGGTCCAATGTTTATGCTGGTGCCAGCCTTTGAAGTAGGGTGATATTTTAGCCCACTCCCAAATCCGGATCTGGAAAGTTCTTTCCTTCCCCTGTCAAGGCTTCAAGAATCTGGGGTGATAAAAGACTAGTGTCAGGTTAAGTAAGTAGTTAAAAATGACTTTAGGAGCTATGCGCTGGGTGAAACCTTCTCCTGAGTTTGATTTAATGAACTACAGTCTTGTTCATTTATAATAGCAACCACGGTTACCCAAAGGGCGCACAAAAGAAATTACTTCCCTCTTAGTTCGCTACCGGTATTGTTGTCAGTGTGGGTGGAAGCACAAATGCTTATAAAATCATGTTTGAAAACTATCACTTTAAAAAAATACTTCCCAATGTATTGATATGATCTGATGTACTAAGGCGAAACTATCTGCATGCTAATTAAATACACTTTTTGAATTTTGAACAGCCTTTATCATACTTTTACACTTTTGCTAAAAGTTGTCTTTAAAAATTAAGTTGTTCCTAAAGATAAGTGGTGCAGGACACCCTAGTTACTTCCTTTTAATTTAATTAACCTTTTTGCCCATTTATTTAACATCTTTTTAATGTTAGTGCTGACTCCAGTGATTAGCAACCCAGTACAGTTGTTGACCAAGGGGCCACATTTAAAGTTCAGAAGAGCAACAAGTGGCCCCAGGACGTACATTGAGTATCACTGCTTTAGGGCCTACCTTAGAGGTGATTGATAAATATTAAAAAGGAAGGTTCAGGCCTGGCAAAATGTTTATTTTGCCTGGTCAAAATGGCAAGCCTCAGACACGTTTTAAAGTGCTGCTTTAGTGGCACAGTACGTGCTGCAGACCCACTAGTAGCATTTATTTTACAAGTGCTGTGGCACGTGTACTACCCCTATACTAGGGACTTACAAGTAAAACAAATGTGCCAATGAGGTGAGACCAATTTTTATAGGGAGAAAGCACAAACATCTTAGCACTCGTAAGCAGTGGTAAAGTGCACAGAGTCTTAATGCCAGCAAAAAGGAATTCAGAAAACAGTTGGGGTGAAAGCAAAATGTGTCTGTGAAGCGAGAGCCCTCCTTTATGTACGCTTGGAGAAGGAAAATGTTGAGAGTTCTCTCTTAAAAATGTGAATTGAGAGATGTTCTCCCTTATGTTATATCCCTGCTGGACTGAAATGTGTTAGATTGATTGGCCAATTCCAGCAGACCAAACAACCACTGTACCCTTTTCCAAGACTCTAAAGCTGGAGTAGAAGGAACTATTGTCCTGTAGTTGATGGTAGTTTTAATTGCACCTTATTGCAACACTTGTGGTCAGAGTTTACTGAATCCAATTTTGTAGAATGGTAATACATAATGTGTTTAAGATTGCTAAAAGCACCTTCACTACTAGCACTGATTTTCTCCAGAACATCAAAATTGCCACTAAGGAAAATCTTGAATGAGTTTGACAGAGAAATGGAGGGTTGCAACAAACCTTTATCACCCATCGCTGGAAGATGCAAATACCATGTCTTATCCCATTTGATTTTGCAAGAGCCTTCTAGTGTAATCCCTCAACACTATACTGAAAGCCAGCATCATTATGCATGTCTTCAAGTCTTCAGTACCAAACTTCTTCAATCTCCAGAGAATCCACAAAATGGGCTCTTCAGCCAGGTGTTGGTTGATTCCAGAACCACATTAAGCCTGGAATCCATGTCTGGGCCTACCTAGCGAATTTAAGGCATTAAATGCAAAATCAACAAGGTGATGGATGGAATGCTTCAATTAAGTTACCTTAAAAATATTAACATCTTCAATGTACGTAGATGTGGGGTTAAGATTATTACATCTGTATTTATACATATGCATTTACCTTCTTAATATTTTGGTCCTTACTTTTATCCCCACAATATAACGGTAAGGCAATTTTTTTAGATTATAGTTTGACGCTGCAGTGCCGCGTCTAGGCATATCAAAGAATATGCTGTAAACACTGCTCGTTCTTCAGAGATATGGATGTATGACAGAAGTGGCATAACAAAACTTGGGGGGGGCCTCCTCAAAGTATGTAGAGGGCCCTCCCCAGACTCACTTAAGAGCTCACTGGCCAGGGTACTCTGCTGAAGGTTCCGCTGGACTTTGGGGGCTCCCCCTCCACATGAGAGCAGCAGGGGTTGTTGTTACATCACTGTATGACAGAGTACTTCAAAACCACATGCCACAAAAGCATTACGATTTATTGCTGTGGTCTTAAATAGAGCAAACATAGGTAAGAGTTGTAAAAGTGAAGATTACAGTGTAGTTGTGCTAATTGGTGAAGATTCTGCTGAAATCCTTATATCATATAGATGGGAAACTGTATAGCAATTTAATGCCAATACATTTTGTTTATTTTGAATTTACCTCAATATAATTCCAGTTAGAAACAGCAAATTGTGGTTCAACTTTTAAACTTCGGAAATTGTAGTTTACTACTTTGTTGCATGCATATTTTATAAATAGTTGAACAAAAGTATAGGTAGAGAATATTCCAAAACCATTAGAGTAACGGAGGATGTAGTGCAATGGTCAGATCAACTGCCTCAAGAGCTTGAGGCCTGGGTTTAAGCCTCGGTCTTGTTGCAACGTCCTGTGATTCTGGGCAAATCCCTTAGGCCCTATTATAAGAGGGCCTAGCTTCATCTTAGCATCATTTTATTTTTTACGCTAAGGTGGCCTTTTCCCCGCGCCCTATTTACAATGTGGCACATTGCGCTACATTGTAACCCTTTGCGCTACATTATGCCTGCGGCAGGCATAATGTATGCAAAGGGGGCATTCCCCCGTTAGGGGGGCCGAAGAAATGGCGCAATGAAATTTAAGAGATTGCTTTGCTTCATTTTTTTAGGCACTTTTAACACCTGCTGAGAGCAGGCATTAAACAAGGGCACACCATTGTTTACAATGGGCCCCTATGTACTGTTCAGGGTTGTACAGTACATCAATAGCGTCAAAAATATTGATGCTATTGCCCCACTACCCTGCACCATGGTGCACCGTATCTTAGATACGGAGCACACATTGTGGCTATAGCGGGAGCACTAAGGGGCGAGGGGAAAGTCAATTTTTATATTGATGTATATGTTTTATTTACGGTACAGGCAAGTTTTCTAAAACATAGCAGAATATACTAATGAATTTTTGAATAACCTAATCATATATTTACTATTGAATTTTTCTAAACATTTCTGGAGCAAAGGCACAGGAGCTGACTATCATTCTACTTTTGCCGACATGAGGTTGCAGCAGTAATACAGAATAATTTCTGTTTGCCGTTCTTGGGTAAAAAAACAGCGTTATATTTCGTATTATTTGGTCTTTTGTACTTTATAATTCGAAATTTGGATACGATTATTACATGCAGTTGGGTCTAAATATTAGTGTTGGGTGAAATGCCAAACGCTTTAAAACAACGTATACAAAGTTACTCATTATACAGGAAAAAACAGTACTCATTACACCCTACCAAGCTTTTAACAATCATACCTGCATACAAGTTTAAATACACAGTTTTTACATACTTTTGTATGCTTCTCTGACATTTAAGTATTAAGTTATGCCTTTTTCTAATACTGCAGTTGAATTGGGTGTCGTAGAGAGCAGAGGCACATATGCTACTGCTGGCACAAACTCGGAACTTCCTTCAGAGCAGATGCTGGTTGCAGGAAGTAGTGGGTCTCTCGGTTTAAAGCACTTGTTCCCTGGTGCCCTTGCCCTTTACCAAGGCGTGTCCCAAGGGTTGGCAGGCCTTCTGCCTTTGAAACAGATTGACTGAGCTTAGGCAGGTCAGAAACAGAGAGAAATCAGCGAATACGAGTGAAATATGCCTGCCAAGGAAATCACTTCAGCCGGGAGCCCCGAAATAAATGCCCTGTATTTCCACCAAGTGCAACTAACAGGATGTAAAATATTTAATGGAGCTCTGATAAATTCACTATAAAGAGCAACAAAAGCTAATCTTTCGCTCCGAAAGTATTTTGTAAAAAAACATGAGGCATAGTATACTGAAGACTGGTGAGCCATTCCAGCTTACACTGTCTCCCTGCCTCCCGTTCGGATAGATCATTCATGGCAGTGATGAGTTAAGCAATAATGAACAAGGCAGTAGTGGTTTGCTGTAGACAGAGGGCGTAAAACCTAGCAGATTTTCTAATGATGTCATGCATTTTATTATTTTGGTCTATATCTTTTACCGAAGCTCGTGATTAATGCTACAGGCACCAGCTCTATAGAAATAAGTATCTTGTGGTAAATCAAGAAAAAGACCGACACAACATATTCTATACCTTTGAGTATACTGAATCATTCATTCATTTGGGTATTCTCATGGACAAGCGGTTACTTTACTCACGAGACAATTGTGCTCTGCATTGAAATTATATAGTATGCTGTGCCTGGCGCATGTTTTCCTCGGTATTGTTTTTTCTACTATCCAGTGTGTGTGTTTTGCGTGGCACGCATTTTATGCTTAGCAACAGCTCAGAATAAAAATATACATTCAACGTGGACCATAATAATGATATTTAACACAGTTTAAGACATCTATCTCCACCTCATTGTAAAATGTAAACATCAATATTCCCACTGAAGCACAATAATCCAGTTAAACTGCTCAGCAGCATAAGCGCCAGCTGCAGAAATCTCTGTGTGACCTTAAAGCCAGATGTTTTGATACTGACATGGCTGATGCAGCCTTTCATATTTTACAGGTTTCTAAAATCAGTAACTTGGGGCCAGATGTATCAAATGATTTTGAATCCGCAAACAGTGCGAATCGCAAAATTCTACCCTTTGCGAATGCAAAATCGCCTTTCACAATGTATGAAAGACATTTGCAGTACAATTTTAAGGAATCGCTAGTACAGCCTATGGTTTATCATAATGTTCCAGTTGTAAGTTCTGCACTTATATTACATTACCCATGGTGCAACCACAATCAATGTCACAGACACATCTACAGATACTGCAGCAGATACCACAGAGAGTCCAAAATCCAGTGATAGTTCAAATTGAGTCTCCACCTAGTTCAATAAAGACTCCAGTGCAAACACAGCAGAGGTATACACTTGTATACAACAATATCACAGTCGGGTTCTTCAATACTGTCAGGACAGGGTTCTGGAGTAATGTACTCAAGAAGGCAGAATGCCATTTCAAGTCCAGAGGCATTGTCAGAACCTGTTAAAATTGTTCCTGTTGTACTATTGTGTGCCCAGGGAAATAAAAATGAGAATAATGTACAGATTATATTTAAGACAAATACAGAAATGGAGAGATTAAATGCATCAGCTGTAATCATGTCTCTGAAAAATCAGACTCAGATTTTTGACAGAACAGGTCCATTGATTGATTTGACCTGTCCACGGACAACACAACCGGAGAAATCTAATTCCATTTCGAAGTCAAATTCAAATTAATTTCTGATGACACTTGAGACACCATGTATTACCCTAGTGTCAAATGCGAATAATAATATTATATTGCAAGGCCTATCAGCTCAACAATTAACAGACTGGTTAGAGAAAATAGGTAGTGGAGTGAAGATAAATACTAGAGCTAAATCATTGAACCTGGCAAGACTTAAATTAGAATTAAATGAAATGATTGAGGGAACCCTTGAATTAAATAGAATTGATTCACATGCTGAAGATAATGCTTCATGTGTCAAAATGTTACAAATAGAGCAGCATTGGCACACCAGAAGTTGTCAGAATGTGCAGAAAAATATGGAATTGAAATAGATAAATCAAGACCACTGAAAAGAAGCTATAGGTTAGAATTCAATGTAAAGGATATTGAGAATATGAGAACACCAGGAATGAAAGTTCATATTAAGAAATTAATTCAAAGCATTCAAACATGGGGACCATTAGATAAATGGGAAGGCAGCTGGTTAAAGAAAATAGATCAGTAGAAAATCGGGTCTGCAAATTCAAATGTTGTTGTGAGGCAGACTGATAATCCAGTAAAGATATTACCAATAAGAGAGATTCCTGGAGGGAATTATCTTCATGTCCCTTGGAGTAGGAGTGATATTTTATTACTTACAAAAGATTACCCGAGGCTGAGAGAGGAACCAGTGGAATGGAACCAGCAGACAGACAGATTTGTGAAGCTCCCACAATGCCTGTAGAAAGATTTAAATACTCTGTTAGAAATAGTGGTTCCAGCTGATTTATGGGTTGTTTGCAAAAGAAGTGTTGATTGGCCAACAAGAGAGCCTCCACGAGATCCAATCACAGGTGCACCATTTCCTGATGTAATGAAGAGCTATTACAAAGTGATCACATTTTTGAAAATGAAAATTTCCCCCCAAAATAATGATTGACAGAGAATCCACAGGGCAGCACAGGGAGCAAAAGAGTCAATGCATGCCTACTTTGAACGGTTATTGGGGGCATTCAAACATTACAGTGGCACAGAAACAATTGAGCCCAAAGATATGATTAATTTTGCGTTCAGATTTGTTGAAGGATTGAAACCTGAAATTGGTAGCATTCTTAAAAGTCATTTGATTTGCTGGTAAGCAAAACCAGTTGATGAAGTATTACAGTTTGTAAAATACTGCAGTGATTAGCTTGAAATGAAGCAAAAGAGATTGAAGAAAAAGGCAATGGTGATGCAGATTAAAGCAGCACAGCCAGGAATGCAGGCAGTTTTTCCACAACAGGGAAACCTGCAAGTGTTTCAGATCCAGGCGAGAGGAAGAGGACGTGGTGGTAATGGAAGAAGTGTTGTCAATTTGAATACTAATGTTGATACAGGCGATGTCCAGGCAATGAAAAAGATGTTACCTTGTCAGGCTTGAGGGGATCTCGGGCATTGGAAACTAGAGTGTCCAACTGTGTTACAGGAAAGTGGTGTGTATCTACAGATGAATACCAACAATCTTTTCCCATATTTGAGAGGTCCAAGAGTGAGAGGTCCACATTTAAATGTTTAGAATATGAATAGTCAAATGCAGATTCATCAACAAATGCAAAGTTCTCAAATGATGCAACAATTACAGGTGCCACGTTTTCAGGTGCCACAGAAAATGCAACAGCAATCTCAATTACAAATTATTCCACAGCAATAAATGCAGATACCTCAAGCTCCAATGAGACAACAGCAGCAGGTGATAATTCCTCAGCAGAACACAGCTCAATGGTTAAGTCAAAGGCAAAATAATAAATGGTACAGCAGTTTACACTTCAAAGTGAGGATGAATCAAATGATGAATTGTTGAGTGAGAGTTTGGATGAAGAAGAATGTGTGTTAGCAGCTTCATTAGAGGTGGATCAAAAGGGTCCTTATGTTTCTGGAAGGAAGAGTTATGGGTCATCAAGTTTAATTCCTAGTTGATACAGGAGCTACACGCTCTACAGTAAGAACTGCAGAAATTCCTAATGTGCACTTTCAGGGAAAACAGTGCAGATTGTGGGAGTTCAAAATCAATTCCTGACAAACCTGATTACTAAACTGATTCCAGTTAAAATTGGCAATTTTGAAGGCTTGCACAAATTCGTAGTCTATGACTCAAGTCCAGTTTTCATTACTGGGAAGAGACCTGTTGTGCAAAACAAAATATGTGATTACCAGTACAAATGATGGAATTGCTATTCAGACAAATGAAGATAATAATGATGATTCAACTCTGCCAATTCGTTTTTATCCTCCATTTACAGTAAAATACCTGCCAAATGACTTACAAAATACAGTTACTTTGAAAGTTTGGGATTTTTCTGGAAAAAACATAGGCTTGATTAAAGGAGCTGAACCGGTTAAAGTCACAGTTAAACCTAATGTAGTTTTTCCACAAACTCCTCAGTATCGTATGGCACCTGATGGCATTGAAGGAGTTACTCCTGTAACTGCAGACTTTGTGAAGCAGGGAGTTTTAAAGGAAGAGCTGAGCAGCCCATCTAATTCTCCAATTATGGGTTTGAAGAAACCAAGTGGGAAATTCAGAATTGTTCAAGATTTTAGGAAGATTAATGATATATTGGTCAAATGTTGTCCAGTAGTGCCAAATCCAGCACCGATTCTGTTCCAGATACCATGTTACGCAGAATGGTTCAGAGTGGTGGACTTGTCACAAGCTTTTTTCTCAGTGCCTCTTCATGAGGATAGTCAATTTCTTTTCTGTTTTAAACTCTGCAATCAAGTGTATTTTTTCAAGTGTATTGTTGGTGTAAAATCCCACAAGGGTTTTCAGAGTCACCTTCACTATTTATTCAGGTTTTGAAAAAGAATTTGGAATCACTGAAAATGCCTTTTCAATCAGCATTGGTTCAGTATATTGATGATACTTTAATTGCTTTGAAAACAAGGGAAGGGTGCAAGCAAGATACTACTGCTTATTTGGGTGAGAATGGACATGAAGGTGGTAGTTACAAGTCTGGCGGTCAACTGACCGCCAGACTCTTGGTGGGGTACGGACCACTGCCAAATGCAGATGTCTGAACTCCACATTCTGACTGCGGTTGTTGTGCCACGTTCAGACCGCCAGAACCACCAGGATTAGTCATCCAGGTGGTCTGGCGGTTGTGGCGGTCCTACTCCGCCAGGACACCACTGCCCTGGGGATTACGACTACGTTCTCCGCCAGCAATTTCATGGCAGTGGGGCTGGCAGAAAACAGGTGCAGGGGGTCCTGTGTGGCCCCTGCACTGTACATGCACTTGGCATGGGCAGATCAGGCCCCCCCTTGCCAGCATCATAGCAATGTTCACTGCCTGCTTTGTGGACAGTCAACATTGCTTAGGTGCTGGTGCACCCTGCGCACTACAGCATTGCCGCCAGCTCTATTATGAGCCGGAGAGAATGCTGTAGGCTGTTTCCCACTGGGCAAGCTGGCAGAAACTGAGGTTTCCGCCCGCTGACCAGGCAGGAAACTCGAAATGACATAATGGCAGTAACCTACCTGTCGGTATTTTCGCGGACGGGCTTTTCTGGCTGTCAAAATCATAATCAGGCCCAAAGTGTCCCCAGCTAAATTACAGTATTGTCAGAACGAAGTGAAATATTACAGATGAATCCTCCAGTTACACAGAGAAATGATAGAATGTTCCTGGGAATGGTGAGTTATTGTCGCCATTGGATTCCAAATTGTTCTGTTATTTCGAAGCCATTACAGAGATTGACTCACAGGGACATAACTGATCCTGTCCCATTTGATGGAGCTTGTATGAAAGCTTTTGTGGAGTTGAGAGAGAGTCTGTGCAGAGCACCGGCTCTTGAAATGCCTGATTACACAAAACCATTCTTGTTGTTCTGTCATGAGTGTGATGGTAGTGCGCTTTCAGTTTTGGCACAGGCACACAGTGGTGTAATGCGACCAGTAGCATATTTTTCTGCTACTTTGAATGCTGTGGGTACAGCTTTGCCCAGCTGTTTAAAAAATGTGGCAGTGGTTGGTCACAGCATATCACAGTGTGAGAGTAATGTGATGGGACATCTTTTAACTGTTATGGTCCCAAATTCTGTAGAGGGTTTGCTTACCAGAACAGAGACCTAATACTTGACAAATACTTGCCTTACTGGGCACGAGCTACTAATGTTGGGCTTGCCTAATGTATCATTGAAAAGGTGCACTGTGCTTAACCCAGCAACTCTATTACCAGTGGAAAATGTTTAAATGGAAAAACTGAAATGAGTTGAACATGACTGCCTCGAACTTACTGAATTGTGCACAAAACTCAGACCTGATATTCAGGATATCATGTTAGAAGAGAATGACCAGATAATTTTTGTTGATGGTTCCTGTTTAAGAGACAAAGCAGGAATGCTGAAATCTGGACATGCTGTGTGCACAATGTTTGGGGTACTTGAAGCTTCAAGGCTTCTATGAGTACTTTCTGCACAAGTGGCTGAATTGGTGGTTCTGACCAGAGCATGCTGTGTATCAGCACAGTTTAAAGTTACAATTTTTACAGGAGGCCAATATGAATTTGGTGTTGTGGTTTCACAGAGATTTCATGACTTCTTCTGGCTCACCAATTAGAAATGGTGATAGCATCCATGATTTGTTACAAGCCTTACAGTTATCTGAGAAAAAATGCTGTGGTCAAGACTAATGCATATCAGAAATCAAATGATTTTGTTTCAATGGGAAATGCTTATGCGGATCAAGTCGTAAGATTCTGTGCATTGAACTGCATCTCTTTTGATGAGGAAGGGAAAGAACTAAAAGACGAAGAAGTAAATGCAAATTACATGTTAACAGTGATTGATACATGGAAGGAGATCAAATGTTTGCAAAATAAATGTTCCTGAAGACAAAAAGGATTGTTGGATAAAATGCAAATGTTTTCAGAAAGAAAACAATGATACATGGGTTTCAAATGATGGGCAAGTGGTTCTGCAAGGAGGGGGCCTGATCTACTGGCGCAAATGGCAAAATACTACCATGGTCAAGCAAATGTTGGCAGAGATTAAGGCCCGTATTTATACTTTTTTTAGCTCCGCATTTGCGCCGCTTTTTGACGCAAAACGGCGCAAACCTACAAAATACAATGGTATTTTGCAAGTTTGCGCCGTTTTTGCGTCAAAAAATGACGCAAATGCGGCGCAAAAAAAGTATAAATATGGGCCTAAATGATTTGTACATTTAAATAGTTCTCGTTCAACATGCAATTTAGACAGGTTGCTGAAGCAATTTGTCACAGAAGTGTTACTTGTCAACAAATGAATGTGGAGAAAAGAAGAGTTGTTAATCTGAACCTCATTGGAAGAGCAGGAAGTCCATTCAACAGAGTAAAAATGGATTTCATTGAAGTGGCTGTGTGTGGTGGTTTGAGATATGTGTTGGTGAGTGTGTGCATTTTTAGTCACTGGATTGAAGCTTACTCTACACGTAGAAATGATAGCCTCCCATTAGCAAAACATTTACTTAGGGAGTTGATACCTTGTTTCGGGTTTCCAACCTCTTTGGAATTAGATAGAGGAAGTTACTTCAAAAGTGAGGTGATTAAATTACTATATTCAGCCTTAAACATTGAGCAGGAGTTGCATGGTAGCTACTGACCTGAAGCTTCTGAATTAGTGGAGCATTTGCAATGGCACTTTGAAAAATCGACTTCTAAATATATGTGCATCCAGTAATCTAAAATGGCCAGATTCTTTGCCATTGGTACTGGTGAACATGAGAAACACACCGACAGAAAGACTGCACTTCCTTCCCATGAATTCCTCATGGGTAGAGCAATGAGATTGCCAGCTGTTATTACAAATGCTCTTGTTAGCATAACAGATGATTTGGTGCTGTATTACTGCAAGAGACTAGTTGACGATGTTCACTCTTTCTCTCACCAGGTAGAAGCTACAAACATGCTGCCACCCCAAGACCAGGGTCACAGTCTGAGAGCTGGTGATTGGGTGGTCATGAAAAAGCATGTGAGGTAGACTTGTCTGGAACCTAGGTGGAAGGGCCCATACCAGATTGTTCTGGTTACAACAACTGCTGTGAAGTATGCTGGGATCCTGAAGTAGATACATGCCAGTCACACTCAAAAGGTGCCCTATCCTCTGGATGATGACGAAAAGGGTTGTTCAGAGTACCAACAACTGCTATACAGTCCCAAGAAGACAGACTGTTTAAACCACAACAGAGACAGCAGAGACAGTGCAAACTGGTGAAAATCCAGGTACACCTTTAAGAGATGAGGTAAACACACCTCTGAGAGATGAAATAGAGGTTCCTGAAACTGCTCATGTATCAGCAAACATAGCAGGAGAGTCAAGTCAAAGGAGGACTCTCGCAGAAGCAGATGATTGGGAAAATCAGTTGAAACACATCACGTTTCCAGAATCAACTGAGGAAGGAGCTGAGTTAAACAAAGTCATGCAGATTTGACTTCTCCCGAATTAGCTAATATTGCAGATACATCAAGTCAAACAAAAAATCCTGCAGAACCAAGAAGAGTTGTAAGTCCAGTTTTGCAACCAACACTGTTGAGAAAAGCTGCAAAAGAAGATAAATGCCCCACACCGCAGACAAGTGAAAAAGTTCCAGATGTATTGTCAACCATATTGGAAGAGCAAGAACCATAAGAAATACCAACAGGAACAAATGCAGATGATGACCTGAGTAAAGGTGAAATAAGTGCAAATCAAAAAATTAAATAGAAAAAGGGTTGCAAGCCAAAGATATTCAGGTCCTGAACAGGTTTACTTAACAACAAATGAATGGCAGCGTGAATTTGTCTCCTTTGGTTTTGACGGTGAGAATTCAGCTCAATATTTTGGAACTTGAAACCACTTTTAAAATGAATTTTGAGATTACAGTGCAAATTGAATGAGAAAGGCATTATATGGCTCATTACGACCCCAGTGGTTGGCGTTTCTGTGGCGGTAAGTACCACCAACAGGCTGGCGGTAGTTACCGCCATATTATGACATTTGCATGTTGGGTGAAGCCAATCCGCCAATGTACCACTCCGACTGACACGTCGGTAATGGCCGCCGAGCTGGAGATATCCATCTCCACTCCGGCGGCCGCCATAGTTCCGCATGCTGGATTATGACCCCGCCTACTGCCATGGTTTTCGTGGCATTGGTAACGCCATGGAAACCATGGCAGTAGGCCATATCAATGACAGGGAATTCCTTCCCTGTCACTGATTGGGGTCTCCTGCTTCCTCTCCAGTTACCCCCCACACTCCCTACCTCTCCAAACACCCACCCCTCCCCCTACATTCACGCACCCTTCACACACACACGCATAAACACAGCCATTCCCACCTACTGACATGCATGCATACATCCATTCACACACACATCCACACATACTTCCAAACATGCATGCAGACACGCATTCATATTCACAACATACACACACTCACACTTCCATACATGCACACACGCATTCAACACTCAACACACACCCACATTCACACACACACATACATTCACACAAACCCTCTCACACACACACACAACACCCTCCACCCTTCGCCCCCGTCAGAGACCTCACTTCCCTGGATCGAGGGGGTCCTCTGGCAGGAAACGGGGCAGGGCGCTGATGCCGCCAGCAGCGCCCATCAGTAGAACACCGCCAGGCCGTATTATGGGTCATAATATGGCTGGTGGCGGTCTATTGGCGAGGCGCTGCTGGTGGCAGCAGCACCACCTTACCGCCATCCACCAGCATGGAAACACCTGGATTTCTACCATTCTTGTTGCAGAAATCCGGCTGTGGTCATAATATGGCGGACAGCTGGTAGCCGCGGCGACAGTCTTTTGGCAGCCGTCGCCGTGGCAGTAGATGGATTTTACGTCTGATGTCAAAATGAGGGCCTATATGCTGCGAGTTATAATTATTGATCATCAGACTATGATGTACTGAATGAGAGACTTTCTTTTTTAAACTGATTTGACATGCTGCTAAACTGATTTTTGACAAAAAGTTAATTTCTGGTGAAATCTGAAGGCTGCTGTAAATAAGTAGTAGGTTTAAGTGGGTACTCAACGACTATACTAAACTAAGTTTTTCTAGAAGTTTTATTGTAGCCTAACATTTAGGACCTCATTATAATCTTGGAGGATGGGATACTCCGTCACAAATGTGACGGATATCCTGCCTGTCGTTTTACAAATTCTATAGGATATAATGGAACTTGTAACATGGTGGATGGGATATCCATCAGGTCTGTGACGGAGTATCTCATTTGCCCAGATCATAATCAGGCCCTTAATCTTCAAAACAAAGGCCCATATTTATACTTTGTTTGCGTTGAATTAGCATAATTTTTACTTATGCTAATTTGCCGCAAACCTAACTCCATATTTATAGTTTGGCTCTAGAACAGTCTTGCGCCAAAGTTATGGAGTTAGCGTAATTTTTTTACCGTGAAAACCTACCTTGCGTCAATGAGATGCAAGGTAGGCATTCCAGGGCAAAAGATGACTCAAAGGCCCTGATGCCTTATTTATCCTCCCGAGCACTAATGCCACACGGGTGGTAGGCGGGCCTAAACAATGGCTCTAAGCCTGCTTAGCACCATTATTTAACGCCTGAGTCAGGGCAAGCGTTAGGGGACCTGTGGGCCTAATTCCATTGTGGCACACCAGGGAAAGAGCCCACAGGTGCTCTCCGTAAGCCCCACGGACACTCCCACCCCCACCAGAGGGACAACGGAGGATGTGGGACCCCATCCCCGGCCCTCCTACATGGCACTGAGTGCAATGGCCATGTCAGGGGATCCTTGTCCCCTGTGCTGGCCATTGGGGTAGTAGGCATGTCTCCTGCCTTTTTATCAGGCAAGAATCATGCGGTATGGTAGGTTTAGCGCCAAGAAATTATGCTAATCTGGTTAGAGTCATCTTTTTTTACTCTAACCAGCCTAACGTCATTTTTTGATGCTAAACCCCATCTCCCATACGCCACCCCCACCCAGCTAATGTCATTCTCCATGACGTTAGCCCACCCTGTGCGCTGGCTTGCGCCATTCCATAATTAAGATGCCTGGTCGCAGTCTTGGAATGGCGCTAGCCGGCGTAAACTTTTTTCTCACAAATCTGCGTTAGCGCAGTTTTGCTTGAAAAAGTATAAATATGGGCCTAACTTCTTCCTCCTTACTGTCTTTTTGTGTTCTGTCATTCTCTTTTTCCTTGATTGCCCTCTTTAACCATTTGTCCTCCTCTTTGTCCTTATTGGTCTGAGCAGGCTTTTGGATAACACCCAATAAGAAATTCCCAGTGATGGCCCTTAGGAAAACATAGAGGCATCAGGTAAGTAAGGGAACAGAAACTGATTCCTCTAGACACCTTTTCGGTGCCCCTTTGTTTGCACAGCTTTCCTCTAACGATGATAAGCCATACACAGAGCTGAAAAAATGCTATTGATCTTAAATTTAGACTTTGGGCCTCATTCCGACCCGGACGGGCGGCGGACGCCGCCCGCCGGGCGGAAACCGCCCAAACACCGCCCCGCGGTCAGAAGACCGCGGGGGGCATTTCAACTTTCCCGCTGGGCCGGCGGGCGATCTGCAAAAGATCGCCGGCCGGCCCAGCGGGAAAGCGCCTTCCACGAGGATGCCGGCTCCGAATGGAGCCGGCGGAGTGGAAGGTGTGCGACGGGTGCTGTGGCACCCGTCGCGCTTTTCAGTGTCTGCTAAGCAGACACTGAAAAGCAATGTGGGGCCCTGTTAGGGGGCCCCTGCAGTGCCCATGCCATTGGCATGGGCACTGCAGGGGCCCCCAGGGGCCCCACGACACCCGTTCCCCGCCAGCCAGGTTCTGGCGGTGTAAACCGCCAGAACCAGGCTGGCGGGAAGGGGGTCGGAATCCCCATGGCGGCGCAGCTTGCTGCGCCGCCATGGAGGATTCCCATGGGCAGCGGGAAACCGGCGGGAGACCGCTGGTTTCCCGTTTCTGACCGCGGCGTTACCGCCGCGGTCAGAATGCCCATGAATGCACCGCCAGCCTGTTGGCGGTGCATTCGCTGCCCTCGGCCCTGGCGGATTCAATCCGCCAGGGTCAGAATGAGGGCCTTTGTCTTCCTGTTGGATTGTACTGGAGTGCCTGACCCATCTTGCAATCCATCCCCAAGAGCGATGGTCCTGTTTGGTCTTCTACATCCTTGCTAGCATGCATTCACTTCCTTCCATACTTTAAATTTGCTAGACTCCTTTCTTCACTCCTTCCTTTAATCAGCCCCTTTCACATTGTGTCTGCACCAAGGCTAACCCTTCTCCCCACTTATAGGACCCACCTGATGGTTCCATGACCCTCTTGGATCATGATGGGTGAGAATAAAAGGTCGGTGGATCCTCCTTTTGTCTTCGCTCCACACTCTTTGCCATTTTGGCAGCCTTTCTGGACTTTGTGGCATTTCTGTGCCAGTGCTACTCTTGGTTCTGCTTGCCTCTGTTGTCATGCCTGTGTGGCCACCAGAACTCCACCGATTGACAACCTGATCATGGGGCTCATCCTCAAGCTATGATTAGGAGTCAAAGTTCTCCTCCTCAGAGTCCCTCACCACTTGTTCACTCCACGTTTCCTTGTTTGCAGGAAAAACAGTCAATTCTCGATTTTCATGTCTCATCCTCTGTTGTCTTCGACCCTTTCCTCTCTCTGTCTCCCCATGCCTTCCCATCTTATGTCTTTTTTCTCTTCCGATAGGTGCTGTGATGCATTGGGTACAGAGTACATGTTGTTTTGTAATACTTCTATTCCCTTAGTTTGTTCTTTTCTGGAAGACTGTTGAAAGGAAATCTGATTCTCCTGGTTTTTTCATTTTGTGAGATTAATCTAAAAATCATAAGTTTGTCAAGAAAGGAACCACAAAAGAATGTTTTGCTCTAGACCAAAGAAGATATTGGTGAGGCTTTAGCATAGATGATGAATCACCTTCTCTCTAGGGAAGAGTTTGTTTTGTTAATGGCAAAATTGAAGGCCAAGCATCCCTTTTCTATTACTGCATACTTTTGTTTCCTGAGGAAGAATTGGCAGCTGATAAATAGATTGTTTATTAGGGTATAATTGTCTGCTAATAAATAGGATGAGATTTTCATCAAGGTTAAGATAGCACATCTCCAATAACTATATTAGATGACCTGGCAGTAAGATGAAAGGCTTGTTAAAATTTGAAGACTCTACAATTGTCCTGAAGGCGAATGTCTCTTTTAATGTTTTGAACCTCTCTACTACTTGTTCACTGGAGTCATGGAACTCCATATTGCAGGAACTTGTTTTGTACAGATTGGTCAACGTGGAAGCAAAGTGGAGTAGTCTAAAATAAATGCCTGTACTAACCCAGCAGACATAAAATGGCCTTAGTCATCATTTGGATATTGAAAAGGCTACTTTTCAATAAGGTTGAAGGGTAAGATAGCACATATCCAATAACTATATTAAATGACCTGGCAGTAAGATGAAAGGCTTGTTAAAATTTGAAGACTCTACAATTGTTCAGAAGACGAATGTCTCTTTTAATGTTTTGAACCTCTCTACTGCTTGTTCACTGGAGTCATGGAACTCCATATTGCAGGAACTTTTTTTGTACAGATTGGTCAACGTGGAAGAAAAGTGGAGTAGTCTGGGAAAAAAAACTGCCTGTAATAACCCAGCAGACATAAAATGGCCTTAGTCCTCATTTGGATATTGAAAAGGGGACTTCTTGAATTAGTTTGATTTTTAATTCTTGGGGCCATTCCCTAATAGGTATTTTAGGTATTTAACATGATCTGAGGACATTTTAGTTTGTTTTTTTACTTTAATGTGTAACCCTACGTTCCATAAGGTCGGTAATGCTGACAGATGTTGTAAGTTTTCAGCCCAGGATTTGCTAAAAATAATATCAGCAAAGTAGGCTGCTGAATATGAACCAATGCAGTCCAAAGCATAAGACTACAAAATCAAATGGTCCATGTGATGTGGAAAAATCCGTCTTCTCATTGCCAATGGGAGTAGAGGGATTTGCAAACAATTTGGGCAAATGGTAATTATCAAATATTGGTCCTTGATTAATCCTTCTAAAGTCTCTCTATAAAACCTGATTGATCCATCAGGTTTAGAAACCAGTATTACTGTAAAACAACAATTGTTATTTTAAACTTCAATCCTATTTAGCTTTAACATAGTGTCCACTTCCCTTTGAATTGCTAACCTCTGGGCATCTGGAATATGATAATGCTTCTGTTTTCAACTTCACTAGGCCCTATAGCTATAGGATGATAAACCAAATGAGTTCTATATTGGTAATTCTGACCACAGAAGGGAGAAAGGGATTTAAAACATCAACAATTCAGATTTTGCCCCTTCAGAAAGGTGACTCCCTAAGACTACTTGTGTTAGGGTGGAGGTGGTTTCTTCCTTTCAGTGGGCAGAGTATCCCTTCTGAGAAACAGGACAGTTCCTATGTTGTAAGTGATTTGTAAGTCATTTGCCTGTAAGATTTGGTCTTCCTTCTTGCTCCTAAATAGCTTTATTCAGTAGGTGACTGTATTCTCTCAAGAACTTGGTACTGTCTCTGTCAAATAGCTAGCAGTTTCTGGTTTGTAGAAGGCAATAACAGCAAGACCCAGCCTCATTTCTTAGCCTTGTGCCTTGTTTCTCCTGGTTTTCATGTGCGCAGGACAAATTCTCACCCATTAACTCTCTTAGTCCCCCAACCTAGGACCTGGACTCTGTGACTTATTCTAAAGGATGTCTTTCTTCTAAAGTTCTTCCCAGTATTCTCTTATTATTTGCAGTAATGACCTGGGTTTCTCTCTGAACAAGAGTTTAAAATGTGAAAGCTCAAGGCTGGCTTGGATCTTGCAGTGGCTGGGAAAAATTCCTAAAGTAATTAGCTTATTCCAATCCTGGCTTTCATACTCCAGCATTTTTAAGGTGATTTTCAATGTATCGTATAACAATCCATTACCCTGCACTAGGGATGATTGGCAAAAGTCCTGAACTTTAAAATCCCCGATTGCCTACACAACTTGGACCATTAATTTTGAAACAAACAAAGTGTGTTCCTTGGTCAGTTGGGATTTCCTTTGGAAAACCTACACTGGAAAACATTCCTCCATAGCTGAGGCTATCTGTTCTGTTCCAATCTCTCGGAGGGGCATGGCCTCTGGGTATCATGTGGTATATTCTACCATGATCAACAAAGATGTATACCTGCGGCTGGAAGTCACCAAGGGGTCTACTATTTCTAGAGCTACCCTTTGAAATAAGACTCTGATATGGACATTTTCTGAAGAGGAGCTGGAGGGGGTGTATTTTTGGTCTGGGACAAGGGACATTTTCATGGATATTCTGTATGTGAATGTTAATTCCAAGCCATGAAAACTGTGGAATGATACCTGACTAGTATTTCTGCTCCAAAGAAATTCACTAACAAATGACTATATGGCAAGAACGTGGCTTGTTCTCTATTGAGCTTGGGGGCAAACAGTTGAGGTGAGTAAACGCATCCACCCACTCTATAATAAGCCAGTCTTCATATAAAAATGAGGTTCTACCTAGGTATTCCTGCTTTCCTCATGGGCCTGTTACAAGGCATTTTGATACAGAGAAATAACTGTAATAATGTTATGGAATCTTCATTATCGGTTCCTAATAGGGGTTCTCCAGGAAGTTCAGCACAACTCCAACATCCACCTGAATTTCCAGCCTTGTGTCTATCTTTTTCAGAGCGTCAGCCAATGTGAACCTTTATATCCCATCGAATGAACGTAATAATTTATCACTTTCCTGGGACATTCTGCTGAGTCTGTTCTAAATTGTGCAGTATTACTGACTGTTTGCACTACGAACCTATCAAGGCAATAATCACCTTTGCATTTACCTGTGTAGACTAATTAAAGTGTTCTTCCACCTCCAACACATAGCGTGTGGATAGGCATTTGTATTCAGCCATCCTCCAGTTGTTCTTCCTTTCTCTTATTTTGGCAGAATCTTGCTATACGTCTTCAGTCACTACTGCAAAATATTAGGATTACTGACTGCTTACGGTAGATGTGAGGATGGGGTTGGGGGTATAGTTCTTTCTTAGTTATAGTAAGTTTCTGATAAGAGCCAAGTGGAACTGGAAAAATATGACCTGGACAGGCAACATGTGGGGTCCTTCTTCACCCTTCGCTTCTCAAAAAAAAGCAGTAGCCATCTCAAATGCCCGGTTAATAGTTTAATTAATATATTGTTCTAACCATTTTTGTATATGTATTGCGTATAGCCTCTAAAAATGCTGAAAATAAATTGTGTTCATAATATCGTTTTTGAAAGACATCTGGCGTCTAATTTTTAATTTTTATATAAAAAAAGCCCTGGGCATCCTTATTCGTGGCCTTTCTTTTCGAAACTATAGTCCATATTTTTCACACTGTCAGCATCCCATCTATCACGTATATTGTTATATCAATTTCCTTACAGGATGGAGTCTCCCTTGGGTTTCGCCGCTTGGTACCACATCGCTTACTGCTATTTTTTTCAGCCAAAACAGCACATGCCTTGAAAGATCGTGTGAAAAGAAACAATTTACCATTAAGGTGGTAAAATAGAGCTGCTTCAGCTCTTTATCTTCTTAAGATACCAGTCAGCCCAAAACTCTGGCAGAGAGTTGGCTTTGCTCACCTAGAGCTCACTTTATGTTATACGTCTCTTAACGTCCTGTTTACATTCTGTTTGTTTCTGTTGATATCTTCTTGGCCCCAAACACCCTTTACTTTGGATGAATCATTCTTTTCTGACTCAAAAATGAAAAAGGCAACGAAAGTACTATTTTATGAAAATCAATATTATCTTCATCTGTTGATCACTTTAAGTCCCACAAAATATCATTACTGAAAAACAATTACAATGATACTGTTTGAAACAATTTCAACTGAATTCCTTCAGTCTCAAACATGTAAACAGCCATATAATACTATATTTCACCAGTCTCTAACTTCAGATTTTGGGGCATATTTATACTCCGTCTGCGCCGAATGTGCGTCAAAAATGTTGACGCACATTCAGCGCAAACCTTGCCCCATATTTAAAATTTGACGGCCGAACCCGCAGATGACAAAATTCCACCGTGTGCGTCATTTTTTGGATGCGGCAACCAGCCTTGCGTGAAGTATATGCAGGGTAGGCGTTCCCGTCCAAAAAATGACTTAAACGGCCGTGCGTCGTATTTATGCTTTCGGGCAAACATGACGCACGGCCGGGAGGCGGAGCCGAAAATGACGCACAGCCCGATTTGCGTCAAAATTTAACGCATGGGTCGGGGCAGGCATTAAAATGGGGCAAACACACCTGTATTTAATCAGAACACACAGAAGCAACAGCAGAGCAGCAGAGCAGCAAAAGGGAGACATGGAGGTGCTTCTCATCCAGCGTGCACGCAGACGCAGAGCCCAGCAGCAACAACAGCAGCTACCACAACACTAGCAGGGACCCCAAAGGCAGCGCAGAAGGCAGGAGAGGATATTCCGCCCCAGAACAACCCTTCATGGCCTCAGGGAACATGACATCATCCAGCGGTACAGGTTGAACTGGCAGGCCATTCAGCAGCTGCTACGAAACATTGAGCCACAGTTGGCACCCACCATGCTGACACCCCGCACCATCCCAAAAGAAACCAGGCTGCTTGCGGTACTTCACATGCTGGCAAGTGGCTCTTTTCAAACAACTGGTGCCCTGGTTACCGGAATATCACAGCCGTCATTCTTTGCCTTTTTGCCCAAAGTACTGGATGCCATCATTGGACTCACACCCCACCACATCTGCTTCCCTACCACACTGCAGAAGCAGCAGGAAACAAAACAGGGGTTCTACCTCATTAGTGGCTTCCCACACATTCTTGGTGCAATCAACTGCACACATGTACGCCTTTTGCCACCTGCTGCAACTGAACACCTCTACCGCAACAGGAAGCACACACATTCCATCAATGTGCAGGCCATTGTCGATCACCAAGGATTGATCACCAAAATCGTGGCAAAATATCCTGGGAGTGTCCATGACTCATTCATCTTCTGACACTCTACCATCAATCAGCACTTCCTGGATGGACGGTATGACAATGGACTACTTGTTGGTAAGTACAAAAACCTACTTATATACACACTGCACAGCAACCCTCTAGGACACACCACACATACACCACAACAGCAACATGTCGACAGAAACACACTGAGGTTGTGACACCGCTAGCCATGTTTCTTAGGTCACCATTGAACCTGTCACACATCTGAAATTACTGTACAGCCTAATGTTAAGACGTCAATGATCAAAACGTTTGGAGTGGGTTGCCTAAATGTCACCTTGCAAATTGTAAGTGTCTCAATTATGTTTACATTAATCCATTGCATAAGTCTAAAGGTATGGGATGTCCAGAGTAAATTGATATGAACGTGTTACCACCACTGTCAATTTTAATCTGTGTATGGAACCATCATCTCACCCCCAGTGAAGACACAGGGACACCTGTATCACAAGTCACAATGCTACGGAGGGCACACTGTACTGAAAATCCCAAAACATACTGCTGACAACCGGTCAGCAGGCAAAAACTCGTTCAGCCAAGGAAACAACACAATGTAGATGGTACATCCTACAAGCCTAGGATGCGACATAATAACACAAAAGAGTCATTGGTTGATTTCAATGGGGCTAGCTACATCAACATGATCACATTCATTTTCTCTTGCAGCTGATCAGGGGTATGGCATCCAGCCATGGATAATTACACCTATTGGCAACCCGAGTACTGCAGCAGAGCGTGCCTGCAATGAAGCACATAGGAGTACACACACCGTAGTCGAGAGGACCTTCGGCATCCTCAAGTCGAGATTCCGGTGCCTCTACATCACTGGTGGTAGCCTCTTATATTCCCGTAAATGGTCTGTAAGATCATTCTAACATGTGCCATTCTGCACAACATTTGCATAAAAAGGAACATTCCCCTCCTGGAACCAGAGCCACACATGCCTGAAGAGGAGGAAGAGGATGATGGTGGCCTGCAACATGAGGGGGAACCACAAAACACGGCCGCTGGTTTACATAGGCGACAACATATCGTGAACAATTTCTTTTAAATATAATCACCATCACCACTTTATGAACTATTTTAAATAAACACCTATAATAATCACCATATCATGGTTTGGCTATTCATTTTTGCACACTTTTATCTCTAACTATCAGAATAAGAGTGTTGCCTCATGGAGCATTGCTGATATACCGATTAGGACACTGAAAATCCCAGAGCAAATCTGATGCGTACGATACACCGGTCACATACACACACACTGTAAATGACATATATCCTGTACATTTCACCTTTGAAGGGCAATAGCAGAGGACCACACCTATTTCACACATACATGTTGGAAACATGGTTCATCGCAGCATATGGCTCACAACTAAGACACCATCACTCAATAAGGGGAAAACAAGCCTCATACATGAGGCAGTTGATGTGCTTTTGCATCAATAACAGGAATGTATGACCAGACCCTTGACAGCAATAAGTCCAACTGCATCCAATCTTTGCAAGGACTATCTGTGACTAGAGTTCCATATAAGCAGAACATAGACAGCAAAAATGCCACACATATGAGCAGCATTGCGCACATGACATTCCCTGTACATGTCAGCCCATTTCCTAACTCCTGACACACCCATGCACCTGGTCACAACCCACCTGTCTGAAGATGTCCCTGGAATAGTAAGATGTGTACCCCGATATTCCCTCCTCTAAACACACAGCTTGTCAATAGCAATCCAGTGTGCTACACCCTTTCCTATGGTATACCATTGTCATAGAACATCTGACTGCATGGACGTCAGGTCAATTAATACACCGGCTTCTAGTTTCGAAGCCCCGTTAGCACCTGTAGATTTCTTCCCGTGTGAAAATGTCTGTTGGCCATTAGAATGCAAATCTCACCTACAGGACTTGTAATAAACTGATGCAGCCCACACCTGTGATCACCTCCATGCACACCACCCATTTCAACAAGCACTGCCCCTGCTGATGCCTCGAACAGCATAGGAGTTGCCATTTTGTCAAATACACCGTTAAGCATTGCTACTAATTAAGCCGTGTAACACAGCCCTTGGGTTCATGTGTCACCTTCAAAAACACAGGACATACACAGTTTTACATGTCAACTGTCTAGTTCGTCCTCCAAACAGTCTTAGTCAGACCACTGATTATGTAACTTGTGAAATTGCTGGATCCTGATTCACCCTGCATCCTGTCAGCCTGACTGGCATCTGTCTGTGCGTCACCCTAAAGTTTCCCTGTGGCTACATATGTACCACACTTGCTTTACCAAACCTCTCTTTCCTCAGAGAGTATTTGGGCATGTGCTTCATCAATGCATACCCAAAAACATTGTATAGCATCATCTGTCTATTAATTGTACCATATGAGTTAAATCCTCTGTAAATACCAAAATTCATGGCCCATCCCTTGTCTGGGTCTCATTTATGCATGAGCGACAAAGTGTGACAGTGTCCCAGGGCCGTTCGCCGGGATTGGGTACGGGGCCTTCAGCAGAACCAGCAACCTCTGATAATGTCCATGAAAAATCCACACATTTCAGGACCCTGACAGTTCACACACAGAATTACATTGCTCACAACATTTTGATGGGCCGTGTGTGGTGAATAGCTGCGAGAATAATTGGCACAGAGGCTATGATATTCCCAGATGCAGTGGGAATTGCAGAGGCCAACCTGTGTACAAATGTTGTAATGACACCTGCCGGAACATGACACCTGAGACATTATCTCACTCAGCACACCAAGGTTGCCCTGTTGACAGTCTCATCACACGTCTTCAGTGACAGGGTGGGACCATCCCCATGTAGGTTCTCATGTCCTCATCCACTTTACTCACATTGATCAACAAAGGATACTCAGTAGATACAGGAATTGCTGCCACTGACTCATGATGAGACCTGGACCTAACTGTGACAACATACACCCCTAAAATTATACAGGATCAACATTGGAACACACACATGAACAAGACACCTCTGTGCAATTGATCACTGGAAATATGTGGACACGTGCTGCCTCGTCTGCTGGTCCACCACAGCCACTGGAGAGTTGTGGCTCAGTTATATGACCTCAACTGCGGCAACATCATACATTTGTGGTTCACCTTTGGCTGTCTGGGCCAACTACATGGCACCCACTTCCTCAATGCAGGTGTCTGACTTACTATGGGATTCACCAACAAGTGCCTAGGAAGCTGTTACCAAAAATCTAGGACATAGGATGGTGAAATTGTGGACCATTGACATGAACAAGCGTCTGCCATCTATCTGGTGCATGCTTTGTCATTTGTGGTGTCTACGTTACCCCAAATCTTGGAAGTGCACATAACGGATGTAGCTACATGCATGACTAACACATGTCCTCTCTCATTTCCACAATGACTTGCATCTAAGGTTTGGACACATTGACTTCACATTCATACATGCATAATTTCAAAAATGCGATGCACACACACTCGGTCAACAACTACATTAGTTGCCACTGCACACACATTGAGGCATAGGCACTGAGGTATTGTACATGTGTGCGTCACATTGCTATCCTCTCCTGATGCCAAACATGCCCAAATTGTGCAATACATATATGTAGGCCACACATATGGCCATCTAGTGCGTCAGCCAACTGTCAAAATCCTGTTCAGGACGTAGCGGGTCATGGTCCGCTGCAGTATGATGTCTCACATGTGAACATACACCATCAACACCATAGTGGGTGCAATCAGCCTATCTCTGATGTGTCCCAAATGTAACATAACATAAAAACTGAAAAAATGCCCAAAACCAGTTCATGCACTGAAATTTTGACGTTGTGAAAATTAGGCCGCATCCAAATAATTGTACAGACTATTTACTATTATTTGGATGCAGCCTAATTTTCACTCCTGTGCGTAGAAAAATATGACACACAAACTGTATGCTTGAAAAAATATGACGCATAACGCGAAAAACAGTGGCCATTTTATGCAGGAAGTGATGTAATAGGATATCCTGTTTACAGATTATGTACAGTGGGTGTACTTTCACTTTCACTTTGCAGTCTGTGAATCTTCTAGACTGTGTGGCTGTTTTCAGAGTGGTGTCCAGTGATTTTGTGCTTTTGTGTCCTGTGTGCTATCTCAAATGTCATTTTGTGAAATAAATATTGTTGTTGTATAGTGTTCTACTGTGTTTTGTTTACATTTGTCCAGTATTCTAGTGTTTTTGTTGTTTGTGGGAGTCTGTTGTGGGTAGTGCTAGTTTGGGGATAGTTGGGCTCTTTTAGTGGTTAAGTTTACTTTTCATCTTTTTTTGTACCCCTACTTTCCACCTTTTCCCCTTTCTACTTCTTTAACCCCTATTCCCCTTTTAATTGCCAAGATGTCTGGTAGGCCACGTCTTGGCAAGATGGGTGAGGAGGAGTTGGGGGCTTTATATGGCTTGTGTGCCATTTCCTACCACTGATGATGGAGGCAGGGGGCAGGGTGATACAGGGGTATCACACTGAGGCGTGCAGAATTTGGTGGGGAAAGGTGCTGCATCACCTGCAGCGCGTGTATGCCAGCCAGATGAGTGACCACCAGCTGAAGCACCGGTGGGCTGACCTCATCACCAGGAAGCAAGATCTCTTGGACCACTTGGGAATCGTGATTGGTGGCCCTGTTGGTGAGTACTAATCATGTAAATGTGCACGATTAAATGCTCCGTAGTGACATCAGATGATTTGTACAATATCTCGCCAGCTAAGCTGCTGACTGTGTGTAATGCTGCGGAAACATACAGGGTAATTGATGCACTATGTGAAGGATCACAATTGCTAGCTGTCAGGAAGCACGTGCCCTGCAAACTTACAGGATACTTTTCCATTAAGTAAATTGGTGCCGCCTTTGTGTCAGACAACCAAACAAAATAGGAGGCAATCATGTCTATATAGGTCACATTTGCCAGAGAAGTAAAGATGTACTAAAATATTGGCTAACTTTGTTGACACAATAGCTAGACTGACTTTAGAAACACTACATGATGCAGAAAATGAGTGCTGGCTTCACGTCAATTGATGATAGCACAGTGGCCCAGACATATGTCTCATGTGAGTCTGGTGATTGTGAAAGGAAAGCGTTCACGGAAGTTCCATGAATGTTAGGGATTATTGTGGTCCTTCATCTTTTTGGATACATGTAAGATCAGGATTTGAAAACATCGTGAAAAGGTGTAAGGTGCCCTCAGCTAACATCTTAGACTGATATTTGGAGTTTGTAGTGCCACATTCCAATTAGGGATGGCAGTCCAAAGGTATGCACGTGGGTTCATATCTCCATGGTTGGTGCAAATCACCATTGCTGGGACATATCAAATGAGGAAACTGTAACAACAGGAGGGCTTACAAAAGTCCGTGCCCCTCTGTACATTGTACCTATGTGTAAGAAATGTGTCATGGCCACATGGCCTGTTTGACTAGTAATGCAGTCCTCATGTAACCAGGCTTTGGATGTCTCCCTTGGATGCACATGATGAGACGATTACACTCCATTATTATTTCTGATCACTAATGACGGGCATGTTGGCCACCACATGTTAGTTAGGGCCAATGCATGTGTGCAGATATGTGGGTAACTGTCACAGGAAACCCATGCTGTGTACATGTTGGCCGTGATATATCAGATGCAGTATCATCATGTCTGAATGGCTGTCATTTCCTTATTCAGCTTACACATTGTATATGTCTTTGAAATTGCTGGTCAGTGCACAGATTTTGAGCACATTTCTTCCTTCCATGCCTTACAGGTGGACCGGCACCCTACACAGTGGGAGACGTGGCTACATTTGAGGACCCGACCACTCCAGTAAGTGTTGATATGTCTGTTATGTGTTGTGTTTGCTGGTGATGTGTGATGGACTCGTGTGTGTTGAACACATAGCAAGGTGTGATGCGCTGGCCAATCATTTGTCTTATTCCATGAGTGGGATTTCAGTTTCTCAAAAGTATTGAGTTGGCCAATGCTTATCCGATTGTATTATCTAGGGATTGTAGGTCATTCCTGTAGGCCCCACAATGAGTACTGGGGTGAGTCATGTGGATAACACTTGTATCAACAAGAGTCGCACTGGAACTCGTCTCAGATTTAGTCAGCCTGTCAGACCCACATTCTCTCCGATTGGTACTGCAAATCGCTTTTCAACAGACTTCTGCTTCCCTATTCACCAAAGTACTTATTAAACTGTAGGTAGAACTTCCTAGCAGCATGTACTTCAACATGTAGTGCTACAGGTATGTGGAACTTGAGTGCAATGGCCTAGGTGTGCATGCTAATCATGATCATTGGTGTTCTTGCAACTCTGTGTCTGGTGTGAGTCATGCCTTACTGGAAGTATATGTTGTGTACCAAGCTCTGCACTTCCTGTCATGTGTGGCGCTATGATTGGTCAAGGGTTTGCAGACTTCTAATTGTTGATAGATCTTACCTGTGGTGTGTGTGTAGAGCCAAACATGTGTGGGGTTTTCTATACACTCCTGGGTGTTTATGTTGTTTGGAATTGTTAGTTGTTTCTCCACCCCCCCCCCTCAAACACAGGCATGGGTTTGTGAATAGGGTACCTAGGACTGATGCTAACAGTATGTTACACATACATGTGAATAAGTGACTGTTTGGTCGGAACCTAGTACTCACACTCAGGTATGGCACATGGGTACTATACTGGCAAGTCCAGTTACAACTTGCAGACCATGTGGCTTTAGTTTTGCATTCTGTACACTGACATTTGAAGCCCAGGTATTGGCGGAGGATATGCAGCATGATTGTTAACTGATAACTGGCAGAACTCAGATGGCAAGTCAATGCCAGTTGTTACCCATCTCGTAGGTTTTGGATGTGCTATGTGTGATGTGACCTTTGTAGGCTAGACTGCCATGTACTTCCTCAGGGACATTCAATGATCTGTATGGTGATATGCGCTGCTACAAGTACAGTAGATGTATTGTCTGATTTACCTCTTGTGCCATTTCACACAATGCAGTTCCTAATGTAAATTATTTGCATTTGTCTTCATAGCTGCAAACATGACTCCCATCCAGGTCCGTGAGTTCCAGCGGCGGGCCATGAGATACCAGCATATTCTGCTACCGCCATGAACGGGCCTCCGGGGCATGGAGGGCTTTCCCACAGTGTGGCCATACTTTGCCCACCACAGCCACCACCAGCACAACCACCAGTTCTGCCCAGGTGGCATCACCCACAGCTGGGACTGTTGACCCAACGTCTGCTGTAGTTCCAGGCCCCAGCATTGCAACAGCTTCAGGACAGCCCACTGGCCTTGGCTCTACACTCCCACAAACCTCCTCCGCCGGTACCCAGATTGCCCCAGCTCCAACAGTTGACCCGGCAGCATTCCATGAAATGGAACGTAAGATGGACCATGTCTTGAGGGAGATAAGTAATCTGAGCCGGGATATTCGCCATATTAACAGGCGTGTGAAGTCCATAAAGTGGGCCCTCCGGAGGGCCAACCTCTAGACTTTGCTGACAATGGACTTGATTCCCTCCCCTCACTTCTCTTTCCTTGTTCTCATACTTAGTGGGCTTAGGGGGCTTAGTGTTAGGTTAGTATAGTCTGTTAGTTTAGTTAGTGTTAGTGGGTGCAGGTCCTGATTCCTTCTATTTTTACTTATTAAGTGTGTGGGTGGGTGGGTGGGTGGCTATGTTGCGGTTCTTGTGTGGTTAATAAAAAATAAATAAAAAAATAATAAAAATATATATATATATTTATTTGTTTAGGATAGTATAGTATGTGTTTAGGTTAGTATGTGTTGTCCTCCATGTGTCCCGTCTTATAAGAGGGGTGGGGGGTTGATGTTTAGAAGGTTTTGTTACATGTGATAAGTAAGTTTAGGTTAGGTTAGTTAGGGACAGTTGTGGGTAATGAGTAGGCAGGGTAGATTAGGGTAGGTAAGACTTTTCCCTCAGGTTCCTCTTCTGTGATTACCATTTAATAAATATATAGTTAACCCTTTACAGTATGTGTTAAATGCTACTTGATCATGGCCTTGGCATTAGTGTACCTGAATTTTGTACTATTACATTTGTGTCCTATGCTACGAACAAATCCCAACTGAGCTGTAAGATTGGCAGCTACCCCAGAGCTACCTTGCAAAGATTCCACCATTCGTTGCAACCACCAATCACAGTTAATATGGATTCCAACGTGTTTTTGTCGGTAAGTATGTTTTGTAAGTCACAAACGGTGCTTCCAGACTTGGTATTGGGCGAACTGTTTTAGGTCTGACTGCAGTGTGACGTTAAAGGACACCCTTATAAGATGAGTTGTCGTAAGCACTCTTGTAGTCTTGTCTTCATGACTCACATAGATCATTTGTGACACTGTTCAGCACGATTACCTATTTGGATGTAAACTCAAACACCTTCATTCATGCAGTTTTTGTAGTGTTAGCTTAGATTTGTGTGCACTGTTATGCGTGTTAGTATTGCATGGTGACAACATTTTGCTGCCACTATTTTATGACTTAGATATCCCTTGAGGAAGCATTATTCTGTCCAACACAGCATGATGGTGTATGGTTTCTCACTTAATCAGATATTACCCTCAAGAAGGGCAGAGTATGATGCAATCCTGGCCACTGTGCAGATTTATCTGACTACAGAATATCAGGACAGTTGTATTGACAAGCTACGTTATTTGACAGTAGGCACATTTCAGTTATCTACTGCACAGTTGATGTGTCACATTACCCAGAGACAGATTTGTTGTGTAAGTGCTATTTATTGAAAAGTGTTGTAGTGCTATATGTTCATTGTCCATGATTGTGAGTCCATTATAGTGACATCTTACATTGTGATCCTACACAAGGGGTTAAGGAAAGGCTTTTGACATGCTGGGGTGATGTTTCAGACAGTGCAGAGGGACAGGATTTGCCAATGAGTAGGAGAGATACAAGCACTGGGCAGGCTGACAAGATATACAGTGGTTAGCAGAACAGTCATTGAGTAGAGTTGTTGTAAGACTGGCATGTTACAAAGCGCAGGACCTTGGTAATAGTTGGCCATGTGGCAGGGACTAGTGCTTCCGGGTACTTTTCCGTGTGAATGTGATCTGTTCCATGTCTTCTTCTTCTGATGAGTGTGTTGCCTCCTCTGTCCTTGGTGGTGGTGGTGGTGGAGGGGCAACACACACCTCAGTGTTAGAAGACGTGGAGTCAGACATCCCAGTCACTGCAACCTGTGGGGGTCTTAAGGGCAGGACTGCAGCAAGGAGGATCTGCTGATTCTTAAGAATAGCAGCCACATCACGATGGTAGGCAGCCAGGTCGGCCCTGAGGGGTTCAATGTTGCATTCGTGCACGCATTGACAGGATTGCTGTTGTAGGTGTTGGGTTAACTGTATTACAGCTGTGCTGATTTCGTTCAGGCTTTTTTGCTGTTCCTGCAAGATGGATGTTAGCCCTTGCATAGCTGCTGCCTGATCTGCAGATGACATCATGCACGAACTCACCCCCTCTAGGCTGGCTGCCATAGTTTTCATCCCTACCCGCATCTCATTGGCCAGCTCCCACTGTACCCCAACTACAGTTCTCTCAAAGCTGGTGCCTGTGTCGTCTGAGTCCTCAGCTGCATTGGAGCTGGCAGGTCTTACAACTGGGTTGGTGGGTGGGTCCTCTGTGATGGCTGCTTGTTCTGTGCTCCTCCTTGTGACTGAAGGTGGAGTCTGGAGGGTTCCAAGGACCTCTTGGATGGTCTGCTGGGGAATGTTTGTCAGCTCGTCATCCATGTCATCAGGGTATTCTGGGACAGGCATGTCCGCAGGAGATCGATCTTCCTCTGCAATGAAATGGGGTACAATTAGTGTGTGTGTGTTGTGGCATTAGTGATGTGACATGCGTGTCTTGTGATGATTTCACATTGTGATCTTGTTTCCTATTCATTGCTCCAGTCTTTCAGATGGGCATTCTCCCAGGCCTATGGCCCACCTGCATGTCACATGTATTGTGGTAAGTTATTAGACTTGTCGGCATCATCTCCTCTTGGTGTTCTGGCCAAATTGTGAATTGACACCTTCTGGTCCTACTTAACCCTCTGTCTACATCCATTCTGATGGTGAGGCCTTTCACTAGCTGTGGGTGCTCTGATGGCACTAGCAGCACACTTGACAATCTGGACCTGCCCCAGTCTCTGATCTTTCACATCCACTTAAATGTAGGTGACATGTAGCGTATCCTAGGCATATCATTGTTATGGCACGATATGGATGTTAGCATTGGTAATGTGTACAGCTGATGTAGGGGAATGTGTGGAGATTGATTGCCCTGATAGTCGTAGCAGTGTCCTATTTCCTCCTGTGACTGTCCAGGTGTATGTCAGTGTATGTCAGTGACCAGTTACATGTGTACTCCCCCTCAATGCTGTTGTCTGAGCAGTATGACATTTGGGATGTTACAGTGTGACCCAGGCACAGGATGGACCCTGACATATGCAGCATGGGTTTGTCCTTAGTGCTGTGTAGCTCCTATTGTTGTTGACATTGGCTGATGTTTGCATCAACTATGGGCATTCACTATTGACAGGACTGGGGCCTTTGTCTTGTTTCAGGGGATTACTGGAGTTGTCATCCTCAACCCACTAATTTAGGTGTGTATGATCCATGGGGACGTTACTGCCATTGGCTACTTGAGCTGCACACAGAGCGGAGGGGGTAGTGGCAACTGTTGTCGCAGTTACATTCCAGTTGTCAGTATGGCTAGAGGTTGTTAATATGGCCCTAATTAATGTAGGGGGTATGGCTGCTAACGTGTGCCGGGATGTCAGTTTGACGTTGTGCCCTTCCCTCCTGGCGTGGCTTTACCTTTGCTCCATCGTTGGAAGGCAGCATGCCTCCATGGGACTGTTGTTGGTGTAGTGTAATGGTGTGCCCCAGGCTCTGTCTGTGCAGGCCATGCCTCCATGCCATACCCCTTTACCCATGCCACTCCATGTATATAATAAACAACAACTGGCAACTCATTAATTGAAATAAATGCACATTCTAATTGTATATTCGAAAAAGTTACGGGTGCTCATACACTAAAACACATAGTTGCCATGATGTGTAATGCCGGATTGCTGGAAAGCAAGCCAGTATTTGAAACAAAACTCGAAATAGTGGAGCACACCAAAATAATCAGTTTATCTACAGTTTAAAGACAAGTAGTGTCTAATATATCAAAATGGAAAATGACAATCAATTACATATCGTAACATTTCTTGACACGGTGTTGATAGACATAACAAAAAAATAATACATAACTAAACAAAAGATAAATGTGTAAAAAGACATTGATATCCAAAAGTCAAAATTTTTTAATAAATACAAAATACATAAAAAACAATTATGTTCACATAAATACAAACATAGAAAGAAGAACATATATAAATACAAAATACAGAAACCATCAGCCGACACGTGTTTCGTCTACACCGGACTTCTTCAAGGCTGAGAAAATCACAACAAACAACACACCGTTATGACAAATATATACATAACTCTCTATAAAAAAATAATCTATTACATAATCCCTTTTTCTAAAATGAATGAATGCAATTAAAAAAATTGTGAAAAAAGAGCAAGAGACCAACACCATATGTCTACTGTTACAGAATATTGTCTATTGTCCGAGAGAGTAACATGCACCACTCCAAGTCACGCCCAGTATCAGAATCAGAGAGCCAAAAAGGTATTGTTATATATATATATATATAGCATGCAAACCCTACTAAGTGAGGAATTTGCAAACACTAAGCTCCTTTGGGTCCAAAATGACCCCACACATCCCGCCTTGGTGAAAAAATGTTATTTGTGATAAGTCTGTACCTTCAGTCACTTAATTGGCAGTTACACTCGTGTCCTTCTTTGGAGCTACCATAAACCAACAAAGGGGAAAAAGCAAGACTCCATTATCCTCCTTTTTAGAAAAAATGAATGTGAGGATATATATTATGGTCTCACCCATACTGACCTGTTTGTATCCAAATTAACCGTCTCTTAGACTCTTCAAATTTAATCTCCCATCCCGTTAGTAACAACTTCCTTCCTTATTACCGGAACAGACTAGAAAGCAACAAAAATTGGGAGGTTCCTTATGATCTATAACCAAAACCAAGACAATTACCCAGCATCAGACCCATGCCTATACTCACACGAGATAGAGATATCTACCTCCATTAGTCATATTACCAAAACCTTCTTATTTACTTGGTATAGAGCTAAAGTTCGCCCAATAGAATTATGTATGTATAATCATGTATATAAAATCAGCAATGCTCCTGGGGGCAAGGCAATTCTTACAACAGAAAGTGGTGTGTCCATTATATTGTAGAGAACATGCTTGCTGACATAGTAAGTCTAATGATGTTGTTTAGACTAGGTCAAGCCTCAAATACTGCCTTACCTAGTAAGCTGCCATCGAATTATTCTATCTTGCCACCGTCGCGCAAACTGATTTGTATGGACATCAAGTCCGAGCATTTGGCCCCACCTTTATATATCCAAACTTAATTGAAGTCAATGCAATCCTCACGCGAGCATTCCCGAATATCGCGCTCGCGTTCATAAAAGAAAATCAACCAAGAAGAAGGACTTCTTTATGTGTCATATGCACCCGCGGCGGCCATTTTGAAGCGGTAAGCTTTATATTAGAGCCCATACAATTGCTGCACCAACCACACTTCCAGATGGTATTTTTCAATCTCGCCAAAGTCGTGCACACTAGTTTATAAGGACATCACGTCCGAATATTTGGCCCCACCTTTATATAGCCAAACTTAATTGTAGTAAATATAATCCTCAAGCGAGCATTTCCAAATATCGCGCTCGCGTTTATAAAAAATAATCAACCCAGAAAAAGGACTTCTGTATGTGCCCTGTGCGATCGCGGCGGCCATTTTGAAGTGGTAAGTTTTATAATAGAACACATTCGATCGCCACGCAAACTGTGCTTCCAGATGGTAAAAGTACACGATGAAAGAGCTGCCTTGTTCCCCCATAAGCCACCATGATTAAGAATTTAACCACATCTTCCATAATGTCCTCAATAAATCAAAGCAGGTTCAATCTTATACTCGCCTTCCATTAGGTCTGCTATAGACATGGAACACAGACTTCCCCATTTTTCCCATATCCTCCGGCAGCCATACATTTCAATCAAGGCCAAGTGAGGCCAAGTGTGCATCCAGAGATATATTAAGAATACACATGCAAAGAGAATGATAGAGTGTCTCTCCAAAGTACAAAGAGTAAGACTGTTACATGTGTATCACAGGATACAAAAGGAATGAACTTGCCATTTGTACACATAATACTTTGATCAAAGATATATCAAACAGATACAAACAGTGGTCATACATTTAAAGAAAATGGTACAATTCATCATCCAAATTCATTCCCAATTCAATAGTTCTTAATTTGATGATCCATTTTGCTTCATTTTTACGTAAATCAAGTGTCCTATTGCCACCCCTAGGGTTCATTGGGATATGGTTTATGCCCATGTATTTAACTAATGGAACCTCACTCCCTGGATGCTTTTCATTGATATGTAGCACTACCGATGATGCAATATCATGATTTCTGAAGGCTCTAATGTGCTCCTGAATTCGTTCCTTTAAGAGCCTAACGGTGCTCCCTACATATATTTGGCCACATACACATTCCAATATATATACCACAAACTTTGTGTTACAGTTGATGAAAGTAGAGATTTTACATTTATCACTACCATTATAACTAAACTGAGAAGTTTTATGCAGTGCAATGTGGCACATATTACAATTGCCACACCTATAGAAGCCCGTAATTTTTTTGGAAACCCATGTTGATTTACATTCCATTATGGACGGTGAAAAGCTCTTACACACTTGATTTCTAATGGTTTTGCCTCTTTTGTGGATCATTCTTGGCCTCTTAGGAAGTAAACCAGCAAGTGTGTTGTCAGTCTGTAATATATTCCAATGTTTGCATAGAATATGATATATGTTGTGACTATTCTGACTATATGCTGTACAAAAGTTCACTGCTCTGTGTGATTAATCCTCTCGCGTTTTGGTGTTTTGGCCCAATAGGGTGGTTCTACTGACTTGATCGATCTTTCTCCTTGCTGCCTTAATGGTACGTTTGGAATACCCTCTCTGTAAAAACCTATCTCTCAGATTATTCAATTATATATTGCACACATTAGGATCACTACAGTTTCTTTTTAGCCTAGTCATTTCCCCAAATGGGATAGCTGAGATCTGACTTTTAGAGTGAGCACTTTCAGCGAGCTGGGCTCTGCTTGCAGGACTTGATGCAGGGGACTCTGGGCAGCGCCTTTGTACCTGTAGCCAACAGGGAGTCCCTCATTGAACCAGTTGAAGCCAGGAAAAGTCCTTCTTGTGGTGAAGCCCAAGTGTGCAGCTGGTGCAGTTTTCCAGAGGGCAGGGTCCAGGTGCAGGCCAGGGGTCCAGCAGGGCAGTCCTTCTTCTCCTGTAGTTCTTCCTTATTAGAATCTGATGGGGATCGGAGGTGTGGCTGCAGGTCTGCCAGTTTTATCCTTGCTCCTGGGTGAAAAACAGGGGTTCCTGGTTCTCCAATCAGGGGCAGGGTCCTTCCCCCTGTGATGACCACTTCCTGGGAAGTGTGGCAAAAACCAATCCCAGGAGGCAACATTGCTCAAAAATCCATCATGGCTGAAAGTGATTTTTGGAGGTTACATCTGGCTGAGCCCACCCACTGGTGTGGCTAAAAATCATAAACACACCCCCTCTCCTGCCCTCTCCTAATCTAATCAAGGGGGCACCTAGTTGTCTGTGGTTGCAGGATGTGGGGGTGGTGCTGGGTTGCTCCAAATATGTCCTTCTCTGCCTTTGAAGACCAGTTTGGCAGCCCTCCCCCTTCCTGCCTCACTATCTGTTGAGGGGAGATCCCCTCCCACAGGCATATCTCTTTGTGTGAAGCCAGGCCACTTCACACCTCATCAAGGCAGCAGAGGCTGGACAATCAGAGCACAGAAGCAAAAACAATGCAGGGCTGAAGTTGGCAACTTTTCAGGTAAAGTTTAAAACTCTTTACCTGAACAAGTTATAGTAAATCCCACAACTGGAAGTTGTGGGATTTATTATAACAGTTAATTTCATATCAAACTCTTCATATCTGTCACTTAAGGGGACTTTTAAAATTAAAATACAGTCTTCCCATTCTAGCCTATGAAGGCCATTCAATACAATGAGGGAAAAACACATTTGGCTGTTTTTACCTCACCAGGGCTTATAAAACTATTTTTATAAGGTCCATGCTTATAGTTACATGGCACCCAGTCCCAGGGGCACATAGGGCACACCTTAGGGGTGACTTATATGTAAAAATAAGGTAGTTTAAGAATTTGCATATAACCTTAATTTAAAAGCAGCCAGCAAGGCAGGCCTGCCTTTAAAATGACACTGGGCACCTCAGCAGTGCACTAACTATGCTGGGGTCCCTAAACCTACATGCCCTACCATATACTAGGGACTTATAGGTAGGTTTACTTAGCCAATTATAATTAGCCTAATTTGTATACTGATTTTACACAGAGCGCAGGTCCTGGGACTGGTTAGCAGTACCCAGGGCACCACCAGAGTCAGGAAAACACCAGCAAAAAGTGGAAAATGGGGGCAAAAGGTTAGGGGGCCTCTGCAATCAGCCCTATTCTCTCACACAGACCTTTTCAAACCTCCATGACATAACAGGTCGCATATCAGTAATTCTGCCCAAACACAAAGGTCTTTCCCACCTGTTACCTGAGCACAGTTCTGTGATGTTTGTCTGTCCCTGATTCTCCTCACTCTTCTACACCTCTTATCCTTCACTTCCACATTCTTCCAGACATTTGGCCAGTTTACACACACTGATGCTTCTGCCACCACTGCTACAAACAAATCGCAGGATGTGCTCAAACTATAGACCCTATTATATGCAGTCACGGCTCGCTGCCCGGTGAAGGGGCGGGGTGGCGCGTGGTGGGGGGACAACAAAATAAACAAAGAAATTAAATTTTTAAAAAATAAACGTACCTGACTCCTGAGTCCCCGCTGCATCGCCGGTCTTCAGGCTGTACTACAGGCACAGGGTCCCAGCCTGCCCTGCGGCCAATCCTATTTCTGCTCTCATGCTGCCGGCAGCATGAGGGCAGCATTAGGATTGGCCAGAGTGCCCTGACTTGGAGTTCCCAGGCAGACTCTGAGCCTGTTCCTGCTCTCTCCAACCTGGCAACACAGTGCCAGGTTGGAGAGAGCTCAGTGTGCATGTGTGTTTTGCCATCCTGAGAAGGCCGGCCAAACACACATGCGCACTGAGATGAGTACACATCACTCCCCCTCCATACTCATCATCCCCATGGGCCCCCCTCATTAAAATCTAAAATGACAATAAACATTGTTTATTATAATTTTATTTTTGAAGTTTTGCAGCTGCTGCTGCTGGCGTGGGGCTGGTGATGCTCCTCCACCATAGCGGAGGAGCCGCTGCTGGTGATATGTTTCCTGATACTTAATTTTAGTCTTTTCTCATTGTTTGTTTCTTTAATTGTTGTAAACATGATATCTTTAAGTTTTTATAACTCATGCACATTAATGTAGGTTAAAGAGAGTCAATATGTTTGCACTCTGTTACTTGCTAGAGTAGTAACAGTAATTAAAATACATGTTCACTCTCTACAAGACGTTTTTACTTTTTGGCTTGCATGTATTCAGTTAACCAACTCACACTTGCTGGAGACAGAAACCAATAAAAAAGACGAAAATTAACTCGACAGTTTTCTGCACAGGTTTATCAGGGTGCCAGAATAGAATGCTGCATACAATATAAAGCTATTAGAAGTTAAAAACACTGAGAAGGAAATAAAGGATTAGGATAAAAGGCATTTTCCCCGAAATCTAGAGAAAAGGAGGCAAGAAAAGGATGCCATTGAAAATATGGTAGAATAAATCTATTTTCTGGAGCTCTGCGATGCAATATGATAATAGGTATTCATATTAAGAATATAAGGAGTCAACAGAATGTGCATATGATGGATAAATGATATATGGTGCCCAGCAATCTACTTATGTTGTCAATGCACCCCGCAATGATTGTACCAGAGGAGGAGCTCCAACCAGTCCATTTATTTGAACCTAAAAGGGGCCAGAAACATTTGTTTTCATCCCGGGACAAGAGTTTTAACACTGCAGCTGGAGTGTGGGTCTAAATTTTGTTTTATCCTAGACTTTTTGAAGTTCACTTAGGATTTCGGACTTTACTTTGTGACTTTTGAATATCTGTTGCAAATAATGATTTCTCTGCATACTTTAATTTTCTCTATTCGACACTGTACGCAGTTGTTTCCTCTGAAGCCTCTCGTGAGTTTTTTTCTCTTGCCCATTGTCTCCAACTTGTCTCCAAATTGATTCTTCTTCCATGTTCTCATGTTGTATTTGATTTATTGTTCCATTCCACAGCTAGCATTTTCACACAACTCATAGAACCCACACACATTTTCCACATTTTTTATAACTGTCACAAATCAATCTGTGACTTTGTTAAACTTTTGTGGGAATGATGCATGTATGATGTGTGTGGTTGTGTCAAGGTGAACAGCGTATGATCCAGGCTACACAACACATTCAATGACAAGCCTCATACTTGCACCCTATTTCAGGACCGGGCACATAGGCGATGACACACAGGTGGAAGGTAGGCACAAATAGTGTTTATTAACATTCATTTTGCAAAATACATTTTCCAGACATATTCTATGATGGAATAGGTGAACACATAAATAATGGTGTGTTATGCTATGATCGGACCATGACTGCTGAGAAAAGACTTAGGCCCTCATTCTGACCTTGGCGGTCTTTTCGCAAGACCGCTGAGTTACCGCCGCGGTGAAGACCGCCGACCGCGGCGGTGTGCCGCTGTGCGCATTCTGACCGCTGGGAGCGTTCCGCCGGAAAACCGCCAGCAGCCACACTGGCGGTCGGCGGGAAAGTGGAGACTGGTCAACCTCCACCGCCACGCCAGCAGAACACCGCCCACAGAATTACGACCCACATTTCTGTGTGGCGGTCTTCTGTTGGCGGTCTTCTGTTGGCGGTCACGTCCCTATGGCTCCCGTCGCCTCCCGGAGGACCAACGCACAAGGTAAGTTGATCGTCCGTGAGGGGAGGGGGTGGGGGGGTGTTGTGTGATGTGGGCGTGCATGGGGGTGTGCGTGTGAGTGTGTAGAGGGGGTGTGTGAGTGCGTGTATGCGGGCGGGGGGTGCTGCTGTGTCTATGGGTAATGTGTGCTGTTCGGCAGGTGCGCATGTCGGCATGTATGTGTGCGGGTATGTGTCCCCGTTGTGTATGTGTGTGTAGGGGGTGTGTATATGTGCATGTTGGGGGTGTGTGCATGTCGCGGTACATGTATGTGCATGTCGGGGTGGGGGTGGGGAGGGGGTTCGTACCACCTCTGGGGGGTGGCAGGGGGGTGGAGGGTGTGGGGGGAGGACTCGGGTGGGTAGTGGGGGGTGGGGGAGACCCCTATCAGTGCCAGGGAAGGAATTCCCTGGCCCCGATAGTGCTTACCGCCATGGTTCGCACGGCGGTTCCCGCCCGCAAGAAACCGCGGCGGTAGGCAGGGTCATAATACCCTTGGCGGTCTTGGGACGACCGCCGGGCCGGAGTGCGCAAACTCCAGCCCCGCGGTCATGACCGCCGCGGCGGTCGGAGTGGAGAAGTAGCGGTCGGTCGCGGCGGGGACCGCCGCGGTCAGAATGCCATTTTTAATACCGCCGGTCTGTTCGCGGTCCGACCGCCGTCTCTCCGCCGACCGCCAGGGTCAGAATGAGGGCCTTAATGTGGTTGTTGTTGTCCATAAACACACAGGGGACAAGTGAGTTTACAACTTTGCAATAGTGAATGCACATTAGGCTGAAGATTGGGTTGTACACTGGAAGCAAGTAAATTGTGTGGGGGATTTGAAGCTTTGCTGGAGGGGTGGGTGCTACAGCTGATCGTTGATCCCCAGTAAGCTGAAGTACCTGACTTGTTCTTGTAGCTTCAGACAGGCCTTTTTGTGAGACAACCTACATGAGCTTCATTATCATAGCATGATACAAGGTATCCTCCTCCTAGACCTGTAGAATTGTTCCTTGATGCCCTGGAGATGATTGTCTATTTCCTCTAATACTCAGGTTGTTCTCTCTATCTTGGGAGGGTCATGTAAGTGGTGAACTTGTTGCGCATCGGAAAAAATAATAATCCAGAGGACAGGGTTTGCTCAAGCAACCCTCTCCATCCATTCATGGCTGACTTCTACAGTCAGCTGTTTTTGCTGCATGATAAGGATGACAATTGCTCAATGGGAGAAAACTCAGGCTCACCTGGGGTTTCCTCTATGTGAGAAAATGAACAGAAAACTAGAGTTGCACCTAAGTGGGAGTAAGGCACAGCGAAGGAAAACACGGTACCTGTATGCTTAAGGATGGTTGTAGATCTAGAACATCCACAATGAGCATTACATGGCTTTCAGCTTGTTTCTGGAGATTTGCAATCCAGAAGATTTCCCTAGGAGGGAAACTGATGACTGACAGTAATGTGGGACTGAAGGTGTCATAATTCATTAGACAAAGAATTGCCTTGTCTTTTGCAGTGTTGAAGGCAGCAGAGACTACTATTGTTCCACAGATTGCAAGCTGTTCTCTTTGTTTTATGTTGTTATATGTATTTGTAGAGCACACTATCAACCACTAGGGTATCCTACCACTGCATAGGTGTGTGTGTTTAGCCCTACCTATGGTAGGTTGGTCAATTGAAAGATCAGGCAATCAGCCTCATGCAGTCTTCAAGAAGAGATGTAAGGCTCTGATGTAGAAAGGGAGGTTGTTTCGTGCTTTAGGAGCAATTTAAGAGAAAGGTTGACCTCCGGATCTTGTTCTGTGTATGTGTGGGATGCTCAGAAGTAGGAGTTTTGTGGAGCCCAGGTGTCTGGATGACTGATGGAATGAGACGCGACTGTGTAGGTAGGTGGGGCCTGATTTGTGGAGTGGCTTGAATCTGTGTATGACTTAATTTGAATTCAATTTCTTTGTGTACTGGAAGCCAGTGTAGTTCCCTGAGGTGTGGTGTATTGTGAGTTCTCTGTGAAAGGTTGAGGATGCTTCTTGTCGCTGAGTTCAGGATGGACTGTAGTCTTCTTGTGAGTTGCTTGGTGATCCCAGCATAGAGGGTGTTCCCATAGTTCAACTTGCTAGTGACTAGGGCATGATTGACAGTTTATCTGGTGTTGCTTGGAAACCATTTGAAGATCTTCCTCAGCATCTTCAGGGTTTGGAAGCAGGATGCAGTGACAACGTTGACTTGTGCAGTCATGTCCAGTTTCCTATTGATGGCTATTCTGAGTGTGGGTCTGAGTTCAGCTAGGCGCCAGGTTCAGTCCAATGGTGAGGTGTTCTTGTTGAAGATCACTAACACTATTTTTTACGTATTTGAGCTTAGGACAGTTGGTTTTCCTCTAGCTAGTGAATTCGGTCAATGAGATGGTGAACTTGTTTCTTCTATCGGGGGTCTTGTCTGAGAGGGAGAGCCTGAGTTCTGTGTTGTCTGCGAAGGATAGGATATTGAAATCATGTGTGCTCATGACATTGGCTAGACACACCATGTCTGCATTGGAGAGGGTGGGGCTGAGCGATGAACCTTGAGGGACTCTGCAGATAAGTTGGCAGCTTCTGAGGAGTAGAGGGCCAGGCTGACAGCTTGTGTTCTATCCACTAAGAATAAGCAGATCTAGAGGAGATCCCAGTCTCATGCAGGCACCTGATGAGGATGGGGTGGGAGATCATTTCAAATGCTGCAACAAGGTCGATGAACCTGGGGGCTGCCCTGTCTCCTCTGACAAGGATCATGTGGATGTCATCTATGGGGGTAATGAGTTAAAGAATGGCATAGTCGTGAAGCTGTTAGTCTATAGGAGCTTCAAGGGAAGTCGAGTTGTTATTTTAACACTGGGAGGATGTAAAGTCAACAATAAGTGATGCTGTACATCGACTTAAAGCACAGATGAAACATAACATTGACATATAGGTATATGTTGCTTGTCATGTACCCATAAACATTTGGACAGGGTCTTACCTGGCAATTCAATGAATGCTTGCTGAGTGGACAAAACATCTAACATCAGTTGCTTCCCAGCACTGCCTTAAAGAGGCTGCACATGCATTCCTTGAGGTGTCACCACCTGCAGAAAATAGTCATAAAAAGCTTTATAAGTCCAACAGTGCGACTTTGCACAATGGTATAAGTTTTGATGCAAATTTTATTTGTAATGTATACTTTTGACACATTCCTTCTACATGAACAACATTAACATTGGTAGAGGGCCAAATTCCTGCTTGTAGGATATCTGCTAATGTGGTGAGTGGCACATACTGTAGACAGCAAGTGACAATATGTTTCTGCAGCTGTGACGAGAGTCACATACAAAGTATTGACATATAATATCACAAATATTGTGAGTGTATTTGAACATGTTTGTGATAAAGTGGTACTGAGTAAACAGTAATTTCCTGAGTGACAGCTACTGGGACAAAGGTGTCAGTTACAATCAGACATTCATGTAAAGTGAGAGAATTTTAGACATGTAACAAAAGACATTACATTATAGTTGGAAGTAATTGTAACATGGGTGGGTCGAATGGGTGACTGGAGACAAATGCATATACTTAACATTGTGGTAAGAAAAACAGAAGTGTTTTGGGACATAAGGACAAAGGCACCAGAACAATAACTTCATCCATTACGCTTGAAGCTCTTCACATTGGTGAGACATGCTGAGCATGAATATTATGTTATAGATTCACATTTTCACAACATTCATACTTATACCGAGATAGAGCTGCATAGAGAAATATCCGTGGACAAGGATGTGAGCTTACCAGGCTCTGACATCCGTCTGATGTCTGATGTCTGGAACTAGCTCACGTGGCAGTGCAGGCAGTCCGGCAACAGAAAAGGTGGCAGCTGGTAGTTGAAGGGCACGATCTGCAAAGGAGAAAGGGGCATATAAATGACAAGCAACTCGGAACCCTAAACACTTAAAAAAACGAATTAAACATTCTCTTGGCATATGCAGATAAGACACATTTAGGGCAGTGTTCTACTACCATAATGAAAAATAGACACCTCTCAAGGGAATAACAGTGAGGCATACTTAGCTAGAATGTAGGGATGTGTAAAGATGATAGTACTGGCTGTGATCCTTCCACAGACAAGACTGTTCTCGCTTCAGGTGTCAGCAGTAAGGCATTATATATGAGCACCCTAGAAAAGAAATTTAGAAGGCATCAAGATGAATTTATTTTTTAATTTAAACATGGTTAAAAAATGGTAATGCTTTATACGAGTAACATTTGTGGAATGTGTGCCCATATGTCAGCGGGGAGATGTGTGCTTTTTGGGGACAGTGGGGCATTAGGGGGGAGTCATAGTCTAGTTAAATGAGAGAGATGTTTAGTAGTTACCAGATCTCAGTGAAATATACATTATGCCGGCGGGCGTAAATCATGCAATTTCAGTCATGCATTCTGAAAGTTATATGAAATTCTCGAAATGTAGCCACTTAATAAAATTATACGCAATAACAATCTACCATGATCTCACAACACACGCTAGCAATAGGACACGGATGACTGTTGTTCATTATGCTTTGGTTTAAATGTGTCCTCATGTCTAAATGTGATGCAAGGCATTTTCTAAGGCAAAAAATGCAGCAAAATGACTTAATTATGTGTAGTTACATCATAATTTCACGTAACACGAATGTAAATTAGGTAAATTTCACAAATCCTTAGTTCTTACCTGTCTTGACAATTGGATATCTTAGAACAGACATGTCATATGGCAGGTCGATGTGCATTGTGGGGAGTATACGTTCATTGGGGGGCATTGGAGGGATTCATGTACATCTACAGAAAGAGCCGTTGCCAACTCTATCCTGAAAAATGTCTCCTTTGTCCACCTTCTATTACTTTTATTTTTATTTTCCGATGATGCATTCAACCATTCACCATGCATTCACCCAGTCGGTGACCTGCCAAATGGCTTCTTTATGCACTGGACTGAGAGTGTACCACGTAGTTCCCGGTAGTCATGCACTAAAAAGGAAACTACAACTTCCATCTTCTCTTTTGTGAAGTTCCCCTTAAGAGGGGAGACTGCATCTGGGCAACTGGCCTCTGGCACCCACAGTATCACTCAGGACAAAGGGAAACAGACAGAACCCAGGGTGGGGACTGTATTTGCATGTTTTCAGGGTTGATGTTTTTTAGGTGTGTGTGATTTTCCTCAGGCGAGAGTTTATTCCATATTATTTTCAATTCATAGCTCTATGTAGTGTTGGCATAGATCCAGCCCATGCATGGTAGACCTACACTTATAGGCATCTGCCTAAAATACACTTGTAAAAGTTCCTAATAACAACTTTACAGGGATAATTTGAGTCATAACTAGCTCCACTCCCTCAAGAAAGGTAGTGGAGACATGTATTCTCCCTAATGGCAGAAGCTGTGACTACTGGGCCGAAAAGTCCTCAGAGATTTGATAAATTGTATCCAGGCAGAGATTTTCACCTAGATCTATGTGGAAATGTACATCTACAGTGATCCCCACAAGCAGATTTCTTTATTGTGACTACTATGCGCCATTGAAATTCACAGTTGCTTTGCAATTTGTGAATTTAAAACCATACAATTAATCTTCAAGATGTAACGTGCTGTGTAGCAATTCTCTCTCTCTCTCTCTCTCTCTCTCTCTCTCTCTCTCTCTCTCTCCCTCTCCCTCTCCCTCTCCCTCTCCCAGAAAGCCCACAAAGGGCTGAATTCATTTAAAAAAAAAAAAAAAATCCCTTATCTCATTGTGAAGGTTGCAGACCTTCGCACTGAGCTTTGGGGGTTCAAATTCAACTGGACTCATTACTACTTTTTTTTTAAATTATTATATTTAAAAAAGTACATTTTTTATTTTATGTTGGAAACAAATAACTCATTCTAAGTAAATCAGACATCAAGGACTAAAAATCTCTATCCCTCACCCTCTCACTTTCTTTCGCTCTCTCTGTTTCTCAATCAATTCTCCCACTCACACACCCACTCAGACACTTATGCACCCACTCACAGACCCACTCAGACCTTCTTGCACTCACTAACATCACCCGTCAGACCCTTAGGCACCCAATCAGACCCACTCACACAGTTACGCACCCACTCACACACCCATTCAAACCGTCACACATCTACTCTCAGACCCACTGATACCCTGATGCAACCACTCACAGACACCTGTACATACTGACGCACCCCCTAAAACACTTATGTATGCACTCTTACACCAAGACACTCTGACAGCCAATCTTACCCCGATACAGCCTCTCACACATATTTTCACACCCAGAGAGGCCACAGACAACTTTCGCCGTGCATGCGCTAAGGGCCATGCACAGCATTGGGTTGGGTGGTTGGAGGGGATTGGCCGCATGGACTGGCAACAGGCCAGCCCTAGCGGGCAACCCCTACTGCGCACAGGAGAAGGCTATGCAAGTTTGGGTGCTTATAGGGGTTTGGCCTCGGCCAGGCCCTGTGGCCAAATGCTGCCATGCACGGCGGTGATTGGATTCACGTTTAGCAATGAAAATTACTATATGTTAAAAAAAACACAGAAATTCACTGAAAAAAACAAAGGTTACAGGGACGTTATAGTTCGGTTCTGAATTTACTCGTACAAAATCATTGAAATTCAGCAGTTATAGTTAGAGTTCTTTCAAGTAACTAAAACTCGCATCCTAAGGTAACTATAACTCGCACCCTCACCATTCACAGCTGCCTCATGAATAATTTGATTGCAATGGATGCAGTGAGAATGTGAAAGATGGTATAAAATATATAATCAATGATATAACATGTGGATTAATTAGCTATGCATGGCGAGGGCACGAGTTGTAGTTACTTTAGGGTGTGATTTTTAGTTACTTGAAAGAACTCTAACTATAACTGCTGAATTTCTATGGCTTTGTTTGATTAAATTCAGAAACTAACTATAACAGCGTTTTTATCAGTGAATATATATACACACCTCAAGGCATAATCTACAAAAAGGAGAGACCACCATTGGTATAGCTCTGACTCAAGAAGACAAATCATACACTTTTGACATTGCTCAAGCACAACTTACATAGTATGTAATTCATCCGTTTTTGCTATAACCTTTCTGAAACTGTCACATTTATGTTTAACAACTGCATTTTTTATTATATTCATTAATTGTTATTTTTGTCTTTTTGTGGCTTTTAAGTGACTTATTGCCCAGTTCCACTCTGCATCCAAAATTCTGTGCAATACATAAATAGGAATGTAGGAAGCATATATGGAGCTGCTTATCTGGCTACTGGAAGCCTGTGCTATGCTGTACTTGCACACCTTTGTTTTAAAATTCACAACGTTCTCCAGCAACGCAAGTCAGCAACTTTCTTCAGACCATCACTCTTTTATTGCAGATATAGATGCGCTGTACATGGACATGTATCTTCCTGCTCCATCACTTCCTAGTAGTATTCAATTTGCCAGCATCCCCCAACATTTTAGAGTAAAAGATTAATATGACAGGGTGCATTGAATATGACCAGCGAGAAACTGTTTCACAGAAATATTAACTCGAATATTGCCACCCCAAATAAATCTAAAATGGTGAATTCTCAATCAGAATGACAAAGTAATGGCGTAAACATGGGCTCCTGTGCAGCACTTTTAATATTTATAGCAGATTGCTTTCCTTCCAGTGCTCATCAAATGTGCTTGATAGGACAGTTTACTCTGCATGCTTTACACTTCCAAAATGACATGTCTATTACCAATTGTGATTCGTCATTGTAATACTTTACAATAATTCAGTTTGATGCTGAATATTTCCCAAAGCGCAAGTATATGCTTGAAATTAAACCGCAAAGGTTAGCAAATGAAAATGCATTGAGATGAAGGTGTTCTGTCAAAAAAACGTAATGGTGATAACTGCAAAATTTTCAGTTTGATGAATCTTCATGAAACTCTGCAGACATATTCCTTTATCTACATTGACCAATGATGCAAAATCTCTTGGTGATGAGTTAAGGGGGTGCAGAGGAAAAAGGAGGCGGGGTCCTGTTAGACTTTTCATCCTTGGCATGGTCTCCATTAACTTTTTGCCTCTGTTTCACAGGTTGTTGATGTGTGTTGGACTCTGATTTTGCTGATTTTGTTACTCTGGGCACTTTACCACTGCTAACCAGTGCTAAAGTGCAAGTACTCCTTTACAAAATGTGTATGTAATTGGCTCATCCATGATTGGCATATTTTACTTATTAGTAAGTCCCTAGAATAGTGCACTAGAGGTGCCCAGGGCCTGTAAATCAAATGCTACTTGTGGGCCTGCAGCACTGATTGTGCCACCCACATAAGTAGCTATGTAATCATGTCTCAGACCTGCCATTGCAGTGTCTGTGTGTGCGGTTTTGACTGTAAATTCGACTTGGCAAGTGTACCCACTTGCCAGGCCTAAACCTTCCCTTTTCTTACATGTAAGGCACCCCTAAGGTAGGCCCTAGGTAGCCCCAAGGGCAGGGTGCAGTGTATGGTTAAGGTAGGATGTATAGTAATGTGTTTTAAATGTCCTGACAGTGAAATATTCCTAAATTCGTTTTTCATTTTTGCAAGACCAGTCCCTCTCATAGGTTACCATGGGGGCTACCTTTAAATCTGATTAAAGGGTAGATTCCCATTGGGAGCTGATGGACATGTGGAGTTTGGGGTCCCTGAGCTCACAATTTAAAAATGCATCTCTTAGTAAAGTTGATTTTAAGATTGCATGTTTGAAAATGCCACTTTTAGAAAGTGAGCATTTTCTTGCTTATACCATTTCTGTGATTCTGCCTGTTTGTGGATTCCCTGTCTGGGTCAGTTCAACAGTTGGGCTGGTTGCACCTCACACTAGACAGTGACACAAAGGGAGCTGGGGTGTAGCCTGCATATCCTGATGAGCCATCTGTGCCACGAGCGAGGGGAGGAATGGTCACTCACACTTGAAAAGGCTGTGCCTGCCCTCACACAATGCAGTCTCCAACCCCCTGGTGAGTGTCTGGGGCCTGGCCTGGGCAAGGCAGAATTTCTCCTACTTCAAAGGAGAAAATGCTTATAAGAAGGGCACCCAAAACCACAGACTTTAGAACACTTCTTGAGGTTCAAGAGGAACCTCTCCGTGGAGAAGAGCTGAAGAGCTGAGGAAGAAGAGCTGCCCTGCCTGTGACTGTGCTTTGTGGACCTATCCTGCAGTTGCTGCTTCTGCCTGAGTAAGAGGGCAAAGACTGGACTTTGTGTGCCTTCCATCTTGAGAAGAAATCTCTGAGGGCTTGATTTAGAGCTTGCATCCTGTTGTTTGAAGTCTCAGGGACAACAAAGGCTTCTCTCTGCCAGCACCTGGAGTTTCTGGAGAGACTCCTACTCTGCCCTGTGGTGCCCATCCAGTTCCTGGGACCTTGAAAGGAGAAGCTGGCAGCCCATGAGGGAGAAATCCATGCACAGAGCGCCGTGAGGGGAAAAGATCGACACAACTCCTATCTGCGGCTGAAGAAACGATGCGCTGACGGCTCTGTGGTTAAAAATCAACATTTGCCGGAAACTCAACAGAAGAATCGATGCACAGAGCTGGAGAAACAACACGCAGCATCGCTGATGGAGACTCGGAGATCGAAACCCGCGCTGCATGGTTTTTGAATCATCGCACGGCTGGATTTCCGATGCAAGTACCGCTGGGTGTGTAAAAACAAGGCAAGGCCTGCCCGGACCCGAGAGTGATGACCGGATCAACGCATCGTTCTCCTGCGGAGAGAAGAAACTACGTACCCTGACCCGACGATAGGAGAAATGATGGAAGGTCTCGCTTGTGAGTGAAATAGATGCATCGCAAGCCCTTTTTGACACACACTCCCCCTATGTGGGGTTATTTTTGACACGCCCAAGGTTCATTTTAATGCTAACAGTGTTAGTGTGTGTACTACCTAAAGACTCCTTTTGCTTTTTAATTGATAACTTGAATTGTGTATGATGGATTCTTGTCATTTGGTCTTGTTTTGTTTAGATAAATATTTCCTAATTTTCTAAACCTGTGTTGTGTCATTCTGTAGTGTTTTCATTAATTTACTGTATGTGTTGGTACAAATACTTTACACCTAGCACTCTGAAGTTAAGCCTACTGCTCTGCCAAGCTACCAAGGGGGTAAGCAGGGATTAACTGAGAGTGATTCTCTTTTACCCTGACTAGAGTGAGGGTCCTTGCTTGAACAGGGGGTAACCTGACTGTCAACCAAAGACCCCATTTCTAACAGGTCCCAAAACATGTTCTTCCAGCAACGCATTTTCTGTGGACTTTTTAAACAATCATAGCACCTACATATGACTTTGGTGGACAGAAAAGGCCATCCACCGAAGTTCTGATGCATAAATTCCCACCAGTGTGGGAGCCTCCCCGCAGGGCCCATTACGAGTTTCCCGCTGGGTCAGCAGGAAATGGCTTACAGCATTGTCTCCTGCTCGTAGGGTGCACCAGCACACGTAGCAATGTTCACAGTCTGCAAAGCAAACAGTGAACATTGTGATGGTGCTGGCCACCGGGGGCCCCTGCACTGTTCATGCCAAGTGCACGGGCAGTGCAGGGGACCCCCAGGGGTCCTCAGTACCCCGTCTCTGCCAGCCTTTTCATGGCAGTGTTATCGCCATGAATTCTCTGATGTAGTAGGGGGTTGTAATCCCCAGAACACAGCTGCTTGTGGCGCTCCCCTGGCAAATTAGGAGTGCCACGACCACCAGACAGCCGGGATGACTAATCATGGTGGTGCTGGCGGTCTGACTGGGGTGCAACCGCTGGGTCATAATGTGCCACTTGGACTGCCACATTGGTCTGACTGCTACCGCAAGTTCACCGGTCAGTCGACTACCAGACTCGTAATGATACCCATAGTGGCATAAAGACTGAACATATTTTAATGAAATTTGACAGGACTATAGATCATGGAATAGAAAACACTTTTTTGTTGTTTGATTTGACTTTGTTCAGTACTTTTAACTAATAAGGGACAAAAAAATAGTGCTATATTGAGCCACGATTTCCCTGGTTCCTTTGTGGCATATTGTGTATTTGGCAACAATGAAACACAATATTATTGGTTAATGAAAGCCTTTGCAAAATAAAAAGGTGGCCATATTGTTTAGGCCACACATTGTCTTTGCTCTGTGTTTGTAACATGAAATAAAGTTTATTACTCTTATTGAAATGTATAGAAAGAAATTAGGCAGTTTAGGAAACTCTGTAGAGTTACATAAAGTAGTTTTATTGATTTATATATTTATTGAAAAGTTTAAAAAGTACTGCGGTCCTTGTAGAATTGCAAAAAAAAAAAACTTTAAATATGACAAGTTAAAATTAGACTTAATATAGGGTTGCTCTTTTAGAGTCCTTCTGGACATGTAATGATGCAGTCCCTCCTCTGAGGCAGCACTAACCCCCATCCCACACCCATCCATCACAGGCATCACCAGTTAGGTTATTCTATGACTAAAAGGGTCTGGGCACTAATGTCCCGGACCACTTCTATAACTGTATGACTTGCTTCCATGTAATTTATTAATCAACAAGGACCTAGGGTCTAAAACCATGACAGGGCATATTGATCAGCCCCTAATGCCACCTTGCGCAACATTAGCATAATTTGTTTTATGCTAATGTGGCCCAAGGAGCCCAAAATCCTAGCACCATATTTATAAAGTAGTGCACCACTTGTTAACCCTTTGCTCTACATTATGCCTGCACCAGGCATGATGTATGCAAAGGGGGAGTTCCCCTGTTAGGGGAGCAGAAAAAATGCTGCAAGAAAATCTAACAGATTTTCTTGCGTCATTTTGTACAGCACTTTTAATGCCTGCCCAGAACTGGTGTTAAAAAGGGGCTTCTATTATTTATAATGGGCCCCTATGTACTCTGCAGGAGTAGCACCAATAATTTGGTGCTACTCTTGCAGAGTACATCATGAAAAATGACACTATTGCCCCCTACCCTGCGTAATGGTGCACCGTATTTTAAATACGGCGTAAACATGGTGGCAGTAGGGGGAAGTTAAGGGGCACGCAGAAAGTGGCACTGCACTTTCCATAAATCTGCCCCTACATTTTCAAAGAGTTGACATGAACATTTTGTCCTGAACATGCCAGCGGTCGTCTGTGACTGTGAGAGGTGTGGACAAAAGTCCTACCCCAAGAGGCAAGGGATACTGCTGCCACCATTGCAGACCTACTAGTGAGGTTACAGAGGAACTCCTTAACACACCTGATGCCTCCACTTCCAATCAAGAGAGGGCAGTGTGAAAAGCAACTGCAGCTCTGATAGGGAGGAGGTGCTATTGGTGGAATCAACCATATTGGCTGAGGAGCCCACTTGGTGTGTGCAGAAGCTGGTAGAGAAAATGCAGACTTAGGCAAGGTAGATGGTTTGAGGCCTGTGAAGTGTGTTCACAGGACCTGCAGCACTGGGTAAAGTGAGCCAAAATGAGACAGAAGCAGGCATCACCTCTGTGATGACAATCCAGAAACCCACCATGCTGCAAACAGTGACATGGGAGAATGTGGCCCAGCGCACACAGCTGGCCATTAGAGGGTATCCTTACCTTATGTAAAAAATAGAGAAGCAATGGACAAACAGCTGGACAATGCCTAAGGGGTCTGTGTGCTTAGAAGGCCCCCACTACCTTCCAAAGTTGTTGGTGTCTCCATAAAAGGAGGAATACAGAGCCACACTCTCTCCACCCAACTCAACACAAGTGCCTGCAGTAGCAGGAGTAGCCCCCCTAGCCTCCATCCTCATAGCCAGAACTGAAGCATCCAGGCGTTGCAGCCCTGACAGAACTGCTGAGAGCATCATGCACCCCCGGGTGGCAGCATACCATGATTGCGTGCACAGGTGAGCATCTGTATCAGGGCTGCCACACATCGTTCAGCCCCTGGTGGCTGCTTATCAACACTGCAGGGAGATGAGAAGGCTATTTCACTCCTGCTGCAACAGCCTTTAGTTACTGGCATGTGAGGAGATGCAGAGTACCACAGGCAAGGAGTGTCACACTGTGGCCCCTGCCCAACAAGAGAAGTGACTCACCAAACAGGAGGTCAGAACATGAGATAAAAAACATTGGTCCCTTCTGACCAGCTGAAGAGCTCACCAGCCCACACACCACCAGAGATACTGTGCCCATGGAAGAAGGTCTCAGCAGACCTAGGAGAAGGAGCTCCAATAATGACCCAGAAGAGCGAACAAGCAACATGTGATAAGGCAGCTCACAGCACCAATGAACACAAGAAGAATTGGATCATCAACTACCCTGATCCTCACAAGGCCGGTCGCCAACACCTGTGGCTGGTGCCTGGACTACAAAGACAGTCGAACACTGAAGAGGCTCTATTGCCCAGTCTCAAAGATGGTGCACACCATTGCACCAGAAGGAGACAATACTCAGGCACTAAGAGATTATGGCAATACAAATGGAAAGATGGTCATGTTTTCGGATCAGGAAAATAAGGAAGTGTGACCTTCTGGATCCTGCTGGGAAACCTGATGACTTACCAAGCTTAGGAGGGAACATCGAGAGTAGCCAGACCTGAAGACATCCTCGATAAGACTCAGGTCACTGACAGTGTGCACCAATCCCCAGAAGCAAGCCACCCAGAGGAAACAAGGACCACATAGTGAGGTCACAGTAGAAGAACCAAGAAATAATCATAAGCACTTGCGAACTGAGTCTCTGCTCCCCACTTCTCAGTGTAACCGCCCAGTTACGTAAAGAGAATCACCAACCTAGAGCATCCAAACTGAAGGATGCAGATGCCTCCATAAAGAAAATATATGAGCAGATGGTCACCATCACCCCCAACTAGTGGGGACCCAAGAAGGAATGCCTGTGACCATGAGGCAAGTCAGATGTTAATGTAGTACTCTGTTATTAACTTACAATCTACTCTGAAAACCACCATAGGGCACATGTTTAGCTTACCATTCACATGCCATTTATGTCTATATGAATTTTAATGTAGTATTTGTGATGCCTAAAAATAAGGTTAATATTGCTAGAAGCTCTTTATCTTTTGAGATATTTCGCAGCAGCTGGTAGTGGAGGTCTTGATGCTGCAGAAGAAATTGAAGGTATTGCAGTAGCTGCTGCTGAAGTTGTTGCTTCAGCTTCTTTTACCTCCTTCTGATGCCTCATTTCCGCATGTCCCAACCTGATGGAATGAATTGCTTGCAGGTCTTCTCGTTCCCGTTATACCAAAGGAGTATTTTTGTATGTTCTCATGGTAAACAACTTTGCTGCATAAGCTGTGTTTAACATGTTTGGCACTAATATTTTTTCTCCACAGTTGTCAATGTAAAAAACTCCCAGAAAATGGATTACTTTAGTTGCTTCCTCCAATCCACCTGTTGTGCCTCCCTGCATCCTCTGCTCCACCTCTTATTACATATGTTGCAGCAGGACAGAATCTTCTTGTTGAACCATTGCAGGTTTGCAAAATCTCCAAGGTGGCTTTTGAACAGAAGATATTCACTCCTGGGAATACCATAGCCTTCACCTTTGAAGATGTAATTTGAAATGGGGATAAAGGGTACACACTCAATGTTTCCTACTATTGACTGAGTTCTAGCCAATCAATTGCTGATTAACAAACTCAAATGTAACACAGTCGTATTTCCATACTAAGGTGGTACCCAAATAGTTCACAAACACAACCTACAGTTTCAATATTAACATATATACAATTAGAGAACATAACTAATCATGAAATGCTAAATCCATATGTAATCAAAATATGATTGGTGTAAATAATATTAAAAAATATACAAATGTACTGCAGTACTTTCAATGAAGAGCACATGAAAGTAAAATGATCACACAAATTACATCAACATTCGTAATGAACCATTAAAGTATTACAGTACCAAGAAAAGTAATACCATAATAAAGAATATTATATGACTAAAAAACAATGTTTTGTACCAGAAAAAATGTGAATTCAACGAAAAAAGCAAAGGTTTAAGATTAGTTATAGTTAGCAAAACATAATTTATTATATCTATCTAAAACAAACTTAAATTACACAAACCTTAAACATTTAAATGTTATATTTATAACTTTATACTATAACTTAGTTATAAGTTACGTCCACTTAAAATTAAAGAGTGCAGTGTTTTATGTTTTTTAAACTTTGTGTTCATTTTGGTTAGATTAACAGACAGTATAGAATGACTTATATGGCACAGATGAAGCATATTGAGACAAATTGAATATCGTTGAAAGGCAACGATATTCAAGCAGGCAATAAGTTGATTGACATACATGGTGCAGATGTGTACATATGATAGCAGTCATGGGCACTCCCAACACCAAAATATATATTTGTTCCACAGTCGCCATAGGATGTTGATATAACACATGTGGTGTTAAATGCCAGTGCAGGATTCTTTAACTGTAGACAACCCAATCCTCTGGTCACTACTAGCACATCCATCCTCAGCCACCCAGCAGGCAATGGAGTTGTAGCACAGGTCTCAATTTACAACATAATTCAATAGTTCATTAGCATCTGCATCATTCTGTACCCGCGCCAGGTATTCCTGGTCTGAGCCCTTGATATCCCTTGGACATCTGCATGGTGACAGAAAGGCATGATAGGTATCTGACTGGGTATTACAATGGCTCATGACAGTGTGCCACTCTTTCACAGTAGGCACAAGGCCATTCATCCAATGTATTCCTATCCTTCGTAGAGCCAGCAGTAGGCCTCTAGCCACAAGTTGCCTGTAGTCCTTTGGGATGCTCGTGTCATAACCCAACAGTGCTGTCAGTGGTGTGTGGGGTACTGCCTCCGGTGTGACCTCCTCTAGGACCTAGAATATCTCTAGCCAAAACAGCAGCACACCGGGGCAGTGCCAAACTACATGTGAGGTGCTAGCCTCTGCCGTCCCACAATGCAAGCATCTGGAGTCACCACGTAGGTCATAGGGGTACAAGCAAGCTGGAGTGTAATACACCCAATTCAAGTACACAAGGCAATGGTGTCCATTGAGTGACACTGTGGATTACCACGCAACAGTAGGCCCACTGCGTGTCACTAATATCAATGCCCAGATCTTCTTGTCAGACACAGTGAGCCTTGGTAGTACCTGGCTGCTGAGCTTCCTGTGAGAAAGTACATAACATTGTGACTGCTTGCACGGGCGAAGTCGCCCTCTGCAATTTTGGGAGTGCTGGCAATTCCAAGGGTTCAAGGAATGTGTTGTTCATTAAGGCCTGCATCACGTGCCACCCTCAATAGTAGTGAAAGTGTAGTTGGTGCATCACAGTGTACACTAACCTGAGACCAATCGTTAAAAAAATATGCATTGACTTTATAGCAAGCCCCCAATAGGCTGCCATGGCCACCCTTTCCTGTCCCATTTGAAACCATATACACCACTCGAGAGGAAGTCCCAAAGACTATGGAAATGGACTGGAATGTAATTCCATTGATTTCTTCCAGAGGCATTGCATAGTACCAAGGACGTCTAGGACATGAAAACTATGCACTGGCCTGCAGAATAAACATTGCAGCAGTGGTAACGGAGATGATACTTACCTCTCCAGCCACAGATGGGGCAGGCCTGCCAGACCATGGAGCCAGTAGTAAGTAAACATACAATGTGTTGCTCTGTTACATGCCTTGAGATCCTGGGAATTAAGTCACCCATCTCATAAGGCTGAGTGAGCGTATCCAATCACACTAATGGCTGCTTGCTTGCCCGCACTAGGTGCACCATTAGTGTACATAATGGGGCATATTTATACTCTGTTTGCGCCGAATGTGCGTCCAAAATTTTGACGCACTTTCAGCGCAAACGTTGCCCCATATTTAAACCCTGACGCCCGAGCCGGCGCACAAGGAAAATGGAGCTATGTGCGCCAGTTTTTGGAAGCGGCACCCCGCCCTGCGTTAATGACATGCAGGGTAGGCGTTCCCGTCCAAAAACCGACGCACACAGCGTTGCGTCGTATTTATGCTTCAGGGCAAAAATCACTCCCGCGCGGCAGGCGGCGCAAAAAAATGGCGCAAAGGACGAATTTCGTGAAATTCTAACGCCTGGGTCAGGGCAGGCGTTAAAATGGGGCAAACACACCTGTACTTAATCAGAACACACAGAACAAACAACAGAGCAGCAGAGCAGCAGAGCAGCAACAGGGAGACATGGAGGTGCTTTTTCTTCAGCGTGCACGTAGACGCAGAGCCCTGCAGCAACAACAGCAGCTACAACAACAACAGCAGGGACCCCAAAGACAGCGCAGAAGGCAGGAGAGGATATTCCGCCCAAGAACAACCCTGCATGGCCTCAGGGAACGGGACATCATCCAGAGGTACCGGTTGAACTGGCAGGCCATTCAGCAGCTGCTGACAAATATTGAACAGCAATTGGCCCCCACTTTAGTGACTCCACGCACTATTCCAACAGAAACAAAGCTGCTTGCCGTACTTCACCTGCTGGCAAGTGGCTCCTTTCAGACAACTGGTGCCCTGGTTGGTGGAATATCACAACCCTCATTCTCCGCCTTTTTACCCAAAGTACTGGATGCCATCATTCGCCTGACACCCCGCCACATCTGCTTCCCTAACACAGTGCAGAAGAAGCAGGAAACTAAACAGGGGTTCTACGCCATCAGTGGCTTTCCGCACGTCCTTGGTGCAATCGACTGCACACACGTACGCCTTGTGCCACCTGCTGCGAGTGAACACCTCTACCGCAACAGGAAGCACACACATTCAATCAACGTGCAGGCCATAGTCGATCACCAAGGACTGATCACCAACATTGTGGCTAAATATCCTGGGAGTGTACATGACGCATTCAACTTCCGTCACTCCACCATCAACCAACACTTCCAGGATGGACGGTATGGCAATGGACTACTTGTTGGTAAGGACAAAAAACAAACTCATATACACACTGCCCAGAAACCCTCTAGGATAAACAACACATACACCACAATAGCAACACCTAGACAGGAACACACTGAGGTACTCACATCACTAGCCATGTTTCACAAGTCACCATTGAACCTCTCACACATTGGAATTTACTCTACAGCTTAGTGTGAAGACATTAATGACTGTGGTTGCCTAAATGTCACCTTGCAAATTTGAAGGCTCACAATAACCTGTACACTAATACAATGCATAAGTTTAAAGGGATGGGATGGCCTGGGTATGTTCATATGAACGTTTCTAATACACTTTCATGTTTCAACTCTGCATGGAACTATCATCACACCCCCAGTGAGGACACACGGACACCTGTATCACAAGTCACAATGCAAGGGAGGGCACACTGTACTGGAGAAACCAATACATCCTGCTGACAAACAGTTAGCCAACAAACACTTGCTCAGCCAAGGAAAAAAAACAATGCCAAAGTTTTCACCAACAACCATAGGTTGTCACATTAGTACACAAAATAGTCACAGACAACACAACACAACTACTGCCATCAAAGATACGTACAACAGTGCCTCCTACATCTAATTGATACCATTCTGTGTTTCTCTTTCAGCTGATCAGGGGTATGGCATCCAGCCTTGGATAATGACACCATATGGGAACCCAAATACTGCTGCTGAGCGGGCATACAATGACGCCCACAAGAGGACACGCAGCATTGTGGAGCGGACCTTTGGGATCCTAAAGTCAAGGTTCCGCTGCCTTGACATCACTGGCGGTAGCCTACTCTATTCCCCAGAGATGGTCTGTAAGATCATACTCACTTGTGCCATATTACACAATATTTGTGAAAAAAGGAACATTCCCCTCCTTGAACCGGACCCAGAAATGCCTGAGGATGACGAAGAGGAGGATGCTGGCCTGCAACAGGAGGGGGAACAACCTAACACGGCAGCAGGAGTGCGTAGGCGCCAACAGCTTGTCAATAATTTTTTTTCATAATTTATTATAATCACTTGTATTCCACACTTGTAAATAAACACATATAAGAGACACCACATCATGCTTTGACCTATTCATTTCTGACCACCTTTATTTTGAAATTGCTGAAGATGAATGTCGTCTCATTGAGCAAGAATGCTATAACATTCATCACACCAAAAAAAGAACATCACAAATGTATGCACAGAGGGTAGGATGTGACATGATACATTACCATACACAGAGCACAACAGGAGTACAAATGTGGCAATTACACATGCCGGATCCAAACAACTGAAACAGTCTCTCATCCAGCCCAAAATTGGAGATCATTTGAAAGTCACATCACACGTGTTCAGAGACAGGGTGGGACCATCCATGTGTACGTGACCATGTCATCAATGGCTTCTCTCAAGTGTGTGATATGAGCAATACCCAATTGGTACAACATCAGCTGCCACTAACTCAGGAGGAGACCTTGAAGTTACAGTGACAACATACACCCAGACAGGTGATAGTGGATCCACATTCCCACACACATGTACACATATGTCATACAATCAACCTAATATTTGAAAGTAGACCATCACAGTTGTGTCCCAGTTTGAACCTAGCAGGAAGATTGTTTATGCAGAAAGGGACACAGACAACAACAAAATTATTCTCATTATCACATCGGGAACGCTGAGAGTCTTGCAAACATAGTCATTTGAAAATGGTATGCAAGTTTGCTCCAATTCATCATTACTGCAAACGTCAAATGGGCTAATGAGATGAATGAATGGTCAACAGTCATTCATACCATATGGCCTTACATTAGCCTGCTGCTGCAGGTTTGCCATGATATAATAAATATACTCCATGGATACAGTAGCTATTCTGGATGGTCAAATCCTAGGGTGCTGGGGACCTAAGTCCACCTCTACCGCCCCCAAAACATACAAGAATCATGTACTTGTGAACTAGACACATGCATAAGGCACATGTGTGGCCTACATGTCATAAGTCCAACACAAATCTGAAACACAAAATCATAATGGGACATGGTTAGCCCCATAAAAACTGTAAGTGACTCTTCCACTCCCTGTTAGGACTACAGATAAAAGCATCACCATCCTAATTGTGGACACATTTTGGAGAAGGAATACATCATGGTATCCCATCCATCATTTCAAAATAGCCATCAGCAATTAACCCAAATATGTTGACAAATATGGTCAATACATTAGTTAACGTATCCAAAACATTACAGTGTGAATGCCTTCTATACATAAAACAACGGACATGTGTCATATCCAAACACAAATGTGTATCACATCGCACCGTTTGACCATGACAAATCACCTTTCCAAAGGTAAAAACATGAAGACATAAGGAAAAATTTGCTCCAAATTCTACGCATACAGCATGGGCGTCATAATTTGTTCATGTACATGAGTGCACACAATGCAGAGTCAAATACGAATGTATCCAAAAGTGTCTTAATATTTCGCCTTCAAAGTATAATTTACATCATCAATTTTTTGGACTCTGCATCATGTGCACTACTGTACGTGGAAAAAAATTACGCCCATGATGTATGCGTGGTAAAATTGACGCGACATGGACAATATGTTGGTCATCTCATGTACATTAAAAAATATTAATATTCATATCATATTTTTTGACTCCGCATCATGTGCACTACTGTACGTGGAAAAAAAATGACACCCATGATGTATGCGTGGTAAAATTGACGCTACATGGACGATATGTTGGTCATCTCATGTACATTAAAAAATATTAATATTCATATAATATTTTTTGACTCCGCATCATGTGCACTACTGTACGTGGAAAAAAAATGACGCCCATGATGTATGCGTGGTAAAATTGACGCTACATGGACAATATGTTGGTCATCTCATGTACAATAAAAAATATTCATATTCATATCATATTTTTTGACTCAGCATCATGTGCAATGCAATGCGTCCCAAAAAAATTACGCACAATTGTGTATGCGTGAAAATATGACGCATAAAGGGAAAATAAAAACGGCGGCCATTTTATGCAGGAAGTGATGTAATAGGATATCCTGTTTACCAAATCTGTACTGGGAGTTAACTTTCACTTTCACTTTGCAGTCTCAGATTTATCTAGACTGTGTGGTTGTGTGAAAGGTGTTGTCCTGTGTTTTACTGCTTTTGTGTCCTGTGTCCCTTGTATTTTGTCTTTTTGTCAATCTATTCTTGTTGTATAACATTGTCTCTGTCTGTTTAGTCTTGTTTTGTCTATTCCTGTGATAGTTTGTATTGTCTGTGGGAGTCTGTTGTGGGTAGCATAGTTTGGGGGGTTAGTTGGGCTATTTTTCTACTTTTTCTTTTTCTTTCACACCTCTACCTTTCCCCATTTCCCACTTTTACTTTCATATTTCATTTGTCCATTTTTAGAGCTCTAAATATGTCAGGTAGGCCTCGCCTGTCCAGGATGGGTGAAGATGAATTGGGGGGATTCATATGGCTAGTTAGCCATTTCCTCCCACTGATGCTGGAGGCTGGGGGCCGTGTGATACAGGGGTATCACACGGAGGCTAGGAAAATCCGGTGGGAGAAGGTGCGCCATCACCTGGTCCGGGTCTATGGGAGCATGCGAAATGTCCATCAACTCAAGCACCGCTGGGCAGATCTGATCACCAGGGAACAGGACCTGCTGGACCACCTGGGACTCCGGATTGGTGGCCATGTTGGTGAGTACAAATCAATTACATGGGAAAATTAGAAATCTGTGTGGGAACATGTGATGATTGTTACCCAATCTGCTAAATAAGTAGCAGACTGTGTGTAATGCTAGGTAAACCTAGGCCCATGGTTATACACATATATCCCCATTTTTGCAAAACATTTTCACGCAAGAACAGCAGAAAATTGCAACTTCTAACTGTATTTTGCTAAGTAGCCCCCTCTCTGCGTAACAAAATGATGCAAATGATGCGCTACAAAGGTATACATATGTGCCCTAATGTGTATTTGTTGCAGAATGTGTATGAAGACCAATGCTACCAGTCCGATGGCTCATTTTTGCAACACATACCAGATGCCTGTAGCTGTATGTAATGTAGTGTTGCATTTGTGTCAGAAAAGCAACACGTGAACGCCTCTATTTGTACTCTACTGGTCATAATGGCCAGTGAGTAAGTCATGTTGAAACAACATACCTACATATGTAGACGCCATAGCTAGACAGAAAATTAGATACCCATGATGATGCTATACATGAGTGTTGGCTTCACGTCACATGAAGTTAGTTATGTTGTCCACACATATGTCACATGTGTGTGTGGTTGCTGTGTGTTGAACATGTCCACCTAGCCTGTTTGATTGTGAGGGGTCATGCAGTCCTCATGGAACCAGTTTTGGAATGTCTCTCTGGGATGCACATGCTGAGATGTATGGATAACATTTTTGGTGGGGCATACTAATGGAGGATTAACTTGGCCAACACATGACTGTCCTGGCCACTGCATGTGTGTAGTAGGGTGTGTCACTGTAGCAGGAGACTCATCCAATGATAATGTTGAATACAAAGTCATCCATGCAGTATGAGCATGTCTGAAAGTCTATCATTACCATGTCATATTCACACAGTGTCATTGTAACTTAAATTATTTGTCAGTTCACCCAGTCTGAGTATATTCTTCCTTTCATGCTTTACAGGTGGACCAGCCCCGTACACCGTGGGAGAGGTGGCACATTTTGACGAACCCGATACCTACAGTGAGTGTCGCCTGAGTGCCATTTTCATTGTTTGGTAAAGAAGCATGATGGATTACTGTGTGTTCAAGAGAATTCATGATTTGATGCGCTCGCCGTTCATTGGCATTGTTGTTTTAGTGTGATATCAAATAGGACTTCTGTTTCTGTAAAGCAATACCTAGCCATCTCTCAGTTTGAGGGGCTGTAGGTCATTCCAGTTGTGCGGCAATGGGGAATGGTATGACTCATTTGGAATACACTGGTCAATGTTAGACTTGGTCAGGGACTTGCCATGAACTGAGTCTGCATATCAGACTGACAGTCTCCCAGATAGCTTAGGAACATGGCTTTGATGACAAGTGCTTCTTCCTAGTTGAGGATGGACTGTGTACACTGTAGGTCGGATCTTCCGGGGGCATGTACTTCCACAAGGTGAACTAGAAGTGTGTGTGACTTGAGTGCAATGGCCTAGGTGTTCTGTGGAATCATCAGAATGGGTGTTCTACCTCCTCTGGGTGTGTTGTAAAACATGCCTCACTGATAGTATGTCATGTTGGCCTAAGTCATATCATTTTGACATGTGTGGACCTGGGATGTGACAATGTTTGGCTGACTACAACGTGTTGCTAGCCCTTCATAGGTGTTGTGTGTGAAGGCACATACTTGTGGAACTTTCTGTACACTCCTGGGTGTGCATTGAACATGGGATTGTTGGTTGTTCTTCCCACACCACCCACAAAGACTGGGATGTTACTGTGAAACAGGGTACCTAGGACTGTAGCAACCAGTATGTTACACGTACTTGACACCTTTTGTGACTTGAGTGAGTACCTAGGGCCAGATGTAGCAAAATGTCTACACGTTGCAAATGGCATAAATTTCTGTTTGTGAGTTGCAAACGTCTGTTTCCGATTCCAAATTGTTATTGGTGGTCATGAACATATTAGCAAAATGCTTTTCAAATTGCTAAATATTAAGGGGTTTACCAGACCTACTTGCAACTCACAGTGGTAGGCAATCCCATTTGCAACTGAGTACATGGTTGCAAAGTGAGTCGCTGTTATCATCCACTTGAAGTGGATGGTAACCCACTTGCTAACTGGAAGGGGTCCCCATTGTAACCCTTCACCTTTGTGAGTGGACCAAAATAATCCTGCACAAAACAGCCAGTGGTCTAAGGGACCACTAATTACCGTGAAATGATCCAAGATTGAATTTGTTGTGATTTTTAACTAATTGCAGCTCATTTTCCTTTCAGGTAAACGGCCTACACTTGGGGAAAAATAACCTGCTTTATTTAAAAGCAGTCACGTCCATGGAGGTCTGCTGTTCCCAGCAGGCCTCCATCCCCGTGAGTGCCCATAGTCTCTAAGGTGGCGCAACTTGGAACGCACATCATTGATGTTCATGAGGTGGGTCTTAGGGACCCCATAGCGACTCGCAGACGGTGTCAGAGACACCGTTCTGCATTGCAAATTGCTAGTTGCATTTTCCAAATTCCTACATCTGGCCCCTAGTGTGGACATATGATTCTGGGCCAGGGGTTCAATCTTAGCACACAACTAATTCCAAATGCCATTGAGTGAGGAGTGTGATTGTTATCACATAGAATGACATATGTAGTGAAGTCAGTATGCGGAAGAGGTGGTGCCATAATGTCAAATGCCTTAGGTATGATTTGGATGAGTAGTTTAGGGTGATGTCATACATCATGTAGAGACATGGATATGCTAGGTGTGATATGCCCTTATGTATGCATGCTTCACATGTACTTCCTCTGAGCCTTTCCGTGAACTATGTTGTAACAATTGCTGCAACCAATACATTTCTAGTAATGGACAAATGACCCATTGTGGTATTCCACCCACTGGAAATCCAAAGCTAAATATTTGCCTTTTCTCTTCACAGCTGCAAACCTGAGTGCCGCTGATCGCAACCATTTTGAGCGCCGTGCGATGAGATACAGGCACATCCTGCAGGTGCAGTGTGGGTATCGGAGGATGGCCCGCAAGTACCATTCAGATCGGGCCTCCGGGGCGTGGTGGGCCACACCACAGGCTCCCCCAACGGTGCCACCAACAACCACCAACACTACATCCACCAGGTCTGCCCAAGTGGACCCAGCAACGGACCAAGCATCTTCCTCCAGACCTGGACCCAGCCGTGTGGTGGGAGCAGGACTGTCCCATGGCCACACAACTCCTGCCACAACATCCACCTCCACTGGCACGCAAACCAGCACTGACCCTCCTATCGACCCAGCGGCCTTCCAGGCATTGTCCCGAAAATTGGACAAGTTGATTAGAAAGGTGGACAACCTGACGAAGGACATGAATGAGGTCAAAAAGAAGGTGCGCTCCATCAGGCGCACACTACGGAGGGCAAATCTGTAGTACGTTTGCCCTCCTGAACTTTTACCCCTCCCCTCTCACCTCTTTCCTATTTTATACTGTTAGTTGGGTTTGGGGGGGTTAGTTATAGGATAAGTGTATGTAATTAGCTTAGTTAGTGTTAGGTAAGAGGGTGGGGGGTCCTTATTCTTTCTATCTTCTATTTTTGTGTGGGTGGGTGGGTGGGGGGCAATGTTGGGATTCCTGTTTAAATAAAATTAAAAAAAATAAAAAAATACCCCAAAAAATATATGTTTGTATAGGATAGTATAGTATGTGTGTAGGTTAGTAAGTGTTGTCCTGCATGTGTCTTGTCTCATAATGGTGGGTGGGGGGTTGATGTTTAGATCGTTTCGTTACATGTGTAGAGTAAGTTTAGCTTAGGTTAGTTAGGGACAGTTGTGGGTTAGTAGTAGTCAGGTTAGATTAGTGTAGGTTTACCTTTCCCTTAGTTGCCTCTTTTATTACTTCTTTGAAATAAAAATTTAGTAAACCCTTTACATGATGCGTTAGGTGCTACATTATCATGGCCTTGACATCAGTGTAGCAGAATGTTTTAGTATGACTTTTGTGTCCTATGCTCGCTATCCCCAGGCTATTGAGGTTTAACATGCCAGCTACCCGTGTGCTAACTTGGTAAGTATCCACCATGTGGGAGACCCACCATTGGTAGTGTGCATTGATCATCAAGGTTTTGGGTTGGCATGTATCCTACTTCACAAAGAGTGCTTCCAGACTTGTTATTGTAGGTAAATAGATAGGTCGGACAGCAGTGTGAAGTTCAGGGAGATCTTTGTAGATGAGGATTTGTTCACACTCTTGTCTTGTTGCTGTCATTGCTGACCTACATCATGTGTGTACTGATTCAGCATGAATTTCCTTCATGGAAGTATACGCCGTAAGGGTGATTGATGCAGTGTAATTTGTTTATGATTCCTTACATTTTACAGCATTAATTCTAATTTTAGTATTGCATGGTGCCTACATTTCTCAGCCACCATTAGTTGTCTAGAATAGCTATAGATGGTGCATCATTCTGTCCAACACAGCATGATTGTGTGTGCTTAGTCCCTTCATCAGTTATTTTCCTCAGTATAGTAAGGCTATGATGCAATCCTGGCCGATGCACAGATGTTTCAGTATACATGAAATCAGGACAGTAGTATAGAGAATCTACATGGTTGCCACACAGCCACTTTGGAGTTATGTACTGCACATTTGAAGTGTGAAATAACACAGAGACACAATAGGTGTGCAAGTGATATTTATTTATAGGTGGTGTAGTGCAAAATGTCCATTCACAATGTTAGCTGAGTCCGTTCTGGTGCATTCTTACATGGTGATCCTACAGACGGGGTGTGGATGATGCTCCTGACATGCTGGGGTGATGTCACAGACAGTGCAGAGGAACAGGAATTGCCAAATAGTAGGAGAGAGACATTCACTGGCAATAGGGACAAGTCATACAGTGGATTGCCGAACAGTCATTGAGTGTAGTTGTAGTGAGACTGGCATGTGTCAAAACGTAGGACCTTGGTCAGAGTAGGCCATGGTGCAGGGACTAGGGCTTCCGGGTACTCTTGCGTGTGAATGTAATCTGTTCCATGTCTTCTTCTTCTGATGTGTGTGTTGCCTGGTGTGTCCTTGTGGTTGTTGGTTGTGAAGGGGCAACACACACCTCAGTGTTAGAAGACAAGGAGGCAGACATCCCGGGGGCTGCTCCCTGTCGAGTAATGAAGGGCAGTACTGCAGCAAGGAGGGCCTGCTGGTTTTTCAGAATGGCAGCCACATCACGATGGTAGGCAGCCAGGTCGGCCCTGAGGGGTTCTAAGTTGCATTCGTGCACACGTTGACTGGCTTGCAGTTGGAGTTGTTGTGTCAACTGGATGACAGCTGTGCAGATTTCCTTCTGTGTTTTTAAAAGTTCCTCCAAGAGCGATGTTCGTGCTTGCATTGCAGCTGCCTGATCTGCAGTTGACAACATGCACGAACGCACCCCCTCAAGGCTGGCTGCCATAGTTTGCATCCCCACCCGCACCTCCTTGGCCAGCTCCCGCTGGACCCCAACGACTGTTCTTTCAAAGCTGGTGCCAGTGTCGTCAGAGTCCTCAGCTGTGTTGGAGCTGGCAGGTCTTACAATTGGGGTGGCGGGTGGTTCTCCTGTGGTGGCTGCTTCTTCTGTGCTCCTCCTTGTGACTGAAGGTGGGGTTTGGAGGCTTTCAAGGACCATTTGAATGGTCTCTGGTGGGAGGTTGATGGTCTCGTCATCCATGTCATCAGGGAACTCATGGACAGGCAGATCGGCAGGAGATCCGTGTTCCTCTGCAATGAAACAGGGTACAATTAGTGTGTCTGTGTTGTGACAATTTTGCACTAAGATACAAGCCTTTGGATGCCTTAACTTTGTACTCTGTGTTTGTCTTGGTATCTGCTGTCCGTCATAGGGCATTGTTGTAGGCCTATGGCCCACCTGTGTGTCACATGTATGATATGGAGCTATCAGACATGTCTGGCAGGTCGCCTCTAGGTGTTGCTTTGTAATAATTTAGGAATAGGCTTTTTTTTGTCCTACTCCTCCCTCGGTGTTTAACTATTGTTATGGAGGGACATTTTGTTGGGTATGCTCTCATTATCCTACATGTGATTCTTGGCTTTCTAAGCAGCAGGATAGCTAATGGTGTGGGCCGCTAAGTCTGACCCACTTGTAAATAACTCTGTCACCGAGATATTTCATTTTGCTCAGACTAACTAGCAGTGCCTCTGGTCTCCCACATCAAAGGAATGTTTAGACATCCGAGCGCATGACATCTTTGGAACTTCTCAGGGAAGTCGTGGTCACTCAGATCCTACACAATTATGTCTTTTCCGGTATGTTCCCATACACAAAGGACAAAGACAGTATTTGTTTAATATGAAGTTTCATTGTACAACTGACTTGTAGAAATTTAGGTGTGAGCCCCAATAACCCAAACAATACACACTGTTAGAATTGAAATAGTCCGCAGGAGAGTAATACATTAGTACACAGCTATCATGATGCCTAACAGTTTCTACTCTCCCTCTGCTTGTTCTATGTATAGCACAGCATGTTAAGTTTGGAGCTTGCCTGTCTGAATCACAGGGGAGACATCATCCCTCATATCAGAGGAATGGGCTGTGATCTGGTTGTGCATCAGCAGCAAGGCAGGCAGCATCTAGTTGTGATTTTCTGTTTGGAAACTCCCTCTTGCGTGTCTTGGGACAAGGAAGTGATTTTAAAAGTCATATGTCATGGTGATGACAAAGTTTCCCTACGCAGGAATGCCAAACCTTAACCCCTACCGCATCTATCAGCAACATACCAGACTGTATCCTTGACTGGGGCACAGAGTGAATATGTTCTGGCAAACTCCAGTGCAGAAGTAGGCAAAACAGTGTGATTTGACTAATTGACCACACCTTAAGACTGGCTATTTGCTACGTTAACTGATAGGAAGGGCAATGAGAATCATTTAGTGCAAAGTGCTCTGAGGCTCTTAGATGTGAGCAAATGAGTATAAGTACATTCAGGGTAAGATGCACAAAGGCCTAAAGCCTGAAGCTAATGCGCAATGTATACGTTTCACTTGCCACAATACACTTTGACTGACTGTGGGTGTTGTGACTGCCCTGCCAGCACACTTGCCTCTCAGGCCTTGCCCCATACACTTTTTATTCACATTGCATGAACTGTACATGTTACGTGGCATTACCTATGCATGTCAATGTTAGGATGTGGTATGGATGTAAACATTGCTGATGTTTGAAGATGATGTTGGGTCATGTGTGTCTTACTGGATTGGCCTGTTTATCGTATGAATGTCCTATTTGTTTGTCAGACTGTGCAGGTGTGTTTCAGTGACCAGTTGCCTGTGTCCCCTCCTCAATGTTGTTGTCTGAGCAGTATGACATTAGTGATGTAGCCTTGTTAGCCAGGCACGTGAGGGACCCTGACGTATGCAGCATGTGTGTGTCGTTAGTGCTGTGTGGCTCCTATTGCTGGTTACTTAGGCTTATGTATGTGTCAGGTATGGACATTCGGCATTTGAGTGTACTGGTACCTTTGTCTTATTTCTAGGAGTAGTTGCGGATGTCATCCTCACCCCCTAATTTAGGTATGTATGTTCCAGGGGTGGTTCCTGCCATTTGGTCCTATAGCTGCACAGAGATGAGAGGTGTTATTGTCAACTGTGGTGGCAGTTAAGTCGCAGTTGTTGTATTTGCTACTGCATTACAGATAGGGACCTAGTTGATGTAGATTAGATTTTGCACTACAAGTGCCTGGATGTGGATTTGAGGTAGTGGCCTTCCCACCTGTCACTGCTTTCCCTTGGCTCTCTTGTTGTAATTACAGGATGTCCCCATGGGACTGTTGTTGTTGCTGTATTTTGTCGTGCCCCAGCTTCGGTCAGTACTGGGCATTCCCCCTGCCGTGCCCATTTACCCATGCCACTTCATATATGTGCTAACTTACATGCATTGTGTAGTAGGTATCCCCCCCCCTGCTTACAGTCCTCATTATTGCATTTGAATTCCCCATGCGACTTACCCTGCATGTGCGTTGTGTCGTGGTAGTCTGCGCTGTCCAGTCCTTGAATCCCTGTGACGATCTCCTCCGGGATGACGGCTGCGACCATCTCCTCCATGTGGTCCAGGGCCTCCTGTTGTGCTGGACTCCCCCCCTCCAGTCTGCATTGCTGCCTTCCTGTTCCTGGCCATTTTCTCTTTTGTCCTACGTTTGCAGTCATGCCAGCGTTTCTTACACTCAGTGACTGTGCGGCGTTCTTCAGCCACACTGTTGATCTTGTCCACTATTTTTTCCAGATGGCCTCTCTCCTACTGAGTGGCAATTTTGAGGAAATGAAAAGTTGGTGCTGGTGTTCCGTCACCTCTTTCACCAGGATTTCCTGCTCCTCTTCACTGAAGCGACACTTTCTTTTTTTTTTTTAAATGTCCTGGTTCCTGTATGGATCCTCCTGGCTGGTTCCTGGTGTGCTCTCATCCTCCTGGGGTCTGTTGGGGCATCTGGGATCCATTTTGGCTCTCCTCTGCTGAAAGGGCAGTTTTCGTGGAAAAATGTAACGCAATAGCGTGAAAAAAAACAGCGTTTTCACAATTGCGCTGTCGTAAATCGACCCACAGTGATGTGCGTCGCATTTACGTTGGTTTCCTTTACGACAGACCGACGCTGTGTGCGTCACAAAATAATGACTCCCACCTGTTGGTTGCGCCGCCGTACGTCAAAGTATAAATTTGACGCCCGCATGGCGCTTCAAAATGCCGTTAGACGGCGCAAATTTTTTTGACGCAAAACTGCGTTATCGCAGTTTTGCGTCAAAAAGTATAAATATGGGCCAATGTTCGTAAGACAACACTTGGGAGCAGTATTGGGATATTCGCAAACAAGAATAGTAAACGAGGAAGCTCCGCCATCTTTATGATGGCTATACATTTGCATAGAGAGAGGGGAAGGTGGACCAAGCAATCTATAGTTTCAGTAAAACAATGTGTTGCCTTTTGGTAATTTTCCCACATCACCATCTCCGGATCAGTATGAATCTGAATACCCAAGTATAGCACTGGTTCAGTTGTCCATTTGAGAGGGAACTTCATTTGTCCCAGTGTTGTGGCAGTAGTAAGAGGGAATGTAAGGGACTCATCCCAACTGATGCGCAACCCAGAATGGCCACCAAACTGAATGACCTCCCGGAGCACCAGCAAAAGGTTTCATACAGGGTCGCAAACGTATATCAGTGTGTTGTCTGCATTGGGGAACACTATAAGATTAATGTAGGAAGCAAATTCTGATATGAGCATGGTACTCTTGTAGCACACAAGCCAAGCCAAAGACTCCACCACTATTGCATGGAGCAACGGCGACAAGGTGCAACCTTGCTAAGTGCCCCTCATGATGGCTTTTGGGAACATCACTCGGATGTTGAGTCATAGCCATGCCATGGGTTCCGCATAAAGAACCTTCACTAGTGTAAAAGAAACCCCACCAACTTCTACGTGGTGGAGCACTGTGAGCATAAACCCCCATTTAATGGAGTTGAAGGCCTTCTTTGCATCTATAAACACAGCACGCACATCTGAGTCGATATCAGAAATCACACCAAAGAGGTGGGAAGTTTGTATATGAGATAACGACCAGGTATAAAACTGGAATGCTCTGGTCCTACGATATTAGAGAGTAGGAGGACGAGGTGATTGGCAAAAATATGCACAAGTTTAGTACTGACAGTGGCCAGTAGGGTGAACAGTGACCAGCTGGCTTGCCCTGCTTAAGCAAAGTGACCAGCAGTGCTTCACACTTAGTCTGAGGTATACGCCCATCGCGTGCCATCTTCTCGAACAGGCTGGGCAGATGAGGCACAAGTCTGTCTTGGTTGCCTTGTGGAAGGCCATCGTCAGTCCATCAGTGCTTCGGGCCTTCCCGCTTGGAATATCTTTTAGAGCAGCAACGATTACAGATGGGCATAATGGCTCCATGAGTCATTCCCTGTGTAGATCAGTTAGCCACTTCATGATGAAGTGAGTTAAGTGATTTGGGAGATATAGAGATCAGAGTAATATTCGCAAAACTGATCAACCACTTGATCAGCACCTAGGAGGGGCGTACTGACTCGTCAATAATAGAAAGTATTTCACTGTCCTCCCAGTTGGACCAAACAAGGGCCACTAGAGCAGCGCCCTCTGCCATAGATTCTAGCCATCGCATATTTACCCAGAAGGGTGACTTCACTCTGGGCTAACTCATGGTATTCCTCTAGTTTAATTTGGATATCCCCCAGTGCTTTCTGCTCTGCCATCTTCCTGTGAGCATGCTCTAGCTCAGCTAAATCCACTTCCAGTCGCATCGATCTGCTCCAGATCGAGCAGAGAACACCAGCATTCTTGGAAATGGTTACCTCATGGATATAATCCTTGAAGGTCTCCCAGATAGTGGCAAATGTTTCTGTCCATCCTAAAGTGTTATGAAAGTATTCATCAATAGTCTGAGCCAGACCTTCATGAAAAACAGCATCCATCAGGGAATACTGTGAGAAATGAGATGCAAAAGCATGAGGAGACAGCTCAAGGACCAGCCCCACTGAGGAATGATCTGAATAAATTTGAGGTAGGGGATCACAGCGCCAAACTATCAGCAATAGGCTGCGTGAGATAAGCCAATAGTTACATGTATGTATGCCATGCACTGTAGAGTAGCGGGTGTACTCCCTGCTCACTGGTGAACAATACTGCCATACGTCCACCAAGCTGCCATATTCAGGCACTGGCAATATGGCATAGGCTGCCTCCAAGGGGTGCCAAGGCGGGTCTTGTGAGCAGTCCAAGTTAGGTGACACGACACAACTGAAGCCACCTCCCCAAATCTGTGGTAAATCACCGTAATCAGCTAACCTGGCATATCATGTGTGATAAAATTGTGGTCATCATAGTTAGGCCCGTCTATCCCCACCAGCAACACCACAAAATGGTTTGCTTTGGCAGCCCGCCACCACAAACCACCGCTCCATGTCTACCTGAACAACCTGTATTTTAATTCAAGAGCAATGCATGTTTCAAACAAGGACACTGCATGCATGTGTTGTGAAACCTAATGAATGCCAAGCCCCCTCATGTGCCTCTGTGTACGTAGCCCCCAATTGAGGGGCAAGTGTTTATTTGCAATATGGCAACATCTATCTGGTGGTGCTGTAAATCTGCAATCACATTGCAGAGTTTCCTAATGTTGTTTAACCCCCTGAAATTCCATGTGAGAAAATTCAATATTGGTCTCCACCGTTAGCAGAAGTGTTGCCTCCTGCACCATCATACACAGCCTCTCCCTGCTTCAGATGTACGGGTGTTCTATCGCAAATTGCACATCATTGTCATTCCCTACTTGGGCCATATAGTCAGTCAGACATTCCTAAATCCACCCCTCACCCATGCCTTGCCCCCCAACAACTGGCATGACAGCTGAACTACCCCCCAATATCCTCCCATTCCCTTGAACAATAAAACCCTAAAGAAACAACTGGGGCACACATGGAGACAGCATTTACCCACCGAGCACCCCTGCAACAGAAAGTCACAGAAGGGTCTCATCAGGAACGTAGAAGATGGCAATTGCACATCAAGCAACCTGTCAATCATACCTTCGCTCCACATCTCCTTGTTCACCTCTTACCCTTCCCCAGGAGCAGTCCAACCACCGCTACTCCCACAGTTCCAACATCCAGCCCAAAAGTAAGCAAACATTGCAAGTCATAGGTTATCACAGCACTCAATAAACATAGCCATCTGTCATAAATTAGTTTTTTCCAGGCAGCATCCACTTCTTCTCCCACTCATTCAATATAACAGCACTAATAGCAGTAGGAATCCTTAGATGAAGCAATGCATAGAATGAAACTTAGAGGGTAATGATATGATTGAGCTAGGAGGCAAGTCTTAATCAGTCCAGGCCCTTAAGGTCCTGGGAGGCCAATGGCTCGTCATCGTTCACTCTCTGAGATCATTGTCACTTGCTCTCCCACTCTCATTGTTTGAGAAACTGCTGCAAGGTTTTAGGGCTGCTGACATTTTTTGTTGTCCCCTCAAAGGACACACGTATTTGGGAAGGATGTAGCATGGCATAATCTAGTTTCAGTTACTGAAGCTTCTGCTTAGCAGGCAAATACAATCTCCATACCTCCTGCACCTCTGGTATGACGTGTGGAAAAATTGAAAGTTCTTGGCCTTATATCGGAGAGTTTGTACCTCCCCAGAGCAGCAGACTGCTGCGTCATGATCACAGTATTCGAGCAGTCTAGCAATAATGGAATGGGTCTGGACCTCTAGCATTGGCCACGGGCATGTGAAAGGTGCACCCGCTCCACCATGAACAGGTCAGACAATGTCTCAAACCCAACAGCTCTATGAGAAGTCGCTCCACAGAGGACTCAATTTTTCTGACATTTGTTGATTCTCTCAGGCCAACAATGCGAAGATTATTCAGTTGAGAGAGGGCCTCGAAGTATTCTGCCTTGGCTTGTAGTGTTGAGAGGGCCTTCTCCAACCGCTTCTGGATTTCTGTAGTCGACACCTGTTTGTCCTCAGTTTCTGACATTTGTTTTTCCACTAGATCCTGGTGCTCCACATGCTTAGCCAGCATCCTGTCTATCCGATACGTTAGGGCATTTATCTTTCTGTCAATCTTAATAAGGCTAAGTTGCATGGTTGTTACTATTTCATACAATTTGCTTCCCAGCTCAGGTTCAGAGTTGCACCACCCCTCCCCAGGATCTGCTGTGCCCTCCACACACAGCCTAGAATTCTTTCACTGTTTAAATTGTAGTTTGGGCTATGTTTTATCAGTTTTACCCATGTCTACCTAGTATTGTCTGGGTCCAGGCAGATGTATGGGTCATGGTCACAGACACAGGGTGGCTCGGAGGCCCACAACCTCACAAGCCTCCCCCAGTGGCCGACTCCACCCATGGCCAACAGGTTTCAGGTAAAACAGCACTACTCAATGACCAATGTGGCAGGGCAAATGATTAGTGAGGGTGTCCATTGAGATCAGTTTTTACAGGCAGGATGGTTTAAGGGGGTGTAGGAAGCTGGGCTGGCTTGTAGTGGGTACCAATGATACTTACACCTTCTGCCAGGTCCAGTTATCCCTTTTTAGCAGAGTGTAGTAGTGTTCTAGCAGCTTAGGCTGATAGGGGCAGCTATAGCAGAGAAGCCAAAGCTGAACTAGGAGACATGCAAAGCTCATGCAATACCACGTATATCATATAGTTATTATATCATAAGAAAGACAATACTCATAGTTACTAAAAATAAAGGTACTTTATTTTAGTGACAATGGTGGTCATTCCGACCTCGGCGGTAAAAGGCGCTTACCGCCGTTCAGAAGACCGCCATAACACCACCACGGTAAACCGCCACGGTCATTCTGACCCACAACAGGCAAACCGCCAAAATACAGACATCCACAAAAGTCCGCCACACCAAAGGCCAGTGGGAAACTGGCGATGACCAAACCTCCACCGTCACGCCAACAGAAATACGCCCACACCATCACAACACACGAATCCACGCTGTGGTCTTTCAACCGCGGTATTCCATTGGCGGTACACACCGCTGCGGTCAAAATACACACACACTTACAAAATACAACCACATTGGACAATTCAAAATACACACACCTGAGACACATACACACACCACTCCCACACACCCAATTAAATATAAAACACACACCCACATCACCCACAAACCTCCACTCCTAGAGATTCATGAACACGCACCGAGAAAAGACATCCGAGCACCCAGACGCCCAATTCACTGTCACCCAGCAATATTTGCACGCACTTCACACAACACAACAATACACATCACCACACTTAGCAGCACACAATCCACCCCACACATCACCCACACCACCCCATGGCACCGCAAAGACACCCCAGGTTCTCTGATGAAGAACTCAGGGTCATGGTGGAGGAAATTGTACGAGTAGAGCCACAGCTGTTCGGGGCACAGGTGCAGCACACCACCATTGCCAGGAAGATGGAGCTATGGAGCAGAATAGTGGACAGGGTCAACGCTGTGGGACAGCACCCAAGAAATCGGGACGACATCAGGAAGAGGTGGAACGACCTACGGGGGAAGGTTCGCTCCATGGTATCCAGGCACAACATCGCGGTGCAGAAGACTGGCGGCGGACCCCCACCTCCTCCCCCAGAATGTACAACATGGGAGGAGCAAGTCTTGAACATCCTGCATCCTGAGGGCCTCGCAGGAGTAGGGGGAGGAATGGACTCTGGTAAAGCAAATCTTAACTACTTCTCCCCCCCACCCCACCTGCATGCCAACTCATACCCCCACCCTCACCCTCACCCCCATCACATCCTACTCCTTGCAACTTTCTCACTGTCACAACCCACCCATCCCAACACCTAGCCCTGCATGCGTCCACAAAGCATGGACACTCATCACCTAAGCATGCCCACTGCACATACACATACAACCCCCCCCAACCACCGTCACAACAGCCCCCACAAAAGAATGCCAGCACTGGGGTACACGGGCACCCACCCATTGCACGCTATGACACACACAGAAGCAATAACCATGCTTTTATACCCCTGCAGGACCCGAACGCCACGTCACTGTGCAGGAGGGTCCACACCCAGAAGAGGCCCACAGTGAGGACAGCAGCTCTGTCTCCCTGGATCTAGATGACCAGCCCGGCCCATCTGGGACCTCGGGACAGTCGGTTCCCCTCACACAGCCACAGGCCACAGTAGACCTTCCCCCCTCTGGGAACACCAGCACAGCACCCACCCAGCGGGCCCATACCTCTGTCCCCAGGACACGTCAATCAGCGGTGTGTCCACCACTACAGGGAACCCAGGCTAACCCACCACCCCAACAACAACAGGGACCTGGGGGCAGTGGTAGTGGGCACACGGTCCAGGGGACAGAGGCCCAGGGAAACAGGGGAACTGGGAGGGCTGCTGTGCGACAGGGGGGGACAGGCCCAGGGAACCCACTCTCCACGAGGCCCTCTCCTCCATCATGGGAGCATACCACCGCTCCCAGGAGACGATGGCAACGGTCCTGGCTAGGTTTCAGGAGATCCAGCTTCTGCAGGGGCAACAGTATATGGGGTTCAGGGAGGAACTAAGAAACATCAGTTCCGCCATGGGTACCATCCTAGTGGCCCTGAATGAGGTAGTCACGACATTGCGGAACACTGTGGCACCTCAAAGGGCCCCTGACACTAGCATGCACCAAGAACTGCCTACCACCTCCGCCGCGCTAGTGGACAGGAGGCCCCGACACAAGACCAACAGGCCACCAGAACCCCACCCCCTGCAGAAGGAGAACCACCCCGCAAGCGGGCCCTGAGATCCAGGAAGAAGACAGAGTAAGATGTCAAGACCCCCGCCAGCAAAGGATACCGCCCTGATTGTCATCCCACTGTCCCACATTGTCACCCTGTCCAACCTTAAACTGCCCCTGCTCCACTTCCCACAGGCATTTGGACAATGCACCTGTGAAACTGATAGTCTGGACTCTGCCATGGACAATCCTCCACCATAACCCCTCACCGATTTGCAACCACCCATCCAATGTAGAGCACTTGAATAAAAACACTTATTGCACAAAACAATCTGGAGTCTGGCTGTGATTTAGAACAAATGTATTAGACATGACTGTGCCAAAATGTTAATTCACATTGTGATGGTAACAAACCGCTGTCACACAGCTGTAGTCCATGGGGAAACAAAGCAGATGTCACGCAGTGGGGCCCACAGCTCTGAAAATGGAAGGGAAAGTCACAACACAGTTACCATACACTGGGGGGAAAAAGTCAGACAGTAGAGAGGTAGGAGTCATTAAGTAAATGTAAAATGCCGGTGTCTACTCTTACCTGTGTGTCACTGAAAATACTGCAGTATTACTGTGTTCCTGTTCTCTATGTCGTCCTCTTCGGATTCCTCCTCTTCACTCTCCACAGGCTCCACAGCTGCTACAACACCACCATCTGGACCATCCTCCTGCAGAAAAGGCACCTGGCGGCGCAAACCCAGGTTGTGAAGCATACAGCAGGCCACGATGATCTGGCACACCTTCTTTGGTGAGTACATTAGGGATCCACCTGTCATATGGAGGCACCTGAACCTGGCCTTCAGGAGGCCAAAGGTTCGCTCGATCACCCTCCTAGTCCGCCCATGGGCCTCATTGTACCGTTCCTCTGCCCTTGTCCTGGGATTCCTCACTGGGGTCAGTAGCCAGGACAGGTTGGGGTAACCAGAGTCCCCTAATAGCCACACCCGGTGCCTCTGGAGTTGACCCATCACATACGGGATGCTGCTATTCCGCAGGATGTAGGCGTCATGCACTGACCCAGGGAACTTGGCATTAACATGGGAGATGTACTGGTCAGCCAAACACACCATCTGTACATTCATCGAATGATGACTCTTCCGGTTCCTGTACACCTGTTCACTCCTGCTGGGGGGGACCAAAGTAACATGTGTCCCATCAATGGCACCTATGATGTTGGGGATATGTCCAAGGGCATAGAAGTCACCCTTCACTGTAGGCAAATCCCCCACCTCAGGGAAAATGATGTAGCTCCGCATGTGTTTCAGCAGGGCAGACAACACTCTGGACAACACCTTGGAAAACATAGGCTGGGACATCCCTGATGATATGGCCACTGTTGTTTGAAATGACCCACTTGCTAAGAAATGGAGTACTGACAGCACCTGCACTAGAGGGGGGATCCCTGTGGGTTGGCGGATGGGTGACATCAGGTCTGGCTCCAGCTGGGCACACAGTTCCTGTATAGTGGCTCGGTCAAGCCTGTATGTCAGTATGACATGTCGTTCCTCCATTGTCGACAGGTCCACCAGCGGTCTGAACACAGGAAGATTCCTCCATCTCCTCGCATGTCCCAGCGGACGGTACCTATGAAGGACAACAGCGAGCACAGAGTCAAGCAACCCACAGGTACGTAACCACAGCTTGCACATACCACGATTCCCAATGCATTGAATGGCTTGTATGAGTGTTGGTGCATGGCCTAGGTATGTGTGACGCAGTTGGTAAATAGGCCATGTGGGCCCTTGAAATGGCGGCTGCCTGACCTGTGAAGTGCGACAGTGGGATGTGAGGTCAATGCGCTGGCGTGGCACACCGCGGCGGTAGGCGGTCGAAGACCGCGGCGCTAAGCCGCATTGATTAGCATAGAACCCTATGGGTTTCAGGAGCCAATGACGATGTGCGCCGGCGGTCGAGGTACGCACCGCCGCGGGCGTGACCGCCATTTTCTATTTGCTTAATCACTCGATACCTGATCTTCCACAGGAGAGGACCTACACTGCAAGTGCTGCTGTGACCTCGGTCTGGAAGAGACAATGGCTCATGCGACTGGGGAAAGGGCCCCTGCCTTCACTGCGGAGGAGTTGGAGAAACTTGTGGATGGGGTCCTCCCCCAGTATGCGCAACTCTACGGTCCTCCAGACCAACAGGTAAGTACAGTGGGACCATGCTTAGTGGGCAATGCCTGGGTTGAGTCGGGTGGATGAAAGATGGTAGGGAGGGGAGCTATTGAGGCATGCATCAAACGACAGATGAGAGTATGTGCCACATGGCAAGGGTGGGGATGGGGGGCCACTCACATCGAGCATGCAGAAGGTGATGAACATTTTTCTCTCCCTGCACATGTCACATAGGTCAGCGCCCACCAGAAAGTTGCGATTTGGCGTGCCATCGCCAAGGACGTCCGGACCCTGGGGGTCCACAACAGACGGGGCACCCACTGCCGGAAGAGATGGGAGGACATCCGACGCGGGAGCAGGAAGACGGGGGAGGCTCTGCTGGGGATGGCCTCCCAACGTAGGAGGGGTGCCAGTCGTCAATTGACCCCCCTGATGTTCCGGATCTTGGCGGTGGCCTACCCCAATTTGGATGGGTGCGTGAGGACCTCACAGCAGACACAAGGGGGTGAGTACAAATACATTCTGCTGACTTTGCGCGCATTGGAGGTGTCTGGGTGGGGGAGGAGGGCTGTAGGTATCCCTAGGCCAGGGCGATTTCTGTAGGCTAGGCCCCTTCGTAAGGCATGGCCCTATGCCCCCGCCCCCCACCTCTATAGGGTGCCAAGTACAGGTATCCATGGCCCTGTGTCATCTATGTGTGCAGTTGTCGTCCATAGGCTTGTAGGCCATGTCCCACGGATTGCGTACTGGACCCCAAGTGCGCGGTGTAGTGCAGGGGGCTTCTGTGTCTGTCTTGTCCTCCAACTGTAGCGGTAATCCATGCACTCAACATGTCTTTATTTCTCCTCCCCCCCTTTTTTGTGGTCTTCCTGTTCATGTGTGCATTAGCATCATCAGGCGGAGGAGAAGTGGCATCGGAGCACGAGGGAGCTGCATCTCACATGGCCATGGCGGGCCATGCAACTGACTCGGATTTCACCAGTGAGACGGAGGGCGAGGGGAACTCCACAGCGGGGACTCGTGCTAATGTCAGTGACAGCGACTCGTCCTCTGAAGGGAGCTCCCTTGTGGTGGCGGCAACATCCGTGCCCCCCGCAACAACAGGTACAGCTGCCACCCAGCGCACCAGCACCGCCCTCCCAGCAGCCCCTCAGCATTTGCCCCCTGCCCGCTCACCCAGGAAGGTGGGCACCTCCTTCGCCCCAGGCACCTCAGGCCCTGCCCCTGTCACCCCTGCTGCCCTCAGTGAGGAGGTCATTGACCTCCTAAGGACCATCATTGTTGGGCAGTCTACCCTTTTGAATGCCATCCAGGGTGTACAAAGAGAGGTGCACCAGAGTAATGCATACCTGGAGGGCATTCATTCGGGTCAGGCTGCCCATCAGCGATCGTTCAATGCTCTGGCCTCAGCACTGACGGCAGCAATTGTCCCTGTCTCCAGCCTCCCCCTTCCAACTTCCTCCACCCAGACCCAATCCCCTGTACCTCTGCCTATCCAAGACACACCATCAGACCAGCCTGCACACACCTCAACACCCAAGGGAAGCTCATCCAGACATAAGCACCACACATCACACAAGCATTCACACAAGCAACATCCACATGCAGACATACCAACACCCACTGCCTCCACGGTGTCCCCCTCCTCCTCGTCTCCCTCCTCCCTCCCTGTGACGTCTCCACTCACACTTGCATGCACAACATCTTCAGCCACTACGTCCATCACCAGCACACCCACACACGTGCAGTCACCACCCCCACTACCATTTACACGTCCCCTGTGTCCTCTCCAAGTGTGTCTGTCACCCCCTCCTCCAAACTACACAAACGCAGGCAGCCACCCACCCAACAGCCATCCACCTCACGACAGCCTCCAGCCCAAGCACCTGCACCCAAAGACACCAGACTTCACACTCCTACAACCACATCCTCTTCCTCCACTCCCATACCCACTACACCTACCCGTCCCTCTCTTTCCAAATTGCTTTTCCTTTCCAAACTTGACCTCTTTCCTACAACTTCCCCACCCCGTCCGTCTCATAAGACTCCAATCAGCACCTCAGCCACCACAAAACCGGGACCAGTGAAGACTGTTGTCCATGGACTGTGGAGTCCCCCACCCTCAAGGGCATCCAGTTCAGCTAGGAGCCAAGGCACGGCCAGCCCACCACCGGAAAAGCATCCTAAGATTGCCAGTGCCCGGCACGAGCGACCAAAGACCCCAGGGACCAAAATCCCTACATTGGCACCGTCAGGAAGTGAGGTGCCACCTGGCACACCGCCAAAGGTGGGAAAGGGCCACAAGCGTGCAGGGAAGGGTGGGAAGGGCAGCACGCCGACAAGTCCGGCAGCAGGCCAGCTGGCCAGGAGGGCCCCACCTGCCCCATCCCAGGTGTGCAGGAGGACACACACAGGCCCGGTACTGCAGCCCAGTAGGGCCCCGCCAGCCACAGCCCAGCTGCCCAGGAGGGCCCTCCAGCCACAGCCCAGCTGGGCAATGAAGGACCGCCAGCCACAGCCCAGCTGGGCAATGAAGGACCGCCAACTCAAGCACCGCTGAACATGGCAAGGACTGCCAAGGCAAGCACCACTGAACAGGGCAAGGACCGCCAAGGCAAGCACCGCTGAACAGGGCAAGGACCGCCAAGGCAAGCACCGCTGAACAGGACAAGGACCGCCAAGGCAAGCACCGCTGAACAGGGCAAGGACCGCCAAGGCAAGGACTGCTGAACAGGGCAAGCACTGCTGAACAGGGCAAGGACCGCCAAGGCAAGCACCGCTGAACAGGGCAAGGACCGCCAAGGCAAGCACCGCTGAACAGGGCAAGGACCGCCAAGGCAAGGACCGCTGAACAGGGCAAGCACCGCTGAACAGGTCAAGGGCCGCCAAGGCAAGCACCGCTGAACAGGGCAAGGACCGCCAAGGCAAGCACCGCTGAACAGGGCAAGGACCGCCAAGGCAAGCACCGCTGAACAGGGCAAGCACCGCTGAACAGGGCAAGGACCGCTGAACTGGGCCCTTCATCTCAAGCACCGCTCCGCTGGGCCCTTCGTCTCAAGCACCGCTGAACTGGGCCCTTCATCTCAAGCACCGCTGAACTGGGCCCTTCATCTCAAGCACAGCTCCGCTGGGCCCTTCATCTCAAGCACCGCTCCGCTGGGCACTGCCGTCTCAAGAACCGCTGCACTGGGCCCTTCATCTCAAGCACCGCTCCGCTGGGCACCGCCGTCTCAAGAATCGCTGCACTGGGCCCTTCATCTCAAGCACCGCTACGCTGGGCCCTTCATCTCAAGCAACGCTCCGCTGGGCACCGCCGTCTCAAGCACCGCTGAACTGGGCCCTTCATCTCAAGCACCGCTGAACTGGGCCCTTCATCTCAAGCACCGCTGAACTGGGCCCTTCATCTCAAGCACCGCTGAACTGGGCCCTTCATCTCAAGCACCGCTCCGCTGGGCACCGCCGTCTCAAGCACCGCTGAACTGGGCCCTTCATCTCAAGCACCGCTGAACTGGGCCCTTCATCTCAAGCACCGCTCCGCTAGGCACCGCCGTCTCAATAACCGCTGCACTGGGCCCTTCATCTCAAGCACCGCTCCGCTGGGCCCTTCATCTCAAGCACCGCTGAACTGGGCCCTTCATCTCAAGCACCGCTGAACTGGGCACCGCCGTCTCAAGCACCGCTGAACTGGGCCCTTCATCTCAAGCACCGCTGAACTGGGCCCTTCATCTCAAGCACCGCTGAACTGGGCACCGCCGTCTCAAGCACCGCTGAACTGGGCCCTTCATCTCAAGCACCGCTCCGCTGGGCACTTCATCTCAAGCACCGCTGAACTGGGCCCTTCATCTCAAGCACCGCTCCGCTGGGCACTGCCGTCTCAAGCACCGCTGAACTGGGCCCTTCATCTCAAGCACCGCTGGCCCATTGGCGGAAGGGGCAGACCCGCATCTGTGTCGGGCAGGGCTGCACGAAGCACTCTGGGCACTAGTCCCCCTCCAGTACCAGTGGAGACTGATATCCACTTGAGAGACTGTGGCTTTGCACTCCCCAGGATTGAACAGTGTGCAAACCACCCACTGTAGAGACTTGAGAGACTGTGGCTTTGCACTCCCCAGGACGGCACAGTGGGCAACCCACCCACTGTAGAGACTTGAGAGACTGTGGCTTTGCACACCCCAGGATATGTCAGTGGGCAAGCCACCCACTGTAGAGACTTGTGAGACTGTGGCTTTGCACTCCCCAGGATGGCACAGTGGCCATGGAGGCCTCTCATGGATCTGGCGTTGTGGACTCATCTGGCTGAGGTGCCCCTCCTTCCCTTCCCCCTGAGGTGCCTGTAGTTTTCCTATCTGATGCCCCTGCAGTGTTCTCTCCGTTGGAGGCAGGTATCCTGTGTGGGCTTTGCCCATGTGTTTTTGCCCAGTGCCCCACGAACAATGGCTGATGGACATATCGGACTGGACAATTTATGTATATGAAGTTATAGATGTGTGATATATTTTATACTCAGTCTTACAATATAATTCTATATTTATAATCATTTCCTTTTGCCTTTGCATTCTTCCAGGGGGTTTGGGGGTGTAACTGTGATGTGTTGCTATGCATTGATGTGTGTGTTGTAGTGGTTGAGGGTGAGGGTGGGTGTGTCGCATATGTGTGTCCCCGTAATGTTTTGCCTCCCCCTCCCCTGTGTCGTAGGTGCAGTACTCACCGTTGTCTTCTGCGCCGGCGTTCGTGCTCCTGGTAGAGGAGCAGGAAGACAATGGCTTGTAGGATGTGTCGTTCGGGTTGCATGCTGTCCAGATTCCTCGTGGGGTGTATGGAGGTGAGCGTTTTCCGCCTGAAATGTCTGTTTCCGCCGTGTTTTTATCGGCGGGGCTACCGCCCCGGAAAAGGTGGCGGATTGTGATAGGGTGGGCGGTACATTGTCTCCCGCCTGTCTGTTGGCGGTGACCGCTGCGCTGTTTGTTTGTCCCGCCGTGGCGGGCGGTGTGTTAAAGTGGCGGTCTCTGTTGGCGGTTTCCGCCAGGGTCGGAATTGCATTTTTTTTACCGCCAGCCTGTTGGCGGTTTGACCGCCGCTTTAACACCGACCGCCAGGGTTGGAATGACCCCCAATGTGCCAAAAATATCTCAGAGGATATGGGGGTCATTACAACCCTGGCGGACGGTGTTAAAGCGGCGGTAAGACCGCCAACAGGCTGGCGGTCTTTTTTTTAGTATTATGACCATGGCGGTTACCGCCATGGTCATCCGCCGCTTCTCCGTTCCGCCCGCCAGGGCGGAGACGACCGCTGGGCTGGAGACCTGGGTCTCCAGCCCGTGGCTGTCACAATACCGCCGCCGGTATTTTGAACCGGCTTACCGCCGTGGATTTCCAGCAGTAGGAACCGCCATGAAATCCATGGCGGTAAGCACTATCAGTGCCAGGGAATTCCCTCCCTGGCACTGATAGGGGTCTCCCCCACCCCCACCCTGACTCCCTCCCCTACACCCCCCACCACACCTGCCACCCCCAAAGGTGGCAGGGCCCCCTTCCCCACCCCGACCCCCGACATTACCTTACACATACACACCCGATACGCACGCACGCAGGCACCACCAACACACATACACGCACACACACCGACATACATGCCAACATCCACACACACAGTCAGACATGCACACCCACATTCAAACATACACGTACACATCCATACAGTCATACCTACAGACATACACGCACTCATTCCTAAAACACGCAACACCCCCGCAAGCATACACGCACTCACACACACCCCTACATACACAGACGCACACCCCCATGCACCCACACAACTCACAACGCCCCCTCCCCCTCCCCTAACGGACGATCGACTTACCTGTTCCGTCGATCTGCCGGGAGGGGACGGGAGCCATGGGGGCAGCTCCGCCGACACCACACCGCCAACAGAACACCGCCACATAGAATCACAGGACGTGATTAGCTGGGCGGTGTTCTGGTGGCGTGGCGGTGGAGGTGGAGCAACATCCACTTCCCCGCCGCCCGCAAGTATGGCTGTTGGCGGCTCTCCATCGGAAAAACGACGGAGGGCAGCCAACGGTCATAATACGCCAAGCGGCAAACCGCCACTACTGGCGGTCTTCCGCACGGTGGTCCCTCAGCGGTCTTGTTAAAAGACCGCCGAGGTTCTAATGACCCCCATAGTTCCTTAGGAGGTAAGTAACATACACAAAATATACACAACTAACCAAATCAGGTTAGTAAAACAGTCAGAAAGTAGTGCAAAAACTGTAAAGCACAATAGGATGCAGTAGGTCTAGGGGCAACACAAACCATAGATTAAGAAAGTGGAATGTGAACCACGAAGGCACCCCTAGGTAAGTGTAGTGTGTAAAGGGTCTCTGGGAGTGTGAGAAAACACTAAGGGTGTAAAGGAAACCCCACCCCAAGACCCTGGAAAGTAGGAGTAAAGTATTACTATTTCCCCAAAACACACTAAAGTCGTGATAAAGGATTTTGCAAGGACCACAACAGACTGCAAATCACTGAAGACGGATTCCTGGACCTGAAACCCTGCAAAGGAAGGGGACCAAGTCTAAGAGTCGCTAAAGTGTCTGGGGGGGCAGGAGGCCACTAAACCCCAGATGAAGGTGCAAAATGGCTGCCTCTGGTTGGAAGAAGCTGCAAGTTTTGCAACAACGAAAGTAGGTAGGAAGTTCTTCTTCATTCAGAAGATGTCCCACGGCATGCTGGAGGATGCAGAGTTGTTTTCTTGGCAAAATACCACAACCAAGCCTTGTTACCTGCAAGAGTCATTGTAGGAGAAAAAGGGTACTGCCCGGGCCCAGGAAGGACCAGGATGTTGTCACTTGGGAGAGGAGAAGGAGGGGGCCCTCAGCAATGTAGCGAGCCCACAGACAGACAGGAAGCACCCGCAGAAGTCCTTGATCATGGGTTCAAGAAGAATGAACATGGCAGTCATCTTAACACTGCAAAGAGAGTTCCCACTACACCGGAGATCAACTCAGGGAGCTGAGAATCCCCGGATAGAGAGCTGGGGACCTAGGCTCAGCTGTGCATGCAGAATTTCTTGGAAATGTGCACAGAAGCCCTTGTAGCTGCAGATCACACAGTGCACAGGATTACTGTCTGGGGAGGGGAGGCAAGGACTTACCTCCTCCAAATTCAGACAGTTGGACCACTGGACAGTCTTAGTCACTTGAGTCCACCACCTGTGTTCCAGGGGCCATGCTCGTCAGGATGAGAGGGGAGCCAGAGTACCAGTGAAGCTGAAGTTTGGTGCCTGCTGGAGCAGGGGCAAGATTCCGTCAACCCACAGGAGATTTCTTTGTGGCTTCCAGTGCAGGGTGAAGGCAGGCAGCCCCAGAGCATGCACCACCAGGAAACAGTCGAGAAAGCCGACAGGATTAGGTGCTACAGTGTTGCTGGTAGTCTTCAGGCTACTCTGTTGCAGTTTGGCAGATGTCCTGGAGCAGTCAGCAGTCGATCCTTGGCAGAAGTCAAAGTTAGAAGTGCAGAGGAACCCTGATGAATTCTTGCAAGTCGTAATCTGAGGAAAAGCCCACTGGAGAGACCCTAAATAGCCCTCAGTGGAGGATTGACCACCTATTCAGGTATGCACCTACCATGAGGGGTCTCTGACGTCACCTGCTGGCACTGCCCACTCAGAGGCCTCCAGAGTGCCCCCACACCTTTGAAAACAAGATGGCAGAGGTCTGAGACACACTGGAGGAGCTCTGGGCACCACCCCTGGGGTGGTGATGGACAGGGGAGTGGTCACTCCCCTTTCCTTTGTCCAGTTTCATGCCAGAGCAGGGACTGGGTGTTCCCTAAACTGGTGTAGAATGGCTTATGCAAGGAGGGCACCATCTGTGCCCTTCAAAGCATTTCCAGAGGCTGGGTGAGGCTACCCCTCCCCAGCCTTTAACACCTATTTCCAAAGAGAGAGGGTGTAACACCCTGCTCTCAGAGGAAATACTTTGTTCTGCCTTTCTGGGATTGGGCTGCCCAGACCCCAGGAGGGCACAACCCTGTCTGCGGGGTGGCAACAACTGTAGCTGCAGAGAAAACCCCAGAGAGTTGGTTTGGCAGTACTGGGGGTCCATAGTGGAGCACCCAGGATGCATGGAATTGGCTCCCCAATACCAGATTTGGAATGGGGGACAATTCCATGATCTTTGACATGTTACATGGGCATATTCGGAGTTACCATTGTGAAGCTACATATAGGTATTGACCTAAATGTAGTGCACGCGTGTAATGGTGTCCCCGCACTCACAAAGTTCGTAGAAATGTCCCTGAACTATGTGGGGCCCCTTTGCTAGTGCAAGGGTGCCCTCACACCTAGTAACTTTGCACCTAACCTTCATCAAGTGAAGGTTGTACATATGGGTGACTTATAAGTTACTTAAGTGAAGTGAAAATGGCTGTGAAATAACGTGTGCGTTATTACACTCAGGCTGCAATGGCAGTCCTGTGTAAAGTTTGGTTGTAAAGGTTTGTCGGACCTCCCTATGGGTGGCAAAAGAAAAGCTGCAGCCCATACGGATCTCCTGGAACCACAATGCCCTGGGTACCTAGATACCATATATTAGGGACTTATAAGGGGGTCCTGCATGCCAATTGAAATTGGTAAATGTAGTCATTAGCCTATGGTGACAAATTTAAAGTCAGAGAGAGCATGAGCACTGAGGTTCTGATTAGCAGAGCCTCAGTGACACAGTTAGGCACTACACAGGCATACATATTTAGGCCACAAACTATGAGCACTAGGGTCCTGGCTAGCCGTATACCAGTGAGACAGGCAAAAACATAATGACATACATGTAAAATTGGGGGTACCATGCCAAGAAAGATGGTACTTTCCTACAGGGTGTCTATGGTGCACAGACATGGATGTGGGACATGGCATACTAGGATTACAACAGCTGTGCAGGTCCAGTGCCAGTGCACAGTCACTCATGCAGTGCAGCAAAACCAGCCAGAGTGCCTCAGCCCACTCAGGTGAGGCAAGACAAGTCCCACCCACATGGTGGTCATGTAGCAGGCCACAATACATCAGGGTATGCCCCCGGGCGCCACTCAGTATTGATAGAATCGCCAGTGCATTAGGTGGGCACCGCGGGTTTGTAATGTTGCTAGTGGCACAATAGCTCAGTATAGTGCAGGATAACAGATGTGACTGAAAGAGCTCACCTATGAAACAGCCATCTTCAGGCAAGCTCTGCAACAAAGTGCAGGAACAACGCAAGGGGTGACTCATTTCCGACCGAGTCTTCGTCTGGCCATAGAGTTGCTGTCAATACAAAATGTTCTTACAGGAGAACAATCCCCTCCTCCCAACACCAATAAACGATGTGCAAAAAACAACGAGAAACACTCCAATTGCTTAACAATTCCTCTCTCTCTCTCTCTCTCTCTATATATATATATATATATATATATATATATATATATATATACATATATATATATATATATATATATATATATATATATATATATATATATATACATATTTATATATATACATGCACACACACAGCAACAGGGAATCATAATCAATAGACAGAAATGAACATTACATTGCTCCCCAGTGAACAGTGAAATTAGAACATGGGGAGATAGAAATATATTTGGAATGAATCTATTTGAGCTAACAGTGCTGGAAAATGAAAAAACTGCTTGTGGAGGACAACAGGTGACTCAAATGAAATGTACATGTGGAATGACAATGGACTTCCTAGTAATGTTTTTTAAATTGTTTTTTTTTTTCACTTTTCAAGAATTTCACATTTGAGTAACATTGCAATGTTTCTATTCACATGAATTATTCACATAGGAACAATGGGATAGTAAGGAATATAGGCGAAATACATTCTCCAGAAACCGGAAATGACGAGAGTGAAAGGTGTAGTAAAAATAGTGGTAGGACTGTGTTCAGTATTCCATGATCAAGGTCCATGGCACCGAAATGCATCCGAGTTTTGCCTAGATCCTGCATTTTATATTTTTGAAAGAATAATAAACGCTAAATAAACTAGAGGATGGAGAGTGCGACTCAACTTCTGTGATACACAGAATTGGAGGGTGTATATATATATATATATATATGTCAAACCAAGGCCCTTTCAGGGTTAGAGTGACGCATAAATTATGCAAAAAACAAAGGAGAACTCTGGGAAGTTCTCAATTTTAGGTGAAGAGCTGCTCTAGTAAGGAGCACCCTGCAACACCAGCGACACTCTAAATTTGCTCACCTCAAATGTCTGCTTATCTAGCAAAGTTTTTAAGCATAGGATTAGCACAGTGCTATCCTCGCCGAGCTAGACAGTGACAAAGTCTTTTGCCATTTGTACAGCAAAATCTTTAAGCATAGGATTGACATAGTGTCATCCTCGCCGAGCTGTAAAATGACAAAAGCCATTTACCACTCCAGGCACAGTATGACAGCTTTGGACTGGTCAAATACCGTCCAAGCCAACCTGAAATGAGTAAAGCAACCCCCGACACGTGTTTCGCTCTCCTTAGAGCTCTTCAGAGGGGTATAGCTTTGTCCAGACACAAGGGAGCACCCAGTATAAGTCAAACCAAGGCCCTTTCAGGCTTAGAGTGACGCATAAATTATGCAAAAAATAAAGGAGAACTCTGGGAAGTTCCCAATTTTAGGTGGAGAGCTGCTCTAGTAAGGAGCACCCTGCAACACCAGCGACACTCTAAATTTGCTCACCTCAAATGTCTGCTTATCTAGCAAAGTTTTTAAGTGTAGGATTAGCACAGTGCTATCCTCGCCAAGCTAGATAGTGACAAAGTCTTTTGCCATTTGTACAGCAAAATCTTTAAGCATAGGATTGACATAGTGTCATCCTCGCCGAGCTGTAAAATGACAAAAGCCATTTACCACTCCAGGCACAGTATTACAGCTTTGGACTGGTCAAATACCGTCCAAGCCAACCTGGAATGAGTAAAGCTGGTGTTGCAGGGTGCTCCTTACTAGAGCAGCTCTCCACCTATAATTGGGAACTTCCCAGAGTTCTCCTTTGTTTTTTTGCATTATATATATATATATATATATATATATATATATATATACATGTATATATATATATGTATATATATTTTTTCTTGACTTACATATATATATATATATATATATATATATATATATATATATATATATATATATATATATCCTTCAATTCAATCAGTGTTTATTAATATATATATATCTGTGATCAAGACCAGGAGGGTCGAAATGCGTTGGTGTTAGTTTATTTGGGGTCCTGTAATGGAATAAAAGAAGTCTGATTAAATCCTGTGAGTGCCGCATTTTTTACTTAAATGTCAAACTGTGGTGAATATATATATATATATATATATAGTGTAAGGCATTAAAAAAAAGGTTAAGCTGACATTTTTCTTAGGTGCTGAAATGAGAAACGAAATATTTGAAAATAAAAAATCTGAAATTTGCCAGTTATTTAGTAAACTAATTATAACTTGCACCACTGGAATGCACTGCTTATTTGTCCACATAGAAAATCATTCATGGCATGTTCAACACGCAAAAACAACAAGTGATGGACAGAATGCTGAACATTGTCAAACACTCACCCCCAGTCACAGATCTGGGTTTAATCCATCGTTCTTTTGCTCACCATGCCACCCCAGTTTGGACCCAGCCATATGCAAATCAGTCTTGACCCTGTTCCTCATGGAAACAGTCCAGCCCGAACTGCCAAGCCAGGTCCTCACTGGACCGGAAACAAGCATCCTGGGACCGGTTTTGGGGTTTCACCCCTCATCAGCCAGGCTAGCTTGAATCCATGCTGAATCCAGTGGCATGGGAAGCACGGGACCCACGTCTGGGCATACCCTTCCCACTTAGGGCGACAAAGCAAAAACAACAAGTGATGGACGGAATGCTGAACATTGTCAAACACTCACCCCCAGTCACAGATCTGGGTTTAATCCATCGTTCTTTTGCTCACCATGCCACCCCAGTTTGGACCCAGCCATATGCAAATCAGTCTTGACCCTGTTCCTCATGGGAACAGTCCAGCCCGAACTGCCAAGCCAGGTCCTCACTGAACCAGAAACAAGCATCCTGGGACTGGTTTCGGGGTTTCACCCCTCATCAGCCAGGCTAGCTTGAATCCAGTGGCATGGGAAGCACGGGACCCACGTCTGGGCATATCCTTCCCACTTAGGGCGACAAAGCAAAAACAACAAGTGATGGACAGAATGCTGAACATTGTCAAACACTCACCCCCAGTCACAGATCTGGGTTTAATCCATCGTTTTTTTGCGCACCATGCCACCCCAGTTTGGACCCAGCCATATGCAAATCAGTCTTGACCCTGTTCCTCATGGGAACAGTCCAGCCCGAACTGCCAAGCCAGGTCCACACTGGACCAGAAACAAGCATCCTGGGACCGGTTTTGGGTTTTCACCCCTCATCAGCCAGACTAGTTTGAATCCAGTGGCATGGGAAGCACGGGACCCACGTCTGGGCATACCCTTCCCACTTAGGGCGACAAAGCAAAAACAACAAGTGATGGACGGAATGCTGATCATTGTCAAACACTCACCCCCAGTCACAGATCTGGGTTTAATCCATCGTTCTTTTGCTCGCCATGCCACCCCAGTTTGGACCCAGCCATATGCAAATCAGTCTTGACCCTGTTCCTCATGGGAACAGTCCAGCCCGAACTGCCAAGCCTGGTCCTCACTGGACCGGAAACAAGCATCCTGGGACCGGTTTCGGGGTTTCACCCCTCATCAGCCAGGCTAGCTTGAATCCAGTGGCATGAGAACCACGGGACCCACGCCATAAGACTGATTTGCATATGGCTGGGTCCAAACTGGAATGGCATGGGCAGCAAAAAAACGATGGATTAAACCCAGATCTGTGACTGGGGGTGAGTGTTTGCATTGTCAGCACTCCGTCCATCATCATTTTGTTTTGCTAATGTGGCCCTAAGTGGGAAGGATATGCCCAGACGTGGGTCCCGTGCTTCCCATGCCACTGGATTCAAGCTAGCCTGGCTGATGAGGGGTGAAAACCCGAAACCGGTCCCAGGATGCTTGTTTCCAGTCCAGGGAGGACCTGGCCTGGCAGTTCGGGCTGGACTGTTCCCATAGGGAACAGGGTCAAGACTGATTTGCATATGGTTGGGTCCAAACTGGAATGGCATGGGCAGCAAAAAAACGATGGATTAAACCCAGATCTGTGACTGGGGGTGAGTGTTTGCATTGTCAGCACTCCGTCCATCATCATTTTGTTTTGCTAATGTGGCCCTAAGTGGGAAGGGTATGCCCAGACGTGGGTCCCGTGCTTCCCATGCCACTGGATTCAAGCTAGCCTGGCTGATGAGGGGTGAAACCCCAAAACCGGTCCCAGGATGCTTGTTTCCAGTCCAGGGAGGACCTGGCCTAGCAGTTCGGGCTGGACTGTTCCCATAGGGAACAGGGTCAAGAATGATTTGCATATGGCTGGGTCCAAACTGGAATGGCATGGGCAGCAAAAAAACGATGGATTAAACCCAGATCTGTGACTGGGGGTGAGTGTTTGCATTGTCAGCACTCCGTCCATCATCATTTTGTTTTGCTAATGTTCAACACGTTACATGTGTTAATAACGCGTCCCGTCTTAAATAATTTAGTTAGTCTGGGACTTGTTTTAGGCCAATGAATCTTTTGACCCTGATTGGAGACACCCTAAGATGAGATAACTAATCAGCATGTCAATCAATAGATCGATAACCTCATCAGTGTTCACAATGACAAATCAATCAAATTAGTTAATAACATTAATAAGAATCGGAACACACCGTGACCTTTCAGCCATGAATAACCACACTGAATTTAGTAAGATGATTTATGATATTTAGGGGCATATTTATACTCCTTTTGCGCCGGAATCGCGTCGTTTTTATTGACGCAATTCCGACGCAAAACTAACTCCATATTTATACTTTGGCGTTAGACGCGTCTAGCGCCAAAGTCCATGGAGTTAGCGTCATTTTTTAGCGTGGGCACCTACTTTGCGTTAATGAGATGCAAGGTAGGCGTTCCCGTCTAAAAAATCGACTCCGAGGCATGTGCGTCGGATTTATACTCCCGGGCAAAATTCACGCCTGGGAGTGGGCGGGTGAAAAAAAATGACGTACGTCCGCTTTTGCGCCGTTTTTTAGCGCCTGCAAAAGGCAGGCGTTAAGGGACCTGTGGGCTCTGAAGGAGCCCAGAGGTGCCCTCCCATGCCCCCAGGGACCCCCCCTGTCACCCTTACCCACCCCAGGATGACACCCAAGGCTGGAGGGACCCATCCCAGGGACATTAAGGTAAGTTCAGGTAAGTTTTTTTTTTTAAACAAATTGTGGCATAGGGGGGCCTGATTTGTGCCCCCCTACATGCCACTATGCCCAATGACCATGCCCAGGGGACAGAAGTCCCCTGGGCATGGCCATTGGGCAAGGGGGCATGACTCCTGTCTTTGCTAAGACAGGAGTCATTTCTATGGGGGTTGGGAGTGGAAAAAAAAATGGCGCAAATCGGGTTGAGGCGAAAAAATTGCCTCAACCTGACTTGCCCCATTTCTTGACGCCCAAGCCCCATATCCCCCTACGCCGGCGCTGCCTGGTGTATGTCGTTTTTTTTAACGCACACCAGACGGCGCCAGCGGCTAACGCCGGCTAACGTCATTCAATAAATACGCCGCCCGCATGGCGCTTCAGAATGGCGTTAAACGCCGGCGCTAATTTTTTTGCCGCTAAACTGCGTTAGCGCAGTTTTGCGTCAAAAAGTATAAATATGGCCCTTTTTCCCTATTGATTACACTCTACCAGCAAGTTTATTAGGCTCAAAACCAGAAAACACATCAGCAGTGTCACAAAATGGCAACTCGAATAAGATTTCATCCGAGCAAAAATCATGAACATTAGAACAAAGCACGACATCAACATGGATTAATTTTAGCAGAGTATCATTAGCGCATTATTCAACAAAACATAGATTCAGTCATTTGTCTATTTGCGTCCTGTTAGTGAACCCCTTAACTAACCCCAAATTGGCATTAGCATGTTGGGCTTCATGCGAAACAATTTAGCAACACAAATTTAGAAAACATTTAACTATGGTCTCTATCAAAAGGAAGCAGTTGGTACCTAGAAAGCAAAGGCAAACAGACAATTACAATCTCATCATCATATAGTTACCCTCCGTAATGGGTCAGCATACAGAGTCAGTCTTCGTCCTCAGGTCATCAGTTGATTCGCCATCAGCCAGCAAACACAGCAAAGTTCAGCAAGTCAGATAATAAGGGGCACTTCCCTCATAAGGAGGAAAAGTATGAACGGGCAAGGCAAAGATAAGGACAGTTTGAAGAATCAAACAGCAAAGTAGGAGTGAGCAAAAGGCACGTAATGGCAGTGGCAAAAGGTGGCTCGGAATGGCATATAATGGCTTATTTCTCCTTGTGACACACCATTATATCAATCTTGCTGTACAGTCCCCTAATTTCCAATTGGGCAAATTTTGGTGCATCATTATCTCCATCCAATAATCAGGTTGTCACCTCATTAGGATTGTCACTTTAAAATAGTTCTCACGTAGTTTATTGGCTCATGTAATTGACGTCTCCAACGGGTAGGATGTCAGATACACGTTTTTATTCTCTCAGGCTCAGTCAGTAGTTCAATTGTCTTTACCAGTTCAGGCGACCTTGTACCTGTTGCAAGTTTACACTGTTGCATTCGGCAAGAATGTCTCCTTGAGCAAGTCGAGTCTCATGAGAAAGAATTTACTACGGTTACACACATCTTCTAGCTTCTGGAAAAGTACAGCTACATGTCCTTCAGCAAGTCAGCACATTGCACGTTAGAAAAACACATTTAATACAAAACCAGGAAGCTTTCCCCAACTCATGCTAACTAAGGCCTAATGGTTAATTCAGCAAAACCTTAACATATAACTCTTAATGCTAATACAGAATCATACATTAGTACATTAATAATTCTTTATTAGTCAATTTTATTAATCATTGTATACATTGGTGGCCACTCCCCATGGGCACATTCCAAACACACGTTTAGTAAAACACAGCAGTACATTTTCTATGCAGCATCATTATGCATTAATTTGCAAAACATTTCATGTTAATTTTGATTATAATAACTACACTCCATCAATGTGCACAGTTATCAATTATTAATCCACTGATTATGGACATAGCCCTTGACTCCCTGCTGAGCATATAGCATTTCCAAGAAATTGCTAACATTTAGTGGATGTTACCCTCTTTTTACTGGTATTCACCCACAGACAAAATACCTCTGTAGAGTTCAATAGAGTGAGCACCTTCTTAATCCTTGAAAACTGTCCAAAAAGTATTTACACTATTCCACTTCACAATATCACCTTCTTAAATACTACACATGACCTGCAATTCTACATCAAGAAATTGAAAGGTATGCATTTACCTCTGATAGGGCACCTTCTGCTTATGAACAACCATCAATATTTTACTAAAATACACTACACATATTCCTGAGATTAGCACGATGGCATACAACCCTGGAGCCATGCTTAAAACCCCAGTGTGAGCTAAACCATCTCTAAGTTGTCAACCCTACATTTTTCAACAACCGGCAATGCACAAAATCCTCAGTGAAGTTCTAGAAGTAAACACTCACACCTTATGAATGTCCTCATTACACACAATTAGTCTATAGAACTGTACTAAAATTATTTAACATGAACCCATACCCAGAAACTCAATGGTATGCAATGTATTATCAAGATAATCTTTGACTATCCACACAGAATGTTTGCAACAGGCTCTGACTTAAACCCACAACCTGTTTTGAAAATTGCCTCTGCAACCCACATCATGTGGGCTCAGGTTTTACCTTGTTTAACATGGAGTAATATATGCAACCTAAGCTTTACTGGCTTGTTAAGGATGCACCATATAACTTTAAAAATGCACAACCACATTTGCATGCAGAGGTTATGCTATTTCCATTCTCTGAATTTTCAGATGTACGCATGGTAGCTTCATTTAACTATGATGTTATGAGTGATGTCATCAATGATGCCACTTGAGATGTCATCAATGATGTCATCAATGATATCATTTAACATGTCATAAAGGATGTAATATCTGAGGTCATGAGCAGTGCATTGCGGGGTATAAGCTACAGTCAGTTCACAAACTTTTAACTGGCCAAATGCAATGTTGTTTTTATTAAATGATATGTTTTTTATTTCATCAACATTGTAGCATTACTTTAACCTTTCCTTTTTTTCAGCTAATTTCTAGTTTTTTTTAATCATATTTAAACTTGAGCATGCATCCAACCCTACGGGACAGCCCACAGCCAATTCTTGTACTGTACTAGGGTTATAGCTATGCGCAGCATGAATCTGGTATCCAGGCTTGCCCAACAACCAGGTGGTCTGACACTACCCGTTAGCCATGAACAGAGGGGGTTTGACTTCCTCTCGAAATTTGCACAGTACCATGGTACCATACGGTGGAAGCATGCACAGCAGTTCCCACAGGAATATTATGCCTTAACATTTTCTTCAGAGTTGGTGGCAGCCAATGGGATCGCTCCGTACTGGCACTTGAAAAAATGAAAACCATTGTTTCAATTAAAATAATAACCATTGTCTCAAACTAAAGATTTTCTTATGGCTCACCAAAGTCTAGCTGCCATATGGATGTATTATAACTCAATTTTGACACATATCAACAATTTAGCTTGGTTTTCCTAAAGGTTCTTATGAACTATGTTTACCAGAGATCATTCAGATCCTACGAAGCTTGATAATTATATTTATAGTTACCCCGACCTACATGAACTTCATTTCAAAGCAGAATTAAATTCATGCCTGCTTCTCATTTTCAATTCATTTTTATATTATATAGCCTATTTGTGACCAACCTTAAAAATCTCCTGAGGATTTAAGAGCCACAGGGACAGAGAGGTCTTAAGACCTAAATCCATAAAGTTGAATTGCCACTGAAACACCCAAGAGACCCAAGAGAACTTTTCAGGTGCAACAACATCTTTTGGGCACTACCTATCAAAAGACTCCTAATGACTTGAAGACCTCTTTTAAATCTAAAAAGGTATATATTTAAACTCAACTTTGATTCAATTTTCTTTCCTGATTCCTGTTTATCCATATGATTTTACTTCTTTGCTACTTTACTCTTTTCACTTCCCTTTTTCTCCTCACTCCTTCACCAGCTGCTTTTGCACATTTCTCATTCTCGCTAAATAAACACCCCATGGTGGCTGGTCTTGCTACTCTTCATTTGATGATGAATTTAATGCAAGTTCTTTTTTGTTTTGTCTCTCATAATATTGTAAAGAGATCCTGGTCACCAAGACAGTTAGAGATCTAGGGGCCAGATGTAGCAAACAGTTTGCACTTCACAAACAGCAAATTTCGCTGTTTGCAACGTGCAAACTGCAGTTTGCAATGCACAAAACCCATTTGGCGATTCGGTAACCTGGTTACCGAATCGCAAAACAGGTTTGAGAGTCGAAATTAGGAAGGGAAGTCCCCTTCCTTATTGCGAGTCGCAGTGCAATGCCAGATTGTTTTGTGACCGCAATCACAGTTCTCACCCATTTGAAATGGGTGGTAACCCATTCGCAAAAGGGAAGGGGTCCCCATGGGACCCCTTTCCCTTTGTGAATGGACCTGCAAAGGACCCATGCCTGCTCTAAAAAAATTAAACGAAAACATTTAATTTTTTAGTTTTGTAATGCATCTTGTTTTGGTTTAAGGAAAAAGGTCTGCATTACAAAAAAAACTGCTTTATTTAAAAGCAGTCACAGACATGGTGGTCTGCTGTCTCCAGCAGGCCACCATCCCTATGAGTGCCGCGAGTCTCAAGGGGGTCACAAATTCCGACCCACCTCATTAATATTAGTGAGGTGGGCCTTTGCGACCTCCTTGCGAGTCGCAGATGGTGTCAGGGAAACCATCCTACATTCCAATTTGCGACTCGCAAATTGCGAGACGCTCTGACTCGCAATTTGCAAGTTGCAAATTGGAATATCCCTACATCTGGCCCTTCGTCCCTACAATTCTTTCCTTATGGAAAGTGTACAGATGCCTGATTCAGGATGAGATGTGCGACATAAAAAGGTCAAGTGAACAAGAATAATACATTTCAAGAACTCTCCTCTCCAACATTTTCATTGTTATTGTTTACACATCAGTGCGGGTGGATTTATCTAAAAAAGTACATCTTTCCTATAGAATGTATAAAATATAAGAGATTCAGTAAAAATGTATGAAGCAATTCACTACTTGCCTCACACAGTTAATTTGAAGGCATTCCTAACTCAATGAGGCTATTGAGCAATAAGCAATCTATATAATGATTGTCTGTTATACTACCTGTAAATGTTAAGTTTTGTCACTTACTTTTTCAGCACTAAGGGATTCTTTATTTTCCTTTTTTCAAAGACTGTCCTGCTGTTGCAATAGTGCCCCTTCAGAATCTTGTCAGCATCCATGTACATCAAGGTAATCATATGGAATTGGTACTGATGTTGCAAAAGGCAGTCACTCTTGCTATCAACAGGGTGCTTTTCTGTTTCTGGGCACCTGTGTGAGAACAGTGGGCTCTGTCCATGCATTTAGGGACATCTAATCAGCAATCAGAGTAATTTTGGGGTAATTTTGAACATCAGAGGCCATATTATGCAAAGTACCCAGAGAACACCACAGACATTTTTGCTACCATTTTCCACACCTAGGACACTTTGCTATTGCAGATGCATATGCAAGCCCTTTTATATTTATCACACTGGTACACATTTTATAGTGGTGCATTAACCAAGAGGTGCACCCCAGTGCTTAGCTTGCAAAAGAATGAGTGCCAATGCTGAAAGCTGTGCTCAGAAGCTTATGACCAGGGCAATTATATGTCAGTGTTTTGAATATGAAGGCTAGGTAATTATAGCTCCACCTCATGCCTCTTTCATCCACCACCACTTTATCTCACTTTTGCAGACTCCGACTTTCGCCCTCTGTGGCAGATTTCCAGTGTTTCTCTATCTCCTTTCTTCTATTTCGTGTGTGCTTTCCCTATCTTCTCATGGTAAATGTTTGATGTGGAAAAATAAATGTTGTGTCCAAAAATTATTGATGGTGGCCTCACTGGCAAACATCTGCTCAAATTAAACGCTGCTGCTCCCACATTTGTATGTGGCATGTCCCTAAGCAAATGATGCCACCATTTCCCTTTGCTCCTGCTCCATTTTACAGAACAGGCTCAAAGGCAGGGAGACTGTAGGGCGTACACTGAATATGCAACATTAATGATGTGGTGCAGTCAGTATGCCTTCCTGGGCACCCCTTTGGAGGGGTTTTGGGGGTTCCTGAGGACTCCTCAAGACATCTTCCCCACAGGTGGGTGTAGTCACATACTACACCTGCCTTTGGCTGGATAACTCTGCCCTACTAAATACCAGGTGGATCCACCACCAACGGTTAAAAGCATACCATCCACTTGAAATAGCAAGTCCGTCTTTCATTAATTCACACTTCTCAGTGCAGGCGTGAATGATGCCTTACCTAGGAACAGAACATTTTCTGTGACTGGGTGGACAGTCCTGGGCTGTGCCAGATGCACTTACAGTGGCCCTGTGATTTAACTCAACATTTTCATAGGGAACCTGGAGGACCATCATTTGTGAGTCTGTTTCACACAGTACCAGCAGTTATTGTTCCATGGGGTAGATGTGAAATGGTGTGTGGTCTCAAGACTGAGTTAACACTTTGGAATGGTGATCATACTTATGTCATTACTTTTTCCCATTTAATTCAGCTGGTGTAGAATCAACCAGTAGATAGCCAAATCCTTCTGCTTTGTGTCTGAGCCAGATGTCAGTAACGTACCGCTGCAAATGTGATGTTAAAGCATCCAAATGGTGCGCAAGAACTGTATATTTCTTGAAAAGTCACCACCTTTTTCCCATCCACCATGCTTTCAAGCTCTTTGTAGAGTCATAAAGCACATACTACCATGATACATGCATGTGGTTCAGAGCATATGTATATCTGAAAGAGTATTGGACAGGTGTCTCCTGAAACCAAATTATGAACACACCTTTCATACTTACAATATTTCTATATTTTAATCTTGTCTAACTACACAATTACTTTCATACCACTGAGGGGAAGGTCAGTCAAGTAAACCAACTGCTGTTTCCTAATTATTAAACTGGTAAGTTACACACACTAGCTCAGGTAAGGTTGACCGGTCGATCACAACTTGTCCCATAGAGCATACCTCCAACAAATCTTGAAAAAGGAGAAAGGATTCCGAGGGGCTATGGAATACAGAAAATGTACATGGACTATTAATATTTAGTACCTCATGCACATGAAACTTATCTTTCACTTTTTCTTCAGTTTTTCTAAATCTATCCCTGCAGAACACACTATGCCTCTCTCATTTTATTTATACTACCTTGGATTTCTCAGGTTTGGCATGCTTTATTTGAAGAGCAAATGCCTCCCTGGATGAGAGAATTACTAGTCCCAGAGTAAGTTGCTGGTCTGGGGGTATAGAAGTATGCACTTCCAGGAACTTTAATAAGGATCCAAATCACAGCTAACATGAGCCCAGTAATCTTAAGTTGTATACACTGCTTTTGCCATGCTCAAGTTTTCACTGCTCTAAGCACAGCGTCATTGATCTTCACTATCTAATCAATAGTTACAACAGGAGATATTAAGAATTTAACATTATCTACTTTAACTTGCTCCATCAGGCTCAGACTCTGATCTCCCCTGCTGCTTTCCACAGTCAGACTTTTGCCCGAACTACAGTTTCAGAACAATGGACCAAAGTCAAATCTGAGATATAATATTACCTCTCTGGCAATAATCACACATTCAGCAAACAGATCATGGAGATCATCTCCTCAAATAATAAAGAACATAACAATCAGAATTTTCTTGACGACTTCAACATTCATTGGCCCCAGTGGCCCCAGTTTTTATTCCTTCTTTCATGATGTTGAGCCTATCCAAGCCTGCAATAGCCCTACACACAACAAAGAGGCCACCTTAGATTTAATAATTGCAACTATCCTACCTTGTGACTGGACTGACCACTATTGCATCCCCTTCTTCATTCCTCTAGGGGTCAAACTGTGAAATCCAAACAACATTGGATTAGAGGCACCTGTAACATCAACTGAATTACGCTGTCCGCTATTAGTAATTGTAGCCTGCTCCCTCCCTTCAACATGTATGATGCTCATAACCTCACTGATCACTACATGAACTCCATGTCAAACATCATGGATACTATTGCACCCAAATAACTACAGAGAGACCCTTTCAAAAGTTCCAGCCCTTGGTTCAACTGTAACCTCAACGAGGACACCAATGCCCCAGACTTGCTGAAAAAGAATGTAAACTTAACCCTCTCAGACGAACCTCAAACGTCAGTGACAGAGATATAACACCTATAATAGACACATTAGCAACTACAAAGGAGCATTTTTTTTATTAATCAGCTAGATATGGCAGAAACGCAGCCCAAGAAACTGTTCAAAATTGTTAAAAAAAACTAACAAACTGGAACACAATGCCCCTTCCTTTGACAAAAAAACTTACCTAATTGTGAAACTAACATCTCCCTCTTTGCTGAAAAAGCCATGCTAATCATCACCAATCTCCAGAATGCTATAAAACTCTTACTGTTAGAACACCCTCCGCACACCAGCTATCATGCTCAGTTAGAGTGCTCTAGAAGCCCTCCACACAAACCTACAAACAATGCATCCAAGTCCAGCTTCAAAATCTTCGATGAAATTGACATCTCAAAACTTTTGACTTCTATGAAATACTCCAACCACTTCAACAATCCCCTGCACTTCAAACTCCTCAATGAGACCATTCACCTCCTACTCCTCTTATGCAGTAACATTGCAATTGCCTCACTTTCCCAAGGCTCCATATCAGACTGCCTAAAAAGTGGCCAGGCTACTCCTACCTTAAAAAACCAACTCTGCCCAGTCTGCCCCAACAACTGACTGTCTGTCTCCAGCATTCCAAACTTTGGCCAAACTCTTGGAAAAATGTGTGCACCTACAGCTTTGAAGTCACATTGAGCTATTCCAACTCCTCGACCAATATGAATCTGGTTTCAGACAGGGTCATTGCACCGAAACTGCCCTGGTCCACATTGTTGACAGTGCTTCATGCTCACTAGATCCAAATGAATCCTGGATAGTGATCCTACTTAACGTATCAGCTGGATTTGAGTGTCATACATGAGACTCTTATTAACCTATTAGAATGCAGAATGTGTCTGTACAGTAAATGGTTCTTCTCATTCCTACACAACAGATCTCAATGCATTTTAATCAACCATTATCAATCCGATCAGTCACCAGTTGGGCTAGGTGTCCACAAGGTTTTACTGTCTCCCCTATACTGTTTAACCTGTATATGGAGCCCCTGATTGAATTCCTCAATCTCTGCCACATCTCCTACCACATAAATGTGGATGATGGTCAACTCCACATAAAAAATGCCTCACCCGAAAACCTCAGTACCCTGAATAAGACCTTGAAAAACACTCATCACTGGCTGATTCATAACCACCTCAAACTTAACGCACTCAAAACCAAATAATTATTGATCACACCACCCAGTATCACCACCAGTATCAAAGATTGGCTCCTACATCTCACTGCCCTGAACTGTACCCCACACATCATTGACTCTATTAAGTCCTTCGGAATAATCTTGGACAACAACCTCTCTATGCAAAATCACATCAGTGCCTCAATCAGAGGAGTTAATCTTCAACTACATGTACTAAGAAAACTCAAAACCTTTTTTTCCACGACAGATCTCAAAACCATAGTTGAAGCAGCAAAGTTAAGCACTGGCTCAAAAAAAGGGATCATATCACTCCTGACCTCCAATCACTGAAATGGCTACTCTATGAGGGCAGGATCTACCTCACAATTGCCTGCATGACTCATATAGCTCTTCACCATAACACTCCTTCGTACCTGGCCCAAAAACTGACCCTATATGGTGGAAACAGATCTTCCTAAAGTACAAGCTCCCTACTACTTAAGCCACTAAAATTAAACAAAAAACCTACAAGTGAACCCAGCATCCAGAATTGCTCCTAAAATCTGGAACCCCTCCTCCTCTGGAGACAAGGTCTAACCTCTCAACATCCATCATCAAAAAAGAAGTAAAACTTCTTCTATCAAACAGATTACTCTAACTTTGTGGTCATACCTCACTCTCCTCAGGCGGGACCCTGTGACCTGCCTGCTTGACTTCTATTTATCACGCCTTTGTCCCTTTTATCTGAGATCTGCGATAATCTTTCATTTTTTAACCATTTACACACTAATTGCGGCAGAACACCCTGAAACCCATTGGATTTTTTCCATGCCATTACTGTTATTTACTATCTGCTACTGTAACTATAACAGCTGAAGAAGCTGACCACGGGCCTTCCTTCATTTTTCCTCTGTAGGCAGTACCCATCCCCCATCTTCCACTTGCCATTCACACTATGACGTTATTTGTGGTTATGTAACAATAACTCTAAATAGAGGCATCACAGTCCTCAATCAATTCATCCATGCTCTGTTATAATGGACAATTCATTGTTGACTTCGGAAAATCAATAAAAGGAGAACGATTATGCTGCTTAATATTACTGTATGTTATTTAAGGGAATGGCAATAATTCAGTTTGCTGTGTGCAATATAATATTATTATTATTATTATTATTACAAAATAAACCATGCACTGCGGGAAATAGATTATACATGAAAAGCCCGAGTATCTTCAAGCACTTGGGTGATATCACTATGTTCTACTTACTACTATGAGAAGTCAATCAAAAATGTGCAGATCGTACAGCAACTTAACCAGCTATACCAATCACTTGTGACTAACATCCAAAAATATTCTTCCAAGACCATGACACTAGTAATCTTGTCAATTCCTGATTTTGTGAACACAAAAAACTTGTGCTAACGTTTTGGTAACCACTATTTATTTTTACTTCTCCGAATATTCAATACTTCCTTCATGTTATAACGTATCTTTATGGCCTTTTTGCAAGGATTTATGTTCTGTATAGAATTAAATTATAATAAGTTAAAGAGAAAAAAGTGATTGTGTAATACTCCATGACAATTGTATGACCTGGTTAGGCTACCGTACTAACGGCTGAAAATATTCTATATGACAACCCGTGGGTCACTTCAGTTTGCAAATAATATCTACACCCTGGTTCCTCTAAGAATAAGGGTCTGTCTTGTTTTGTGTACAATATGAATGACAGTAGTCTTTATTCCTAATAAGATAATGATAGCAATATTTAAAGTACTGAAACATGTCAAGGCTAACTCGTCAACAAAGCTGTATGTTTTGCAGTTGTTCATGGCATTGCATTTATTTTATATATTTCTCACTTCCACATGCCAGCATTCTAGACAAAACTCATTCCCTATGCTTTCAAAAATGCATTCGTCTGTAATATGCAACACCGCGTTCTGTAGATCCTAAATAGAAGATCATTGAGGGGACAGATTTATTTCAACATTTCTTCAATACACAGAACAAGAGAAACGCATTCTATACCAAATAGATATATGCTTTATGAAATAAAGTCATAAGGAGTTTTATTAGAAGAACAGAATTACCCCATTACGCTGCTATCGCATGGTAACTACTTCATAGAAATGTAGCAAACCCACTCATTTTAATACACACGCCAATATATTGCTCGCAATGAGTTGTTAGTCATTTAAATATATAGCACAATTTTGCTGGCGCTTAAAACTGTTTGGTCTTTATTGCACAAAACTCATTTTTATGTGAAGCTCTATATTTTTCTAGTGCTGTACACTCAATCATAAGCATATATTAGTTGATAATTTTTGCAGGGTGGAAATCTTCAGAATGCAAGAAGAATAATCTTTATTTTTTTCACACACTTGTCACACAGAGGAGCTTACTATATCACTTCCCCTCTGATAGGCCTGTGCAAATTTTAAAATATACCAGCAAAAAATGTTCAGTGTGAAAATACGCAAATTTCGCAGCACAGCTGCAAAATTCAAAACATGTTTTTAAACAGGAGACAAGTCCCAGCAGAAAATGTGTTATGGGAGACATTTTCTCTTAAAACCCGTCACTTATTTGTATCTTGCACGACATGTGATTATGAGACATGCTGGATCGTTTAATTTCTAAGAGATGCTACAAAATGTTGATTCATGAAATGTTGCATAATTGCACACCTTTTCCACAATTCTGAAGAATTTCAGGGAACAAAATTTCACAATTTTGCAAAATCCTTCCAACCACAAAGTGCCAATAGCACCAGGAAATATGCGGCATGAAGACTCCCCCCATACTCTGCAGCACTGATTCCGAGTCTTAGAAAAGTCTAATAGCAAGCAAATAACTACCAAACCACATGGCATAACTTTTTTCCACCTTGAAAGGATGAAACCTTGAGTCCACTAGCAAAACACTGCACAACTGAAATTCAATAGAAAGTTTAGGTTTGATGGAAAAAGACAGATTGGAAATTTTTTGTGGAAGATGAAGATCTTACACATCCAAGGCAAGGTAGCTAGCAAACTGTCCTAGGCAGAGGTGTCCACAAAAAAGAGGAATGGAATGCTTTATGCTGTTACTGGATCAGACAGATGCCTCACATATGACAACACAAAAGGCAAAAAGCTCTTATTGCTACAAGGAATTAATCTGTTTTTAAGAAACTGTCAGCCATTTCTCTATATTGTTGAGCACCATACCTTCAGTCAGAACTGCCCAGGTTGATGGCCCAACATTGATGACACACTGATAAATCACAGTGATCAACCACATTTTAAGTTGAATGACCTTGGATTAAGTGATTTGCTAGAGATTTTCATAGCACTAAATAAAGAGTTTATCCATAGTCTAGACAAGACCCACAGTTGCAATAATTGAAAAAATATGGCTCCACGTCTAAAGGACAGAGGAGCATTTCCTAGAGGTCATTAGGTTTGAAAAATCTATCAGGCAGAAATTCTTTTAACTGGGCAGACAGGAAAAGATCAGGGGCATGTTTGATCCCTAGTATTCTGGCAATGTATGTAGATGTGGAGAAGCCGCTGAATTTCGAAAGCCAAAACCATGAGCCCCAGACATGGTTCTTACCACCACTGCCCAAGACATCAGAGATATTAAGATTTCATTTCAGCCTGCTGCTCTCCTTCCAGCCCCTGATCCTACAAACAAAACACTTAAGAAACACTTTAGAGCCACATTCACACACCCCTGTAAGCTTCTAGAAGTCCTTGTTATCGCCATACATGTAAAGATTGAAACCATAGGAAAGAATACGTTGTATCAGAAGATCACCAGAAATAACAGGGAGAAGACGTAGAAGGCAAAAAAGTGATTAAGCATAATCTACTGATTGATGTAGGGCTAATAGAAGAAACAATGCAATTCAGATATGGGCAGATGCAAGCAAATAGCCTTAAAAGTCAATCAACTAAAGCACCAATTTCAATGTTATAAATGAGGGTTTTGAGAATCTTGGAAATGTTCATCACCTGGAAAGTGACACTGGTGACACTGTCATGGCCAGCAGCCATTTACAGAGTTCTGCAGTGAGTATATGTCTGCTGCACCTATGTGGAAGTCATCTAAAAAGATAAATGGTAGCAAAACAATCTGAGTTAGGGAAATATGAGTGCATTCTCTAGAGTTGTAGCCTTAGCTACCATGAAAGGAAGAGGAAGTAAGGATCCTCAGAATCGAGGCAGAGGTTAATTTATCACCTGCATTAGAATGAAGAAACAATGCCCTGTGATAAGGAGTGTTTGCCAATCTCGAGAAAGTAGGGAGCAATGCTGCCAAGATATTTCAGAAACAGTGCCTTCATGGAATAGTATGAGAGCTGAATTTAATGAATGCAATGAGTTTGGGCAAACCCTGAGTGATGGGAGATAAACTGTCAAATACCTGCCTGCTAGGTGGAGTTCAGGTGGAAAAGTGCAGCAAACAGCACAATACAAAATTCCCACAATTACACAAATGAGGCCAAATTAATTTAAATTCCCACATGCCTATGTTTAAAAAGTGTGAATTCTTCAGAAACCAAGTTACAGGTTAAATGTAAACTGAATTGTTTTTTTACTTCTAAAAGTGTAACATTGACAAATGTTGACATGATAAACCAGATAGCAAAAGGTGTGAGCCTTCCTGGGTCAGCTTCAAGGATAATGAGAAAGGAGACCAAGATTTATTTCAAATGAAACTTGGATGATTGTCTTCTTGAGATTGTAATCATTTGGGTAAAGGGTAATGAGAACTGGGTGTCAGAATTAATTTGAAGGGTTCACGACACCAGGCAGAACAAGTTCCTTGGTCTGGTCAGATCAGCGATAGCCGTTGAGAAACCAGTTAGCAATACTGAGGCATTTTCTATATAAAATTAAGCCCAGTCTCAAGTTACAATTGTTATTATCACACTAGGAAGCCAGTAAGAAGCAGAATGAGCATGAAGTCAAACAAAATTGTTCATTTTTTATATAATGTCAGAAATTAGTTTGGTACAATAACCCTAAAGAAAAGACACATGCCAATATAATAATCCCATGCTTAATGCACAAAGAACTAAATCAGTTCTTTCTCAATAATCCAATTATAAAACAAAAATCTAAGTACACATGTGCAGTTGCAATTAAAAATACAGAAAAAACATGAACTGATTACCTTTAAAGATACAAGGAAAGAAAACAAGTTGGTGAAACTAAAAACAAACCTGCACAGATCAATGTTATGTGCACTTGCTGTAGCAGCATTTGCTCTGCAGATGCAAGCAAGGTGTCCCCAAAACAAAGAGCTAATGGAAGAAAGGTTATTTGTAGGGGGTGAAGAACTTTTATCTGCAGAGAAAATTTGTGATATCTTGATTTTTGGCACTTTGTGAAATTGCAAAGTATCGTTTATTAACGTATCCAAAGTTTTCTAAAAACATTTTCATTAACAGGGCAAGATATTTTTATCAATACACCTAAAAGTGATATTGAAGATAAATGATTTGAGGCAAAGGCATAACTAAGGGCCGGATTTAGATATTGACAGGAGTTCCATTGTCCGTCCGTGATGGAGGTTTCAGGTACTCTGTCAAGCGGACAAAGTTCCTACCAAAGTGTTTAGATGTATGGCGGCTGAACCTTTGTCTGGGTTGGCAGAGTGCAATCCGTTGCGTAAGCGGTTTCTCATTGCTGACATGCCTGACTCCTATGCTGGCTAATAGTGCTATATTGCCACTAGGATGGCGGAATTTCCCCAAGCAGATTTAGATTTCACTGTTGTTTAGGCATTGTTCTAGTGGTGGGTTTCTGATGGTGGGAGTCCTTTGGGGGACCCGTTCAACATTGTACTATATCTATGGCTATTGATAGAATGCTACCAGCACACACCTAATGTCCTTTGGCTAATTGTGAACCCCTGCATGCCAGCCTATAAAACACGCTCCATTTCAAACCATGATCCTTTGCCATTCCACTCTACAGTACCATCTTGCTGTTGAATTTGCCACACACAAGTCAGGTTATTCTCTTTTTTTTCCCTCCGTTAATTGTTCAGTTTTTTTTCTTTTCCTTTAACTTGTGGGTCCTCTATATTACATTCAATTTTATTTACTCATAGTGGCAGGGAGGAAAAATCCCTATTTTACAGAGGGAGAATTGAAAGTTATGCTGGATGAAATCATTAGAGCAGAGCCACAATTGTTTGGAGCACAAGTAGAAAATACCACCATGTAGGAAGTTGGCTCTGTATGTGCTATTTCAAAGTAAGGAATAGCATGCACAGAGTCCAAGGGTTCCCCTTAGAGGTAAAATAGTGGTAAAAAGAGATAATACTAATGCTCTATTTTGTGGTAGTGTGGTCGAGCAGTAGGCTTATCCAAGGAGTAGTGTTAAGCATTTGTTGTACATACACATAGACAATAAATGAGGTACACACACTCAGAGACAAATCCAGCCAATAGGTTTTTGTATAGAAAAATATCTTTTCTTAGTTTATTTTAAGAACCACAGGTTCAAATTCTACATGTAATAGCTCATTCGAAAGGTATTGCAGGTAAGTACTTTAGGAACTTCAAATCATCAAAATTGCATGTATACTTTTCAAGTTATTGACAAATAGCTGTTTTAAAAGTGGACACAGTGCAATTTTCACAGTTCCTGGGGGAGGTAAGTTTTTGTTAGTTTTACCAGGTAAGTAAGACACTTACAGGGTTCAGTTCTTGGTCCAAGGTAGCCCACCGTTGGGGGTTCAGAGCAACCCCAAAGTCACCACACCAGCAGCTCAGGGCCGGTCAGGTGCAGAGTTCAAAGTGGTGCCCAAAACACATAGGCTAGAATGGAGAGAAGGGGGGTGCCCCGGTTCCGGTCTGCTTGCAGGTGAGTACCCGCGTCTTCGGAGGGCAGACCAGGGGGGTTTTGTAGGGCACCGGGGGGGACACAAGTCCACACAGAAATTTCACCCTCAGCAGCGCGGGGGCGGCCGGGTGCAGTGTAGAAACAAGCGTCGGGTTTTCAATGTTAGTCTATGAGAGATCTCGGGATCTCTTCAGCGCTGCAGGCAGGCAAGGGGGGGATTCCTCGGGGAAACCTCCACTTGGGCAAGGGAGAGGGACTCCTGGGGGTCACTTCTCCAGTGAAAGTCCGGTCCTTCAGGTCCTGGGGGCTGCGGGTGCAGGGTCTCTCCCAGGCGTCGGGACTTTAGGTTCAAAGAGTCGCGGTCAGGGGAAGCCTCGGGATTCCCTCTGCAGGCGGCGCTGTGGGGGCTCAGGGGGGACAGGTTTTGGTACTCACAGTATCAGAGTAGTCCTGGGGTCCCTCCTGAGGTGTTGGATCGCCACCAGCCGAGTCGGGGTCGCCGGGTGCAGTATTGCAAGTCTCACGCTTCTTGCGGGGAGCTTGCAGGGTTCTTTAAAGCTGCTGGAAACAAAGTTGCAGCTTTTCTTGGAGCAGGTCCGCTGTCCTCGGGAGTTTCTTGTCTTTTCGAAGCAGGGGCAGTCCTCAGAGGATGTCGAGGTCGCTGGTCCCTTTGGAAGGCGTCGCTGGAGCAGGATCTTTGGAAGGCAGGAGACAGGCCGGTGAGTTTCTGGAGCCAAGGCAGTTGTCGTCTTCTGGTCTTCCGCTGCAGGGGTTTTTCAGCTGGGCAGTCCTTCTTCTTGTAGTTGCAGGAATCTAATTTTCTAGGGTTCAGGGTAGCCCTTAAATACTAAATTTAAGGGCGTGTTTAGGTCTGGGGGGTTAGTAGCCAATGGCTACTAGCCCTGAGGGTGGGTACACCCTCTTTGTGCCTCCTCCCAAGGGGAGGGGGTCACAATCCTAACCCTATTGGGGGAATCCTCCATCTGCAAGATGGAGGATTTCTAAAAGTTAGAGTCACCTCAGCTCAGGACACCTTAGGGGCTGTCCTGACTGGCCAGTGACTCCTCCTTGTTATTCTCATTATTTTCTCCGGCCTTGCCGCCAAAAGTGGGGCCTGGCCGGAGGGGGCGGGCAACTCCACTAGCTGGAGTGTCCTGCTGGGTTGGCACAAAGGAGGTGAGCCTTTGAGGCTCACCGCCAGGTGTGACAATTCCTGCCTGGGAGAGGTGTTAGCATCTCCACCCAGTGCAGGCTTTGTTACTGGCCTCAGAGTGACAAAGGCACTCTCCCCATGGGGCCAGCAACATGTCTCGGTTTGTGGCAGGCTGCTAGAACTAGTCAGCCTACACAGATAGTCGGTTAAGTTTCAGGGGGCACCTCTAAGGTGCCCTCTGTGGTGTATTTTACAATACAATGTACACTGGCATCAGTGTGCATTTATTGTGCTGAGAAGTTTGATACCAAACTTCCCAGTTTTCAGTGTAGCCATTATGGTGCTGTGGAGTTCGTGTTTGACAGACTCCCAGACCATATACTCTTATGGCTACCCTGCACTTACAATGTCTAAGGTTTTGTTTAGACACTGTAGGGGTACCATGCTCATGCACTGGTACCCTCACCTATGGTATAGTGCACCCTGCCTTAGGGCTGTAAGGCCTGCTAGAGGGGTGTCTTACCTATACTGCATAGGCAGTGAGAGGCTGGCATGGCACCCTGAGGGGAGTGCCATGTCGACTTACTCGTTTTGTCCTCACTAGCACACACAAGCTGGCAAGCGGTGTGTCTGTGCTGAGTGAGAGGTCTCCAGGGTGGCATAAGACATGCTGCATCCCTTAGAGACCTTCCTTGGCATCAGGGCCCTTGGTACTAGAAGTACCAGTTACAAGGGACTTATCTGGATGCCAGGGTCTGCCAATTGTGGATACAAAAGTACAGGTTAGGGAAAGAACACTGGTGCTGGGGCCTGGTTAGCAGGCCTCAGCACACTTTCAATTGTAAACATAGCATCAGCAAAGGCAAAAAGTCAGGGGGCAACCATGCCAAGGAGGCATTTCCTTACACAACCCCCCCCCAAACGAAAGAGGATGAGACTAACCTTTCCCAAGAGAGTCTTCATTTTCTAAGTGGAAGAACCTGGAAAGGCCATCTGCATTGGCATGGGCAGTCCCAGGTCTGTGTTCCACTATAAAGTCCATTCCCTGTAGGGAGATGGACCACCTCAACAGTTTAGGATTTTCACCTTTCATTTGCATCAGCCATTTGAGAGGTCTGTGGTCGGTTTGAACTAGGAAGTGAGTCCCAAAGAGGTATGGTCTCAGCTTCTTCAGGGACCAAACCACAGCAAAGGCCTCCCTCTCAATGGCACTCCAACGCTGCTCCCTGGGGAGTAACCTCCTGCTAATGAAAGCAACAGGCTGGTCAAGGCCATCATCATTTGTTTGGGACAAAACTGCCCCTATCCCATGTTCAGAGGCATCAGTCTGCACAATGAACTGCTTAGAATAATCTGGAGCTTTGAGAACTGGTGCTGAGCACATTGCCTGTTTCAGGGTGTCAAAGGCCTGTTGGCAGTCCACAGTCCAGTTTACTTTCTTGGGCATTTTCTTGGAGGTGAGTTCAGTGAGGGCTGTCACAATGGATCCATATCCCTTCACAAACCTCCTGTAATACCCAGTCAAGCCAAGGAATGCCCTGACTTGAGTCTGGGTTTTTGGAGCTACCCAGTCCAGAATAGTCTGGATCTTGGGTTGGAGTGGCTGAACTTGGCCTCCACCTACAAGGTGTCCCAAGTAAACCACAGTTCCCTGCCCTATCTGGCATTTGGATGCCTTGATAGAGAGGCCTGCAGATTGCAGAGCCTTCAAAACCTTCCTCAGGTGGACCAGGTGATCCTGCCAGGTGGAGCTAAAGACAGCAATATCATCAAGATAAGCTGTGCTAAAGGACTCCAAGCCAGCAAGGACTTGATTCACCAACCTTTGGAAGGTGGCAGGGGCATTCTTTAAACCAAAGGGCATAACAGTAAACTGATAATGCCCATCAGGTGTGGAGAATGCTGTCTTTTCTTTTGCTCCAGGTGCCATTTTTATTTGCCAGTACCCTGCTGTCAAGTCAAAGGTACTTAGAAATTTGGCAGCACCTAATTTATCAATGAGCTCATCAGCTCTTGGAATTGGATGGGCATCTGTCTTGGTGACAGAATTGAGCCCTCTGTAGTCCACACAAAACCTCATCTCTTTCTTTCCATCTTTGGTGTGAGGTTTGGGGACTAAGACCACTGGGCTAGCCCAGGGGCTGTCAGAGCGCTCAATGACTCCCAATTCCAGCATCTTGTGGACTTCCACCTTGATGCTTTCTTTAACATGGTCAGATTGTCTAAAGATTTTGTTCTTGACAGGCATGCTGTCTCCTGTGTCCACATCATGGGTACACAGGTGTGTCTGACCAGGGGTTAAGGAGAAGAGTTCAGGAAACTGTTGTAGGACTCTCCTACAATCAGCTTGCTGTTGGCCAGAGAGGGTGTCTGAGTAGATCACTCCATCTACTGTACCATCTTTTGGGTCTGATGACAGAAGATCAGGGAGAGGTTCACTCTCTGCCTCCTGATCCTCATCTGTTACCATCAACAGATTGACATCAGCCCTGTCGTGGAAGAGCTTAAGGCGGTTTACATGGATCACCCTTTTGGGGCTCCTGCTTGTGCCCAGGTCCACCAAGTAGGTGACCTGACTCTTCCTCTCTAGTACTGGGTAAGGGCCACTCCATTTGTCCTGGAGTGCCCTGGGAGCCACAGGCTCTAGAACCCAGACCTTCTGCCCTGGTTGGAACTCAACCAGTGCAGCCTTTTGGTCATACCAAAACTTCTGGAGCTGTTGGCTGGCCTCAAGGTTTTTGGTTGCCTTTTCCATGTACTCTGCCATTCTAGAGCGAAGGCCAAGTACATAGTCCACTATGTCCTGTTTAGGCTCATGGAGAGGTCTCTCCCAGCCTTCTTTAACAAGGGCAAGTGGTCCCCTTACAGGATGACCAAACAGAAGTTCAAAGGGTGAGAACCCTACTCCCTTCTGTGGTACCTCCCTGTAAGCGAAAAGCAGACATGGCAGGAGGACATCCCATCTCCTTTTGAGTTTTTCTGGGAGCCCCATGATCATGCCCTTTAATGTCTTGTTGAATCTCTCAACTAAGCCATTAGTTTGTGGATGGTAAGGTGTAGTGAATTTATAAGTCACTCCACACTCATTCCACATGTGCTTTAGGTATGCTGACATGAAGTTGGTACCTCTGTCAGACACCACCTCCTTAGGGAAACCCACTCTGGTAAAGATACCAATGAGGGCCTTGGCTACTGCAGGGGCAGTAGTCGACCTAAGGGGAATAGCTTCAGGATACCTGGTAGCATGATCCACTACTACCAGGATATACATATTTCCTGAGGCTGTGGGAGGTTCCAGTGGACCAACTATGTCCACACCCACTCTTTCAAAGGGCACCCCCACCACTGGAAGTGGAATGAGGGGGGCCTTTGGATGCCCACCTGTCTTACCACTGGCTTGACAGGTGGGGCAGGAGAGGCAAAACTCCTTAACCATGTTGGACATATTGGGCCAGTAGAAGTGGTTGACTAACCTCTCCCACGTCTTGGTTTGTCCCAAATGTCCAGCAAGGGGAATGTCATGGGCCAATGTTAGGATGAACTCTCTGAACAGCTGAGGCACTACCACTCTCCTAGTGGCACCAGGTTTGGGGTCTCTGGCCTCAGTGTACAGGAGCCCATCTTCCCAATAGACCCTATGTGTTCCATTTTTCTTGCCTTTGGACTCTTCAGCAGCTTGCTGCCTAAGGCCTTCAAGAGAGGGACAGGTTTCTTGTCCCTTACACAGCTCTTCCCTTGAGGGTCCCCCTGGGCCTAAGAGCTCAACCTGATAAGGTTCAAGCTCCAAAGGCTCAGTTCCCTCAGAGGGCAGAACTTCTTCCTGAGAAGAGAGGTTCCCTTTCTTTTGCTGTGTTGCAGTTGGTTTCCCAACTGACTTTCCTGTTCTCTTGGTAGGCTGGGCCATTTTTCCAGACTCCAGCTCTACTTTTTCACCCTGTGCCTTGCATTGTGCTCTTGTTTTCACACACACCAGTTCAGGGATACCCAGCATTGCTGCATGGGTTTTTAGCTCTACCTCAGCCCATGCTGAGGACTCCAGGTCATTTCCAAGCAGACAGTCCACTGGGATATTTGAGGAGACCACCACCTGCTTCAGGCCATTGACCCCTCCCCATTCTAAAGTAACCATTGCCATGGGATGTACTTTTCTCTGATTGTCAGCGTTGGTGACTGTGTAAGTTTTTCCAGTCAGGTATTGGCCAGGGGAAACCAGTTTCTCTGTCACCATGGTGACACTGGCACCTGTATCCCTCAGGCCCTCTATTCTAGTCCCATTAATTAAGAGTTGCTGTCTGTATTTTTGCATGTTAGGCGGCCAGACAGCTAGTGTGGCTAAATCCACCCCACCCTCAGAAACTAGAGTAGCTTCAGTGTGGACCCTGATTTGCTCTGGGCACACTGTTGATCCCACTTGGAGACTAGCCATACCAGTGTTACCTGGATGGGAGTTTGGAGTGGAACCTTTCTTGGGACAGGCCTTGTCTCCAGTTTGGTGTCCATGCTGTTTACAGCTATGACACCAGGCCTTTTTGGGATCAAAGTTTTTACCCTTGTACCCATTGTTTTGTGAAGAGGCTCTGGGCCCACCCTCCTGTGCAGGTTTTTGGGGGCCTGTAGAAGACTCTTTACTATTTTTAGTTTTGGTTGTCTCATCACCCTTCTGCTGGGGAGTCTTTGTGACCCCTTTCTTTTGGTCACCCCCTGTTGAAGTCTTGGACACCCTTGTCTTGACCCAATGGTCCGCCTTCTTTCCCAATTCTTGGGGAGAAATTGGTCCTAGGTCTACCAGATGCTGATGCAGTTTATCATTGAAACAATTACTTAACAGGTGTTCTTTCACAAATAAATTGTACAGCCCATCATAATTACTTACACCACTGCCTTGAATCCAACCATCTAGTGTTTTCACTGAGTAGTCAACAAAGTCAACCCAGGTCTGGCTCGAGGATTTTTGAGCCCCCCTGAACCTAATCCTGTACTCCTCAGTGGAGAATCCAAAGCCCTCAATCAGGGTACCCTTCATGAGGTCATAAGATTCTGCATCTTGTCCAGAGAGTGTGAGGAGTCTATCCCTACACTTTCCTGTGAACATTTCCCAAAGGAGAGCACCCCAGTGAGATCTGTTCACTTTTCTGGTTACACAAGCCCTCTCAAAAGCTGTGAACCATTTGGTGATGTCATCACCATCTTCATATTTAGTTACAATCCCTTTAGGGATTTTCAACATGTCAGGAGAATCTCTGACCCTATTTAAGTTGCTGCCACCATTGATGGGTCCTAGGCCCATCTCTTGTCTTTCCCTCTCTATGGCTAGGATCTGTCTTTCCAAAGCCAATCTTTTGGCCATCCTGGCTAACTGGATGTCCTCTTCACTGGGGTTATCCTCAGTGATTTCAGAGGTGTTGGTCTCTCCTGTGAGGGAACCAGCATCTCTGACTATTATTTTTGGAGTCAGGGTTTGAGGGACCCTGTTCTCCCTAGATAGGACTGGTAGGGGGGAATTGTCCTCCAAGTCACTATCCTCTTCCTCTGAGTTGCCACCCTCAGAGGGGTTGGCCTTTTCAAACTCTGCCAAAAGCTCCTGGAGCTGTATTTTGGTAGGTTTGGGGCCCATTGTTATTTTCTTTAGTTTACAGAGTGACCTTAGCTCTCTCATCTGTAGATGGAGGTAAGGTGTGGTGTCGAGTTCCACCACATTCACATCTGTGCTAGACATTATGCTTCTAAAAGTTGGAATACTTTTTAAGAAACTAAAACTGATTCTAGAATCTAATTCAAACTTTTAACAAACTTTTAAACTCTAAAAGAAATGCTAAACAGGATCTAACACAAGGCCCTAGCAGGTCTTTTAAGAATTTAGAAAACTTTTCAAATTGCAAAAATCAATTTCTAATGACAATTTTGGAATTTGTCGTGTGATCAGGTATTGGCTGAGTAGTCCAGCAAATGCAAAGTCTTGTACCCCACCGCTGATCCACCAATGTAGGAAGTTGGCTCTGTATGTGCTATTTCAAAGTAAGGAATAGCATGCACAGAGTCCAAGGGTTCCCCTTAGAGGTAAAATAGTGGTAAAAAGAGATAATACTAATGCTCTATTTTGTGGTAGTGTGGTCGAGCAGTAGGCTTATCCAAGGAGTAGTGTTAAGCATTTGTTGTACATACACATAGACAATAAATGAGGTACACACACTCAGAGACAAATCCAGCCAATAGGTTTTTGTATAGAAAAATATCTTTTCTTAGTTTATTTTAAGAACCACAGGTTCAAATTCTACATGTAATAGCTCATTCGAAAGGTATTGCAGGTAAGTACTTTAGGAACTTCAAATCATCAAAATTGCATGTATACTTTTCAAGTTATTGACAAATAGCTGTTTTAAAAGTGGACACTTAGTGCAATTTTCACAGTTCCTGGGGGAGGTAAGTTTTTGTTAGTTTTACCAGGTAAGTAAGACACTTACAGGGTTCAGTTCTTGGTCCAAGGTAGCCCACCGTTGGGGGTTCAGAGCAACCCCAAAGTCACCACACCAGCAGCTCAGGGCCGGTCAGGTGCAGAGTTCAAAGTGGTGCCCAAAACACATAGGCTAGAATGGAGAGAAGGGGGGTGCCCCGGTTCCGGTCTGCTTGCAGGTGAGTACCCGCGTCTTCGGAGGGCAGACCAGGGGGGTTTTGTAGGGCACCGGGGGGGACACAAGTCCACACAGAAATTTCACCCTCAGCAGCGCGGGGGCGGCCGGGTGCAGTGTAGAAACAAGCGTCGGGTTTTCAATGTTAGTCTATGAGAGATCTCGGGATCTCTTCAGCGCTGCAGGCAGGCAAGGGGGGGATTCCTCGGGGAAACCTCCACTTGGGCAAGGGAGAGGGACTCCTGGGGGTCACTTCTCCAGTGAAAGTCCGGTCCTTCAGGTCCTGGGGGCTGCGGGTGCAGGGTCTCTCCCAGGCGTCGGGACTTTAGGTTCAAAGAGTCGCGGTCAGGGGAAGCCTCGGGATTCCCTCTGCAGGCGGCGCTGTGGGGGCTCAGGGGGGACAGGTTTTGGTACTCACAGTATCAGAGTAGTCCTGGGGTCCCTCCTGAGGTGTTGGATCGCCACCAGCCGAGTCGGGGTCGCCGGGTGCAGTATTGCAAGTCTCACGCTTCTTGCGGGGAGCTTGCAGGGTTCTTTAAAGCTGCTGGAAACAAAGTTGCAGCTTTTCTTGGAGCAGGTCCGCTGTCCTCGGGAGTTTCTTGTCTTTTCGAAGCAGGGGCAGTCCTCAGAGGATGTCGAGGTCGCTGGTCCCTTTGGAAGGCGTCGCTGGAGCAGGATCTTTGGAAGGCAGGAGACAGGCCGGTGAGTTTCTGGAGCCAAGGCAGTTGTCGTCTTCTGGTCTTCCGCTGCAGGGGTTTTTCAGCTGGGCAGTCCTTCTTCTTGTAGTTGCAGGAATCTAATTTTCTAGGGTTCAGGGTAGCCCTTAAATACTAAATTTAAGGGCGTGTTTAGGTCTGGGGGGTTAGTAGCCAATGGCTACTAGCCCTGAGGGTGGGTACACCCTCTTTGTGCCTCCTCCCAAGGGGAGGGGGTCACAATCCTAACCCTATTGGGGGAATCCTCCATCTGCAAGATGGAGGATTTCTAAAAGTTAGAGTCACCTCAGCTCAGGACACCTTAGGGGCTGTCCTGACTGGCCAGTGACTCCTCCTTGTTATTCTCATTATTTTCTCCGGCCTTGCCGCCAAAAGTGGGGCCTGGCCGGAGGGGGCGGGCAACTCCACTAGCTGGAGTGTCCTGCTGGGTTGGCACAAAGGAGGTGAGCCTTTGAGGCTCACCGCCAGGTGTGACAATTCCTGCCTGGGAGAGGTGTTAGCATCTCCACCCAGTGCAGGCTTTGTTACTGGCCTCAGAGTGACAAAGGCACTCTCCCCATGGGGCCAGCAACATGTCTCGGTTTGTGGCAGGCTGCTAGAACTAGTCAGCCTACACAGATAGTCGGTTAAGTTTCAGGGGGCACCTCTAAGGTGCCCTCTGTGGTGTATTTTACAATACAATGTACACTGGCATCAGTGTGCATTTATTGTGCTGAGAAGTTTGATACCAAACTTCCCAGTTTTCAGTGTAGCCATTATGGTGCTGTGGAGTTCGTGTTTGACAGACTCCCAGACCATATACTCTTATGGCTACCCTGCACTTACAATGTCTAAGGTTTTGTTTAGACACTGTAGGGGTACCATGCTCATGCACTGGTACCCTCACCTATGGTATAGTGCACCCTGCCTTAGGGCTGTAAGGCCTGCTAGAGGGGTGTCTTACCTATACTGCATAGGCAGTGAGAGGCTGGCATGGCACCCTGAGGGGAGTGCCATGTCGACTTACTCGTTTTGTCCTCACTAGCACACACAAGCTGGCAAGCGGTGTGTCTGTGCTGAGTGAGAGGTCTCCAGGGTGGCATAAGACATGCTGCATCCCTTAGAGACCTTCCTTGGCATCAGGGCCCTTGGTACTAGAAGTACCAGTTACAAGGGACTTATCTGGATGCCAGGGTCTGCCAATTGTGGATACAAAAGTACAGGTTAGGGAAAGAACACTGGTGCTGGGGCCTGGTTAGCAGGCCTCAGCACACTTTCAATTGTAAACATAGCATCAGCAAAGGCAAAAAGTCAGGGGGCAACCATGCCAAGGAGGCATTTCCTTACACAACCCCCCCCCAAACGAAAGAGGATGAGACTAACCTTTCCCAAGAGAGTCTTCATTTTCTAAGTGGAAGAACCTGGAAAGGCCATCTGCATTGGCATGGGCAGTCCCAGGTCTGTGTTCCACTATAAAGTCCATTCCCTGTAGGGAGATGGACCACCTCAACAGTTTAGGATTTTCACCTTTCATTTGCATCAGCCATTTGAGAGGTCTGTGGTCGGTTTGAACTAGGAAGTGAGTCCCAAAGAGGTATGGTCTCAGCTTCTTCAGGGACCAAACCACAGCAAAGGCCTCCCTCTCAATGGCACTCCAACGCTGCTCCCTGGGGAGTAACCTCCTGCTAATGAAAGCAACAGGCTGGTCAAGGCCATCATCATTTGTTTGGGACAAAACTGCCCCTATCCCATGTTCAGAGGCATCAGTCTGCACAATGAACTGCTTAGAATAATCTGGAGCTTTGAGAACTGGTGCTGAGCACATTGCCTGTTTCAGGGTGTCAAAGGCCTGTTGGCAGTCCACAGTCCAGTTTACTTTCTTGGGCATTTTCTTGGAGGTGAGTTCAGTGAGGGCTGTCACAATGGATCCATATCCCTTCACAAACCTCCTGTAATACCCAGTCAAGCCAAGGAATGCCCTGACTTGAGTCTGGGTTTTTGGAGCTACCCAGTCCAGAATAGTCTGGATCTTGGGTTGGAGTGGCTGAACTTGGCCTCCACCTACAAGGTGTCCCAAGTAAACCACAGTTCCCTGCCCTATCTGGCATTTGGATGCCTTGATAGAGAGGCCTGCAGATTGCAGAGCCTTCAAAACCTTCCTCAGGTGGACCAGGTGATCCTGCCAGGTGGAGCTAAAGACAGCAATATCATCAAGATAAGCTGTGCTAAAGGACTCCAAGCCAGCAAGGACTTGATTCACCAACCTTTGGAAGGTGGCAGGGGCATTCTTTAAACCAAAGGGCATAACAGTAAACTGATAATGCCCATCAGGTGTGGAGAATGCTGTCTTTTCTTTTGCTCCAGGTGCCATTTTTATTTGCCAGTACCCTGCTGTCAAGTCAAAGGTACTTAGAAATTTGGCAGCACCTAATTTATCAATGAGCTCATCAGCTCTTGGAATTGGATGGGCATCTGTCTTGGTGACAGAATTGAGCCCTCTGTAGTCCACACAAAACCTCATCTCTTTCTTTCCATCTTTGGTGTGAGGTTTGGGGACTAAGACCACTGGGCTAGCCCAGGGGCTGTCAGAGCGCTCAATGACTCCCAATTCCAGCATCTTGTGGACTTCCACCTTGATGCTTTCTTTAACATGGTCAGATTGTCTAAAGATTTTGTTCTTGACAGGCATGCTGTCTCCTGTGTCCACATCATGGGTACACAGGTGTGTCTGACCAGGGGTTAAGGAGAAGAGTTCAGGAAACTGTTGTAGGACTCTCCTACAATCAGCTTGCTGTTGGCCAGAGAGGGTGTCTGAGTAGATCACTCCATCTACTGTACCATCTTTTGGGTCTGATGACAGAAGATCAGGGAGAGGTTCACTCTCTGCCTCCTGATCCTCATCTGTTACCATCAACAGATTGACATCAGCCCTGTCGTGGAAGAGCTTAAGGCGGTTTACATGGATCACCCTTTTGGGGCTCCTGCTTGTGCCCAGGTCCACCAAGTAGGTGACCTGACTCTTCCTCTCTAGTACTGGGTAAGGGCCACTCCATTTGTCCTGGAGTGCCCTGGGAGCCACAGGCTCTAGAACCCAGACCTTCTGCCCTGGTTGGAACTCAACCAGTGCAGCCTTTTGGTCATACCAAAACTTCTGGAGCTGTTGGCTGGCCTCAAGGTTTTTGGTTGCCTTTTCCATGTACTCTGCCATTCTAGAGCGAAGGCCAAGTACATAGTCCACTATGTCCTGTTTAGGCTCATGGAGAGGTCTCTCCCAGCCTTCTTTAACAAGGGCAAGTGGTCCCCTTACAGGATGACCAAACAGAAGTTCAAAGGGTGAGAACCCTACTCCCTTCTGTGGTACCTCCCTGTAAGCGAAAAGCAGACATGGCAGGAGGACATCCCATCTCCTTTTGAGTTTTTCTGGGAGCCCCATGATCATGCCCTTTAATGTCTTGTTGAATCTCTCAACTAAGCCATTAGTTTGTGGATGGTAAGGTGTAGTGAATTTATAAGTCACTCCACACTCATTCCACATGTGCTTTAGGTATGCTGACATGAAGTTGGTACCTCTGTCAGACACCACCTCCTTAGGGAAACCCACTCTGGTAAAGATACCAATGAGGGCCTTGGCTACTGCAGGGGCAGTAGTCGACCTAAGGGGAATAGCTTCAGGATACCTGGTAGCATGATCCACTACTACCAGGATATACATATTTCCTGAGGCTGTGGGAGGTTCCAGTGGACCAACTATGTCCACACCCACTCTTTCAAAGGGCACCCCCACCACTGGAAGTGGAATGAGGGGGGCCTTTGGATGCCCACCTGTCTTACCACTGGCTTGACAGGTGGGGCAGGAGAGGCAAAACTCCTTAACCATGTTGGACATATTGGGCCAGTAGAAGTGGTTGACTAACCTCTCCCACGTCTTGGTTTGTCCCAAATGTCCAGCAAGGGGAATGTCATGGGCCAATGTTAGGATGAACTCTCTGAACAGCTGAGGCACTACCACTCTCCTAGTGGCACCAGGTTTGGGGTCTCTGGCCTCAGTGTACAGGAGCCCATCTTCCCAATAGACCCTATGTGTTCCATTTTTCTTGCCTTTGGACTCTTCAGCAGCTTGCTGCCTAAGGCCTTCAAGAGAGGGACAGGTTTCTTGTCCCTTACACAGCTCTTCCCTTGAGGGTCCCCCTGGGCCTAAGAGCTCAACCTGATAAGGTTCAAGCTCCAAAGGCTCAGTTCCCTCAGAGGGCAGAACTTCTTCCTGAGAAGAGAGGTTCCCTTTCTTTTGCTGTGTTGCAGTTGGTTTCCCAACTGACTTTCCTGTTCTCTTGGTAGGCTGGGCCATTTTTCCAGACTCCAGCTCTACTTTTTCACCCTGTGCCTTGCATTGTGCTCTTGTTTTCACACACACCAGTTCAGGGATACCCAGCATTGCTGCATGGGTTTTTAGCTCTACCTCAGCCCATGCTGAGGACTCCAGGTCATTTCCAAGCAGACAGTCCACTGGGATATTTGAGGAGACCACCACCTGCTTCAGGCCATTGACCCCTCCCCATTCTAAAGTAACCATTGCCATGGGATGTACTTTTCTCTGATTGTCAGCGTTGGTGACTGTGTAAGTTTTTCCAGTCAGGTATTGGCCAGGGGAAACCAGTTTCTCTGTCACCATGGTGACACTGGCACCTGTATCCCTCAGGCCCTCTATTCTAGTCCCATTAATTAAGAGTTGCTGTCTGTATTTTTGCATGTTAGGCGGCCAGACAGCTAGTGTGGCTAAATCCACCCCACCCTCAGAAACTAGAGTAGCTTCAGTGTGGACCCTGATTTGCTCTGGGCACACTGTTGATCCCACTTGGAGACTAGCCATACCAGTGTTACCTGGATGGGAGTTTGGAGTGGAACCTTTCTTGGGACAGGCCTTGTCTCCAGTTTGGTGTCCATGCTGTTTACAGCTATGACACCAGGCCTTTTTGGGATCAAAGTTTTTACCCTTGTACCCATTGTTTTGTGAAGAGGCTCTGGGCCCACCCTCCTGTGCAGGTTTTTGGGGGCCTGTAGAAGACTCTTTACTATTTTTAGTTTTGGTTGTCTCATCACCCTTCTGCTGGGGAGTCTTTGTGACCCCTTTCTTTTGGTCACCCCCTGTTGAAGTCTTGGACACCCTTGTCTTGACCCAATGGTCCGCCTTCTTTCCCAATTCTTGGGGAGAAATTGGTCCTAGGTCTACCAGATGCTGATGCAGTTTATCATTGAAACAATTACTTAACAGGTGTTCTTTCACAAATAAATTGTACAGCCCATCATAATTACTTACACCACTGCCTTGAATCCAACCATCTAGTGTTTTCACTGAGTAGTCAACAAAGTCAACCCAGGTCTGGCTCGAGGATTTTTGAGCCCCCCTGAACCTAATCCTGTACTCCTCAGTGGAGAATCCAAAGCCCTCAATCAGGGTACCCTTCATGAGGTCATAAGATTCTGCATCTTGTCCAGAGAGTGTGAGGAGTCTATCCCTACACTTTCCTGTGAACATTTCCCAAAGGAGAGCACCCCAGTGAGATCTGTTCACTTTTCTGGTTACACAAGCCCTCTCAAAAGCTGTGAACCATTTGGTGATGTCATCACCATCTTCATATTTAGTTACAATCCCTTTAGGGATTTTCAACATGTCAGGAGAATCTCTGACCCTATTTAAGTTGCTGCCACCATTGATGGGTCCTAGGCCCATCTCTTGTCTTTCCCTCTCTATGGCTAGGATCTGTCTTTCCAAAGCCAATCTTTTGGCCATCCTGGCTAACTGGATGTCCTCTTCACTGGGGTTATCCTCAGTGATTTCAGAGGTGTTGGTCTCTCCTGTGAGGGAACCAGCATCTCTGACTATTATTTTTGGAGTCAGGGTTTGAGGGACCCTGTTCTCCCTAGATAGGACTGGTAGGGGGGAATTGTCCTCCAAGTCACTATCCTCTTCCTCTGAGTTGCCACCCTCAGAGGGGTTGGCCTTTTCAAACTCTGCCAAAAGCTCCTGGAGCTGTATTTTGGTAGGTTTGGGGCCCATTGTTATTTTCTTTAGTTTACAGAGTGACCTTAGCTCTCTCATCTGTAGATGGAGGTAAGGTGTGGTGTCGAGTTCCACCACATTCACATCTGTGCTAGACATTATGCTTCTAAAAGTTGGAATACTTTTTAAGAAACTAAAACTGATTCTAGAATCTAATTCAAACTTTTAACAAACTTTTAAACTCTAAAAGAAATGCTAAACAGGATCTAACACAAGGCCCTAGCAGGTCTTTTAAGAATTTAGAAAACTTTTCAAATTGCAAAAATCAATTTCTAATGACAATTTTGGAATTTGTCGTGTGATCAGGTATTGGCTGAGTAGTCCAGCAAATGCAAAGTCTTGTACCCCACCGCTGATCCACCAATGTAGGAAGTTGGCTCTGTATGTGCTATTTCAAAGTAAGGAATAGCATGCACAGAGTCCAAGGGTTCCCCTTAGAGGTAAAATAGTGGTAAAAAGAGATAATACTAATGCTCTATTTTGTGGTAGTGTGGTCGAGCAGTAGGCTTATCCAAGGAGTAGTGTTAAGCATTTGTTGTACATACACATAGACAATAAATGAGGTACACACACTCAGAGACAAATCCAGCCAATAGGTTTTTGTATAGAAAAATATCTTTTCTTAGTTTATTTTAAGAACCACAGGTTCAAATTCTACATGTAATAGCTCATTCGAAAGGTATTGCAGGTAAGTACTTTAGGAACTTCAAATCATCAAAATTGCATGTATACTTTTCAAGTTATTGACAAATAGCTGTTTTAAAAGTGGACACTTAGTGCAATTTTCACAGTTCCTGGGGGAGGTAAGTTTTTGTTAGTTTTACCAGGTAAGTAAGACACTTACAGGGTTCAGTTCTTGGTCCAAGGTAGCCCACCGTTGGGGGTTCAGAGCAACCCCAAAGTCACCACACCAGCAGCTCAGGGCCGGTCAGGTGCAGAGTTCAAAGTGGTGCCCAAAACACATAGGCTAGAATGGAGAGAAGGGGGGTGCCCCGGTTCCGGTCTGCTTGCAGGTGAGTACCCGCGTCTTCGGAGGGCAGACCAGGGGGGTTTTGTAGGGCACCGGGGGGGACACAAGTCCACACAGAAATTTCACCCTCAGCAGCGCGGGGGCGGCCGGGTGCAGTGTAGAAACAAGCGTCGGGTTTTCAATGTTAGTCTATGAGAGATCTCGGGATCTCTTCAGCGCTGCAGGCAGGCAAGGGGGGGATTCCTCGGGGAAACCTCCACTTGGGCAAGGGAGAGGGACTCCTGGGGGTCACTTCTCCAGTGAAAGTCCGGTCCTTCAGGTCCTGGGGGCTGCGGGTGCAGGGTCTCTCCCAGGCGTCGGGACTTTAGGTTCAAAGAGTCGCGGTCAGGGGAAGCCTCGGGATTCCCTCTGCAGGCGGCGCTGTGGGGGCTCAGGGGGGACAGGTTTTGGTACTCACAGTATCAGAGTAGTCCTGGGGTCCCTCCTGAGGTGTTGGATCGCCACCAGCCGAGTCGGGGTCGCCGGGTGCAGTATTGCAAGTCTCACGCTTCTTGCGGGGAGCTTGCAGGGTTCTTTAAAGCTGCTGGAAACAAAGTTGCAGCTTTTCTTGGAGCAGGTCCGCTGTCCTCGGGAGTTTCTTGTCTTTTCGAAGCAGGGGCAGTCCTCAGAGGATGTCGAGGTCGCTGGTCCCTTTGGAAGGCGTCGCTGGAGCAGGATCTTTGGAAGGCAGGAGACAGGCCGGTGAGTTTCTGGAGCCAAGGCAGTTGTCGTCTTCTGGTCTTCCGCTGCAGGGGTTTTTCAGCTGGGCAGTCCTTCTTCTTGTAGTTGCAGGAATCTAATTTTCTAGGGTTCAGGGTAGCCCTTAAATACTAAATTTAAGGGCGTGTTTAGGTCTGGGGGGTTAGTAGCCAATGGCTACTAGCCCTGAGGGTGGGTACACCCTCTTTGTGCCTCCTCCCAAGGGGAGGGGGTCACAATCCTAACCCTATTGGGGGAATCCTCCATCTGCAAGATGGAGGATTTCTAAAAGTTAGAGTCACCTCAGCTCAGGACACCTTAGGGGCTGTCCTGACTGGCCAGTGACTCCTCCTTGTTATTCTCATTATTTTCTCCGGCCTTGCCGCCAAAAGTGGGGCCTGGCCGGAGGGGGCGGGCAACTCCACTAGCTGGAGTGTCCTGCTGGGTTGGCACAAAGGAGGTGAGCCTTTGAGGCTCACCGCCAGGTGTGACAATTCCTGCCTGGGAGAGGTGTTAGCATCTCCACCCAGTGCAGGCTTTGTTACTGGCCTCAGAGTGACAAAGGCACTCTCCCCATGGGGCCAGCAACATGTCTCGGTTTGTGGCAGGCTGCTAGAACTAGTCAGCCTACACAGATAGTCGGTTAAGTTTCAGGGGGCACCTCTAAGGTGCCCTCTGTGGTGTATTTTACAATACAATGTACACTGGCATCAGTGTGCATTTATTGTGCTGAGAAGTTTGATACCAAACTTCCCAGTTTTCAGTGTAGCCATTATGGTGCTGTGGAGTTCGTGTTTGACAGACTCCCAGACCATATACTCTTATGGCTACCCTGCACTTACAATGTCTAAGGTTTTGTTTAGACACTGTAGGGGTACCATGCTCATGCACTGGTACCCTCACCTATGGTATAGTGCACCCTGCCTTAGGGCTGTAAGGCCTGCTAGAGGGGTGTCTTACCTATACTGCATAGGCAGTGAGAGGCTGGCATGGCACCCTGAGGGGAGTGCCATGTCGACTTACTCGTTTTGTCCTCACTAGCACACACAAGCTGGCAAGCGGTGTGTCTGTGCTGAGTGAGAGGTCTCCAGGGTGGCATAAGACATGCTGCATCCCTTAGAGACCTTCCTTGGCATCAGGGCCCTTGGTACTAGAAGTACCAGTTACAAGGGACTTATCTGGATGCCAGGGTCTGCCAATTGTGGATACAAAAGTACAGGTTAGGGAAAGAACACTGGTGCTGGGGCCTGGTTAGCAGGCCTCAGCACACTTTCAATTGTAAACATAGCATCAGCAAAGGCAAAAAGTCAGGGGGCAACCATGCCAAGGAGGCATTTCCTTACACACCATATCTCAGAAAATACAAATGTGGTCCAGAACAGGTGATAGAGTGAATGCTGTGGCCAACAACCTGCACGCACAGGAGGTAATTAGGAATGTGTAACTCAAAACACATTTGATGCATTGTCCAGACTTAAAAAAAACAAATTGTAATTCATATTAGGTCCAACTTCTAGAGTGTGTGGAGGATACCTTCACTCCAGACCAAGATCAAGCCTTCAATAAATGCTCTACTCCTGCAAGTCTAGAATATGAGGAGCTGCTTGGTCCATCTGGTGTATCTGGGCAGGCAGCTCCGGTGAGTCTCACCTGGCCCACAACTACACCTCTCACCGCAGCTGTTACAACACTGCAGACAATGGACACCAGCACTTCCTGTGTCCAAAGGAATATCACCTCAATTATGTTTCCCCAGTCCTGGCTGCTGGTGAAGAAACATCACCAACACATCCAGTTCAGCCAGGACACAGTGGGATGGGGCCCACTGGCTCAAGCGCACAGAGTAGTGGGGGTAGTGTTCGCTGGAGGGAATCTGTGGGCCAACAAAGTGAGGCCACTGGGTTGTGAAGTGAAGGGTTGTGATTGGAGTGAAATCAACTCAATAATTTGACTGTGAACCAAATGATGTTTTTAAATGTTTGTAAATTGAAATGAAAAGTTTTCTTGATGATTAAGATAACTTTTCATTTCAATTTACTCACATTTGAAAGCTTTCAATTTACAAACTGCATGCCCATTACTTTGTGTGGCCTGAGGACACTGACCTATAAGTATGTGATAATGCAGCCATATGTCGAAATGAAAGGAATGTAAAGTGCTGAAAAACAATTTAAGTTATGAACTTGTCTGAATTATTTTTTTGGCCCTTTAACTGTATCCCATTTTCAGAATAATGAGTGTCTGCATTATAAATGTAATGGTGCCACATATGGGGAAGGTATGTCCTGTGCTACAAGTACATACGACAAAGGTTCTCAGTCAGCCTCACATTTGTATTCCATTCATTCACACACACATGTTCATTAATCACAAACGGCCGGACTCTAACTGACACACGCGGCAGCCCACCGATATACTGCCTTTAGTCATACTATATGGTTCTAACCATAGTATCTGGCTCTTTCATTAGGCTTAAAGCCAATGCAGCTGGGCGTTGGAGTGTGGGATAACAATGCACAGTTTATTCAGCCTTCAGCACCTCACAATGATTTGCACTGATCAGAAGTAACTCTCACTACAAGAATTGTTTCAGACCCCTGTCCTAGATGATGTTAGTGGCCTACATTTGTAAAATAAGGACATAAAAAGTGATGAGGGTAGTCAACAGATCACTACAAATTCGTAGTTTCAAGTAAATACCCTGGGGGAACCTGGGGGTCTAAAAGGGGCACAGCATTCGCTGTTGAAAGAGGTGGGCGGACCTACAATACTGGAGCAGGAAGTCATCAGAAGTCCAGCTCAACTTTTCCACCCAATGTGGGAAGTGCGTGCACGCACCCTGACCCCCCTAATGGCCTGTGTACTTGCAGAAGCCTATCCCAAGCTTGATGCGCAGTTGAGAGCCCAATAGAAGTATCAAGGGTGTAAGTTATTTCTTTGAGTTCTTATTGTTAGATAACTTTTTCTTGGCTATAGCAACAAATTATGGCATCAATAAAGGTTGACACAACTCCACTGCATAAAAAGAGTTTTGGAAGGTATAAGTTTTGCACAAGTTGTATGAAGATGTGTTTTGTGTATTAATTAGTAAAAACTGTTACCACTAGAATTTTGATCACTACCAAAGGACTGTTTTGAGCAGAAACATCCCTGCCTACGAAGAAATATATACCTGGATTTTGTCTATGTTATGAGGGGCAGTTGTACCAAACAGGCCAGCGTTCGACCCAATAGATCACAGGCTACTGATCAACTGTCTCAGCTTTCTGGGAACCAAGAAAAATGCCCTGACCTTACTCACCTCTTTTCTCTCAGACAGACTACAATCCCCTTTCTCTCTTCCATGTGGGGTTCCGCAGAGATCATCCATCAGTCCTACATTGTTTACTATTTATGTTACAGAACTGGCCCCGCTAGTTAAATCCTTTGGCTTTTCCTTGACCTCCTAGGCTGATGATACACATATCGTTCTGTCAGCCTTCAAAAATGGTAATGAGCTATTCGCTCATTTCCATGACTGCAAGTTGGCAATCAGCTCATAGGTGAACAGACACCGCCTGAAACTAAATTCAAATAAAACAGAGGTTGTTGTGTTTGGGAACCTCACTCTTGCCTGGTCCCATACATGATGGCCAGAAGAACTGGGCCTTACCCCTATCCCAGTGAACAAGACTAAAATCTAGGTGTTGAAGTAAGTAACTGCTACTCTCTCCGCCTGCTTCTATCTCAGGATGATTAAGAAAACGCTTCCTTTCATTCCTGCACATACCAAAAAGATAGTGTTCACTGCCTTACTGTTATCAAGATTAGATTGTGATAGCCTCAATGATTATGTGCAGGAAAAGCTTCTCAACAGGCTGCAAATGGTGCAGAATGCAGCAAGTATGCTCCTGTTAGGTATTCCAAAATTCAAATCAGTCTCCAAAGAAATCAGGCAATTACACTGGCTCCCTGTGAGAAGCCGTATCAAATTTAAGGCTCTCTGCACCACCTTTAAAGCCGTAAATAATGTTGTCCCTGAGTTACCGTAACACTCTTTCGAGTGGTATGTCCCCAGTAGACAACTGTGTTCCCCAGGGGCGAAATTATTGAGGGTTCCCAGAGTCTTCGAACTGAACTGGGGAGGCAGAAGTTTTATCACAGGAACCACTGAGCTCTGGAATAGCCTTCCATCACACATCAGTGCTCTGTCTATACTGATCTCCTTTAGAAAGCAGCTAAAAACCTTGCTTTTTTTAACAATTAGGCCTCCTCTCGTACTCAGTGGTAGTCAGCGCCAAGACACCCTAGGGTAGACGAGCACTTAATAATTTGTCATAACATAACATATCATGACATAACATAACAATTCATGACTGCGTCAGGTGTGATGCTCCATCACAATTGTGAGGAGGTTATAGTGGCCCTATAAAAGGTGACATAACATACAATGCACTTATGATACAGTGGAAACTACACATTGGTGAATTGGTATAACAAACGAACAATAGTAAGCATGTGATCCAAAATGACTAGGAGCATGAGAACAATGGCAATTTTTTTTAGCAAAAACATATGGAAAATATGTTTTCACTTCAAAATTCAAGTCAGTTCATGTTCACAGTTGCAGATTGGCATGAAGCCTCACAAATGTGCATGTAAGGCAGTCTGTTTCTATAAACTTGAATTTATCAGGAAAGCATTGTTAAATAACACAGACAGGAATCTGTACTCATTGGTGAAAGAGTAACACATACCCAAAGGTATCCTTTGTTATGCTCAGATGATAAATCAATATTGATAAAAAAATAGTTTTTAAAAGAGATTTTTGCAGATGATCAATGTACATGGTACACAGTTTTTTTGCTTCTAATTATTTGTGTGGCATGAGTTCACTATACAAAACATCCAATCTGTGCCATTCATAGGTGTTAAACACTATAGGAGGAATGTGTAATGTTAAAGAGAAATGATCAAAAATGAAATGGGAGTATTGATCGTAAATTGCAAAACTGTGAGAAAATGGGTCCATAAGATGTTCCCTACATGCATGGGGTAATGTTAAGGTATACTTAAGTTTGAAAGACATGAAAATATGAAAATCAGGAAATGTTTTTTTGTTTTTAAATCACAATCACATTTCTTTGCACAGATCCAATAACAATATTGTATCTGTCTTTACAGCATCTTCTGGAGTAGGTGAAGGGAACACTGGCCACGAAGGCAGAGAAGCAGGTGTCGGGTGGTGAGACCTCAGACACTGATGGATACAGATGTTGAGGGGAATGGGACAGAGGCCACCACCTCATCATCCTCTTTTGACGCCTCAACAAGCAACCAGTCCCTAGTGGTGGTAGACCCTACAGGATCTTTGCTACCTGCATCCTTGTCCATCACCCAGATTCCCATCTCCACCCTCCCTCATGTCGTCCCCCTAGTTAGCCGAACCCACCCCCTAAAAGGTATGGGCTCTCCTTTGCAGTAGGCACCTTCCCCCATCTTTTTCCTCCCAGCGCACTCAGTGAAGAAGCTATTGACCTGTTATACAGCATCTCTGTAGTCCAGACAGTGATCGTGAATGGCATCCAAGGCCTTAGTTGCCAAATGAAACAAATGGTTGCCTTTCTGGATGCCATTCATAGTTTGAAGTTTGGCATGCAGAGATCTCTTGTGAAAATAACCTCTGCACTGACCATAGCCCCCCAATAGGCCCAACATTGTGCTCCTACTCCGGTCTCTTCCTCATCCCAAATCCCAATTTCCCACCCCAATCCAAAGCACACTCACTTCTTTCAACGCACCCACTCCAACAGACACAAGACGCACACCCACATCCACATATAAACACACAAAAGAATACAAACATACATCCCTCCAACATACACCACTGACACTACACCCACAGGCACCACAACCACCACAAACACTACCACACCCACAAGCACCACCACCACAACACCCACCACCACAGACACAAGCACCACCACAACCACCACCACAAACAACCACAAGCACACCCACAATCACCACAGTGAACAGCACACCCACAACCATAAGATACACAGGCTGATGTGATGTAAATGAATTGGAATAGCAAGCAACACAGTTAGCAGCTCTCAAAAGTCATTCGGTTTCCACAACCATAAATTAAAAAAAAAATCCTCAAAGCACAGGAGGGTAGATGGAAAACAGCACCATGAAGACGACGAGGGTGGGGTTGAGGGGGCACTAAAGAAGGGCACAAATCACATTAAAGAGGAAGACAGAGTTACAAGTGAGAAAGAAGGAAATACGTGGGAGAAGAAACAGAGATGAGGACGAGAAAGGGAGAAATATAGCAGTAAAGAGGTGAGAATAGAACAGTGAGAAGGACTGCTCAGAAATGAAGAGAGATGATGTGAGAGAGGGTGGAAATCCACCTGGTCCTTAATACGGTTCACCTTCAAGAGCATCTTTCAGTCTCACGAAAGCCATTACCTATGTTATGATAATTATTTTTTGAGTGCACATACATGGTGGCTTCTTGCCTCTAACAGGAACACAACATATTACAAGCAAATAAAATAACTAAAGCTAAATTGTGAACAATAGTCAACCTCAACTGCTAGTAGAAAAGGCTGCTGGTTAGAGAATCATGTCTTGAGAAATGTTCTAACCTTCTAATCATCAACAGGTGGAATTCTTGATTTTCCGGTCTGTGAACAAGTGTGCTGAACCTTAGCAAAACAATTTTACAGTTCAAATATGTTTTATTATTTTTAACAATAATCAGGCAACTGACAGTAAGCATAGCAATGCTTATCTCCAGGGCCAAAAAAACAGAAAAACAAGTAAGTACCCTCTCTTACACATCCCTTCTCTCCCCTGTGTTCCTCACAAGCATCTTTTATGTGATCAGCTTTTAACTATCTGGTGTAGGTAATACCTTGGAGGTGATGCCTGGTGGTGTAGGTGGAACAATGTTGGCAAGGCGAAGAAATAGCAAGCATTTAGGGCACATCAGTTCTCAGAACTCCTGGAATAATAGGGTTATACATGGTTTCCATAGATCTCTGTAGGAGTCTCCATGGGAAGTCAATAGTAAGGATATCTTTTCCATCCCCAGTCTGTTCCATAAATTGTGAAACCAGAACAGATATGTAGGGGTTGTGGTGGTACCCCAATGTGCAAGAATGGTTTGAGAGCTGCTCCTAATGCTAAGCCGAGCGGGTACGGCTCACCTGTATTCAGCTGATTGTCTGTTTCTGGGGTCTCCAGGATGGGGTCTCCAGGATCTGGGCAGAGGGCTCTCACGTAGGATCCAATGTCGCTCCCCTTTGCTGCAGCTGGGGCACCTCTAATGCAGATGTTGTTGCATCTCTCCCTGTTTTCAAGGACTTCTGCATGTGCTTGGAGGTCAATGTGTTGTTCCTTAAACCAAATGATCTCCTGTTGGAGTTGTTCAATTTTCTCATTTCTGCTAGTTGCATTGTCCTCTAATGTGTAGACTTTGTTTCCCATCTTGACTGAGTGTTTGTGAACTGTGGACTTTAGGTCTTGTGACAATTCTCCTTTGACTGTTTGGAGGTCATCTTTTAGAGAAGCAAAGCGAGCTTCCAAAAAAGAGTGAATCACTGGGCCCTCCAAGTTGTCACTTCCTTTTGGGGGTCCTGGCTAGTTTGGGAAGGCCAGACACTGGTCACTTGCCCTGTTGGCTTAGTGAACATCTACTTGAGGGAGTGGTCCTTCTTGGAACATGCCACAGCCATGGGTGGTCACAGCACAGGCAATATCTCTGAAGAAGTTGTGACTCAGAGACAGAGCCTGTTTTTTTTCAAGTAGGACACGTCTCTGAGGTCATTGGTACCCCCAGCATGAGAGGTTGAAGAGCAGCCTCTCAAAGAGGCCCTGTCTAGTGAGTCCCAAGGTTCTCCTTATGTGGGTCTGTTCAAGATGGGAGTGGGTGAATCCCAAAGTTCATACTAGCTATGGCCCAAGAGCCTCCTGTGTGACGTGGCTAGTTCTTGTCTTCCACTTTTTATGGCCACAGGGGATGAACCTTCTTGCAGAGTGAAGGATGCCTACTGGCCAGCTGCTAGGCTGTTCCAGTGTCTATTAGTTGTGTCCCTTCTCTTGTCTCATGGGGATGCCGCAGCCAAGACAGCAGCAGGGTTCGGTAGGTCTGGCTCCAAGTAGGTCAATGTAAGGCTCCCCTTGTGCCCAGTGTGAAATCAAGCAGATGACAGGGCCTTGAGGTCAATAGTGTTGATGTGGGCCTGCTGGATAGCTGGGACTGTAGGGTGGCTCCCTCTCTCGTTCCCAGACAGAAATTGTAGGTGGCACTACTGCGGCCCAGAAAGGCCTTTGTCAGCAGGAGAGGTACGTGTTTGTGTGGCCAGGCCTGATATGGAGGGAGTGGAGTCCAGGCATCTGCTGGGCCTCAAGACGGCGAGGCTCTCTCTCACCTTTAGGAGGGCTGGTCCCACTGCCACAGGCAGACAAGCTGTGAGCTAGCAGCCTCCCAGGTGTAGTGTGCAGTTCTCAGGGTTTGTGAGTAAGCTGCTCTCAGGGCCTACCTCCTTAAGTTGCACATAGTCCTCATTGTAGGAGTCGAGCATGCCAGCATCCCCCAGTGTGTTGAGGCTGGTCAGAAGTGTGCTAGGGGAAGACCAGTCAGGCACCTACCCTGGTCACAACAGTGCTGTGCTGGGTCTCAATGTAGCGGCACCATTCCAGTGGCCGCAGAGCGCCTTGTGCGGCTGGCCCTGCTGCATCACGGGCTGATGTAGAGGGCCCAGCTGCCAGGGCTCCCTTATCTTCAAATGCTGCCCATCCCCTTGAATATGCACTGCTGGGGCTCCCCTCATTTGGCTTCCAATGGCCGCCTGAGCATGCCGATGACCAGAGTGGCAAAGTTGTGGGTGGCAGAGGAACCCGCCTCAAGGGCCCACAACCACATCTGTCCGTAAGGCGCAGTGCAGGGCCATGCAGAGAGGTTATTTGTGTGGCTGTAGGTGGGCTCCAAATGCCGGCCTTAGGGTCCATTCATGGTGCAGTACAGTGAGCAGCACCCACCATCTTGGCTGTAGCCCTGCAGTCCGGTGTTGTCAGCCAGTTCCTGCTGTTGGCATCCTCCTTGTTTGCCCAGTTCTGCTTCCTCATATTCCTAATTTGGGAGGAGCCAAGCGGGCTGATCTCTAGCCCCAGCAGGTGGTTTAAGGGGGACTCATGGATGGCAGGGACAGAGGGCAGGAAAAAGCATCCTAACCATCTGCCATCTTTACCCACCCCCATCAAATTAATTTTAAAAAGTTTTAACCACAGTAGTAATTGTGAATGTGAGGGCACTACAATGTTAACGAAATTACATGCTTACTGATTTGACTTTTTAAATTCTGTTTGATTATCTAAATGTTAATCAGTTATGATTATTCCGTTATATCTATGCTTTTATGGGATTTTTTCTGCACATCAAAAGTACTATATATAAATGAAGATTAATGAATCTCAATATCATGTGTACTGACATATTTGCACCCAGAAAATCAAAAAAATGTAGGGCGTGATTTAGACTTTGGTGAACAGGATTTCCTCCAGGGGATGACGGAGTAAAGTACTCCACTGCCCTGAGGAAATTCACACCTGCAAATTTAGAGAGGTTTGCCAGCCCAGTGGACATGTCTCGTATTGGCAGTAACTCTTGTCACAGTAGTTCCAGATAATCAATTGTAAGTGTGAAGGACACCTCAGTGAAAATGACAGAGCCTTACAGCAAGTGTTTAATAGATATATTTTTTATTTTCAAAAACAAAATCTCAAAGCTGGATGTTGTTTTTGAGAATGAAAAAATACAATGTACCCTCCCATGGGAGTCATTTTGCAGTTTTCACTGCAGCACAGGGAAAACTTGCCATTTTTTTTCACCCACTATAAACTGGGCGGGTGGACAAATGTAAAAACCTCCAACAGCCCTTAGTCTGTCGGAACTTTGGAGGTGTAGGTCGGTGGAGGGGACTGAGTGGTCTCCACTGTCACCATACTGAAGGTCTGCCAGACTCAAGCCTAAATGAGACGGGTGGACTTTCAGCTTGGTGGAGAAGGTACTCCGTTGTGACAGAGTATTCTCTCCACCAAAATCGAATCCTTTATTATTTGATAGAGTAGTATTGACAGTGATCAGCATGCCAAATGTTTACTGGCACTGACAGTTGATGACCCAAAGGGATATTGTTGACATCTTTTTTCAATTTCAGGACACATGTAATAAACATACTTTGGATTGGAAATACAGTGGAATTTTTGATTTGATTATAGTTATCCTTTGTTAACTTTATGTCTATTCCTGCAATTAGCTATCTGTTTCAATAAGACATACTTTTCCATCCAAACATGTTTACTGCTATTCTCCCTAAGAAATTAATTTAAAGTAGTGATGATCAAGGAGGGGTGGGGTGATTGGAGGTGGTGGCAACATGCACTCATTATTTGGGACTGGAACTTATTTTCTTATTATCAGATTTTGACGCAAAGCATCCAAGAGTAAGGAATCAGCAAGAGACAGAAAAGAGAAGAGAAAAATAGAAAAACAGGGTAAAATAGGGAAAGCAGGGATTAGGAAGAAGAAACAGAAGTAAGATAAGTAAGGCATGTAGGGGAGAAAGAACGGCTTGAGGTTTTATCAAAACTAGTCAGCCTGGTTTTTAGCTGCATCAGTGGCTGGCTACTGAGAAACATTGGGTGCCTGCACTTATGAATTTCTTTATTTGTTTAGTTTCGCAAATTAAGCACTGGACAAGTGTTTCGTCTTTCTTAATCTGCTGTGTGTTGCTTCATTTATTAGTTTTCTCTCTCTTTCAGGTATGCGATGACACCAGCTTAGTTGTGAAGTCAGACAAGAACATTTAATTGTAATGTTGTTCTGCATAGTGAGTAAATTAACTTTGCAGTAATAACAACAAATGAAACAAACTGTTCAATACTGAGGGCCTTTAATGCCTAGCCACAGATGAGTAATGAAGAGCACTGTTGTAAGCATTTCAAACTAAACCTTTTAAGAGTCTTAATCACAGTTTTTGTCTGTTAATGAGAAGCTTTGAAACCACAGGAAATCCCAAACGTACACATGGAAAACAAAAAAAGAAATAATTCCATCCAGGAAAATGAAAAACAATGACAGTTTATTTGATTATCATCTGTAAAGCAGCTACAATGAGCCTAAACGATGAACCTTATAATTATTTATATTCAGTGCTGCTTGGGTTCTTTAAGTCGGAATTGTTAACAAGATAAAGAATAGTCTATCTTAATTTGTTAAATACAGTGTTTTTAGAAAACAGGAAAGTGCATGTTCCACAATGCGCAGGTGAAGTCTTTCATTGACAGTCTCCAAGGTTTTAGCTTTTAGATTGTTACCATCCAGTCATATTTGTTTTTACTTTTAAGCTGTCATAGCAATTAACGAAATCACACTACCATAATAATGTGATACAAATAGCTAGGTAAAACATAAAACTAAAACGATCAGAAGTGTTGGTTATTTTGGCAATCACAACGCAAGTGGATCGAGACATGCACTCCAATTAGAGAAGAGTTTAGCGGGTACTCCTGTTACTAGCACATCACAATTACAAGGACCTCAGATGCCCTGAAGACCTGGTACATTTCATTCTCAGATGTCCTCTGCTAAAGGCAGAAGAAATCTTAGGATGGAATTATACCTCCCCGCCCCTCAGTAATTCTTAATTTAAGAGTGGAGATGTCTAGCACAAAAGTTAAGGCGTTTACGTCATTTTCTGGACGTGGATTCCTATGCAGAAAACAACAATATGGCCTTAGCGCCATATTTATCTCCCGTGCTAAAAACTAGCACAGGGGGATGGGGGCCTTAAATAATGGCACTAAGCTTGCTTAGCACCATTATTTAACGCTTGGGTATGGGCAGGCGTTAGGGGACCTGTGGCCATATTTCCATAGTCAGAGACCATGGAAAGAGCCCACAGATGCCCTTCCCTGACCCCAGGGACACCCCACCCACACCAGAGGGACACCACAGGATGGTGGACCCACCCAGGTAAGTCCCGGTAAGTATTTTTTATTTTTGTTTTTACCAGCCCGGGGGCCCTGACTTGGGGACCCCTGCATGGTGCTGGCCCCAATGTCCATGTGCAGGGGACATTCATCCCCTGGGCATGGCCACTGGGGTGGTGGGCATGACTCCTGTCTTTACTACGACAGGAGCCATGTCCATAGGGGTTGTGAGTCAGGAAATGGTGTTATTCTGCTCAGAAGCATTTTTTTGCCTCTAAACAGTGTAGCACCATAATCTGGTGCACAAAATCCAGTTCCCCCTATGCCTCCCCCACCTAGTTCACATCTTCTACAATGACGATAACAAGGCATTACCGCCGGCTAGCACCATTCCAATGATATGGTGTCCGGCGGACGTCCAGGAATGGCACTAGCCAGCACTATACTTTTACACACAAAACTGCACTAATGCAGTTTTGCGTGTAAAAGTATAAACATGGGACATAGGGTCCATCTTTAAATCTAATTACATATGACTCCTGAGTTATTGGTACCTCTAGTTTCTGTAAATCAAGGGGCGGATTTACCAGGAGGACTAAAGGGTAAGTCAGAATGAGGCCCAATGACTATCCATGCATTATTTCCATTTCAATATTACGTTTTTGTTCCTATACCAAATAAATGAGCTAAACATGTAAGCTATCTTAGAAGCAATAAAATCAAAGAGGTTGTGATGGATAGGTATATTTAAGACGAGTGATGACTTATGTGCAGTGATAAGCAGGGTATGTTGTGGGTGCAAGTTATATTTGGCTCAGTGAAGTATAACTGGTGAATAACAGTGTATTTTAGGGTTTACCTTATATCAGTACCTAACTGTTCCTTCACTTTAACCTTTGTTTAAGTGAATTTCTGGGATATTTTTTAATGTAAGATAAAATCTTATTACAGTACCTAACTATAATGTCCCTTTGCTATAACCTTTGTAATTTTCAGCGAATTTCAAAGGTTTTTTAACATGAAATTAGATCAAATTAACTCATCTAACTACACCACCACGTTAATCTTTGTTTTTTCAATGAATGTATGTTTTTATCATATCTACCCAAATAGCCCACTGGGCACATCTTTTGGCCATGCACAGCAGGGGGTTGACTTCAGTGGCCCATAGCCAGACCCTGCCCAAACACTCCATGGGTAGCCAACCATCTACTGCCCATAGCCTTCAGCCATGTGTGGAGAGTGGTTTGTCACTGGATCAGGCCCTCTGCCCAAACTCCCATGAGGTGTGCATGTGGGGTTGGATATAAGATCTGGCCTGTAGACGGGTCCTTCAACTAATACTCCCTTAGGTGTGGGCAATGTGTGTTCAGTCACAAAGACTGGCCTGTGACTAGAACCTGCACCCAATTCCCCGTAGGCAGCCAATCCCAATGCACACACCCTTTGTCCTTGTTTGAAAGTGGTTTGGCCAGAGGACCAGGCCTGCAGCCACATTCTACAACCAAGTCACCATTGGTGCCTAACCTCCAACTGTGCAATGCCTTTGGAAAGATGTGGGGGTAGAAGACTGAAGCTAAGACCTGCAACCATTTCACTGAATGTGCCCAACCCCCACTTCACAGTCTTTGGCCATGAGTGTCAGCATTTGGACACAGGTTCTGACCTGTGCCCAGGCCCTGCACTCAACCCCTATGGGCGGCAAACCACCCTGCTGAAAACAGTCTTAGACTATGTGTGGTGATAGTTGGCCGCAGGTCTGGCCTGCAGGCAGATCCTGCTGCCAACCCCCTTCCTGAAGCCACCCAGCTCACCCTTTACCTCTGCTGTCACAAGCACAGGAGTCTACCCCCCTGGAGGCAGCCAATCCCCAAGCATGGACAACCCCAACATGATATTCCACTGTGTGCTACAGCGGGTTGGCTGAAGAGCCGGGCCTGTGGCCAGGCCCTTTGCCAAACAATTGGTGGGAGGCCAACCCCCGCCGACGGCCAAGCAAGCAGATATACTTATTTTTAACCCCTTCAGGACCATCAATAGCACCTATATGAATACAAGTCTCTGAAAAATGGCTGTACAGATTTAAACCATGTATGAAAAATCACCCTTTCTGAGTAAAAATGTTATGTAATACCTTTCAAACATGTTGTATTTAATGCTTACCAAAATCTGCCATGGAAATTAACATGGGTAAAATATATTATTCCTTCAACTCCTTTTTTCTAACCCTGGCTTGATGGATTACCATAAAACATTCCAGGAAGGTGGATGATTTTTTTTTTTTTTAATTATGCAAAGATTCATCAAACAGCAACCAAAGTTGTTAGTTAAAACTAAATAAAGGTCTTCCTGTGGAAACTCTGACCTAACTATAACGATACCCTTTGTATCTCCACTGTGTAAGTAGTGTATGTGTATTCATTTCAACAGGAAATACTTTTTTGTTTTCTTAATGATGTTGGCACCATTCTAAGAATCTCCATGAAACTTTCCAAATAAAGTTTATTCACTTTAGCTCCTTCATTGAAATTTCATGCTGATATGTCTGTTGAAGGCCAGGAGAAAGGAGAAATACCATAACTTTGCATTACCGTTCTTGTAGGAACATTTGATCATCTATGTAGGAAAAAAATGACATAAAATGCAAGCTTTACTCAGAAAGATGGTTTTCATTATTTGTTGTAAACCTGTTTAGTAGTAATTAAGTAGTTGTCAAGAAGTTAGTGTTTAGAAATGTGCTTGGTGGGCATGAAGGAGTTATGCACTACAAAATGTTAGTGACATCTGGACTGTTGATGTTCAGTATACTCTGATTGGTCAGTTAAAAGGGGTTAGTTCCATCATGATTGGCTTGCTGATTGATATGGTATGGTATGGTGTGCTATGGGATGGTATGTTAATTGCATTTATATCATACTTTCTAATCCTAATGAGGCATTTGAGGACACTGTTCTGGCAGCATGCTGCCCCTGAAGTCATGCTAGTGGATTTGTAAGTGGTAATTGTTGGTTATTGGGATTAGTTGCATGCTTTAAAGGCGGAACCCATTACAGACATTTATTTCAGTCTCCATGTCATGTGGTAGGTTTAATTAATATGAGTTAGGTGTGATATTTAGTTGGCCGGGTTATTTTAAATCAAGCAAACAGTTGCTAGCATTAATAGATGAGCTATAGGAAATTCAGTACTGTTAAGAGGCAAGGGTATGACATTTAGGGGCAGGTTGTGATCTTTGAAATGGGATATGGGAAATTTGCAGAAAGACAATAATAGGGATTAAGACAAACATGCATGTGACTCAGAGTTGGCTGTGCTCAAAGAGAGGAGGCATACAGAGGATGGATAGTAAGAATTGGTTAATTCAAAAGAAAAGGTGTTAGGTACAATCTGTCAACAAAAAGGCTACTACCAGACCACCACTCTAGCAAGATACCCTGATCAGCTCAAGGGCTGGAAGCAGATGCATATATAGGGAAATATCTGGAGGTTTCAGCTCCTTTCAAAGGCATAAGTATTTGCATGAGCATGGCAACGGTGGGAAGCATATGGAGCAAATAATGTGAAAATTGAAATGTAGACTGTAAATGTTAACAATGTTTTAGTCTGACTTTCACCCTTAAAGCGTGACTCACAGATTAAATTACAAAACAAAGTGCAATACATTTTACATGCCCCTTGTTGTGGCATGGCACAAGATGGGAGTGAGCCTAACTTCCTCAGACAGTGGAAGTGTACAGCCTTCATTCCTGTTCATTATATTTAGCAAATAGCAGTGTTCAAAATACTAATAAGGACTGTGGTCCCCAACGTAATATGTGAGGTCACAATTGGGTACGCAAATAAGCAGATTATTTTATAGGTGACAATACTAAGATACCTTACCTCTATATAATACCTAAAATACACCAGCCGCAGTGTTCTCTTTCTAGTTTTCCTATTGTTTCAAGAACAGGATTGGTTTTAGATCCCTTATTCAGCTTTGTCTATATGCCCACAAGTCACACAAATGTCGTCTTACTTACAAGACACAAAACACATGGTGAATCTTTTGAAAGACTTCTCCTTTCACCCAGAAATACTAGTTCTTATCATGGAAACACTTTGAACCAGCATTTTAAAAGAAGAGAGTTTAAGTGTCACTGAAAATCTGTTTCACAATTCCATTTGAACCCTTCAAAATCTTCTACATTTTGTTATGATCTTAGCGGAACTGGCACTTACCAGGAACTATTTAGAATCTGAAAGCAAAATATTCCTTCAGTAGCATGGGACATCTACTGACAGGATGTTTGTACCCAGCATAGAATACTTGTACGTTCACCAATTTGAAATGGAATCAACCTGGGCCAACAATCCATTTCACAAACTTAGAAAACTGTGTATTGGTAAACTTGTGATGTGTTTGTAATTTGGCCTGGCCACTGGGTCCTGGCAATTTAATTCATTAAGAGGAGAGAACATGTCCTTCCTTGACCTTATCAAGGTCCTTTACACACACATGTGTAACAAACCCACTGATAAAAACAGCCTATCACACTTTCAGAGTGACCTCCATGTTCTGTTAGGAACAATTTATAATTCAGCCAGTTTTTAAGATGCAACTGCACAAACAATCAGGACCTCTATGCAGGGGCCAAAGCCTTTGAATAAAATTGACTGACTGACATTATCCCAAAATAATTTTTGAGAGTGTTAGGAAAAGAACACAAAATAATAACAGGATTCTTTTCTTGTGGATACAACCAGGGAAGAAACAAATCAATTGATCTGTAGCACTTCACACTGCAATGTGTCTGAAGAAGTCAAAAAGGTGATCAATAGACATTGGCACATTCCTATTTCTAATGGTTTATCTTTTGAAAAGTGCATGTTCTCTTTTAAGTGGAACATGAATCTAAAAGTTATTGTAGCAAATGCTATACTGTTGAACACTCCACCCATGGGAGACAATACTTAATGGGGTTTTCCGCCTATTATGGGACATTTTCCCACTTAGCATTGTTAGATGCGTAGGTTCATTCCTACTACTCTGTAGAGCTTGGAAAGCCATATGTGTGGCTTTATGTACATTGGCATGGTCACAAGAAAGATGTGTGGTAAAATCACAGTATTATTAGATGCAAAGGATGTGGGTCCTTCACAAGTAATAATTCTGCAATCATCTTTTTACTGCAAACCTAGTACCCCTATTTTAGAAATTGACTCGCTCAGGGTAGTGTAGCAGAGCTGTCCAAATCTTACTCAAGGCAGTTGGTTTGGGCTTGTAACTCAAGATCACTGATACACAACATGAAGTTTCAATACATTATTGCCCAGTCAGTGCTTTTTCATACAGAAGGAAAAGTACTTTTATTACAGAAACTTCTAAATACTAGGCAAACAATTATAATTCTATACTTCAGATAGATGGAAATACCTTTGGTAATACTTTCATATCATGTTACACCCATAGTGGTTTCAGAACCATATGACCACAATACACTAGAGGCAACCTCAGAATATAATAGACTGTCATTGTCAATAAGGCATGCCTACTAGCTCTGACAAGGTGTCAATAATCAGTAAAAATAGAGTGCACAGTACATTTCATCAGTGCAATACCAGTAAAAATAATGAGGACAGTGCTTATATGCAATACATGTAATAAACCACCATTAAAGTAAATGGGAGTAGAAGCAACTTTCAATAGCATTCATTATAAAGCCATACCTTGCATTGTTAGCCATTGGATGTTCTCAATAAAGCATTGTATTCAATGACATGCATAAGAGAGTCTTTCTTTTAGTTCCAGCAGGCAGCATATGTAACCCACCAATAGGGTCCCAGTCTTTTGAACCCCATGGGCGAGACCACCACGTCAAGGAGGACTTTATATCAATGGAAAATCATTGTCAGGGGCATAAGTACAGCCCACTGGGAGGCTACTGGCAACATATGAGAAAGGCACTTCTAGGGGACTGCCATGGATAACAGCCAAGCAGCATTGGTGGTGGCCTTAAAGAGCGATTTCCTCAGTGCCCCATAGGAATGTAGGGTGCTCCTTCCCTGAAGTGTGCATAAAATATTGGCATCTTTTGCTATAGCTAATTAATTTTCTCTGACAGCATCCTGCACATTTTTCATTTTTTTTTTTCTTTTATACTGTGTGTTCATGACCACTGGGCGACTGGATGCTCCCTGTTAGCTGTAGCAGCACGGGGAACCTACTCCTCCGCAGCTCATCCAGATCCCTGCCCAACCAATACTAATGTTGGTGCTGGAGAGGGAGAGGGAGCAATAATATTTCTCTTTCCTGGCCATATCCTAAAGTGCAGGTGGCTAGAGGGGCTGTGCCTCCCAAACTCTCCTCAGCCACATGCATAGGGAGCAGGAGGCACGTGGCCAGAGTGGAATGAGAGTGCAGTGGAGTTCATGTTTTTGATTCATTCTTCCACAGGAGATGGGCCCTCTGGAACAGTTCATGGTGCTTCGGGTCCGGGGGGAGGGGGGGACGGTGGTGTCCTCATAGAGGGAGACCCCCCCCCCGACCCATCAAAAAATTATTATTGTGCTGGTGCTGACCATGGGGCCCCGGAGCACCCTTGGGGGATTTGCAGAAAATTGCTGCCAAAGCTACATGCTTTGCTTTCTTTCCATTATTCTCCGGTGGCCCAAACTTTCTAGACAACTAGCATCAATGATTTTCATCACGTTGGGACCCTTTTCGTTTCTCCTGGCTGCCAGTCCTAGCTATCAGGAGAACTTTATGCAGGTCTTCTGGCCACCAACGTGATACTTTTCATGGTGGCCTGGACTTCTACTGTTCCCTGTACCATAAACCTGTCCTTTGCCTAAACTCCTGGTGCACTTTCCTACTTGAGAGGCATCTTCCACAACCTCTCCTTAGCAACAGAGCAAAACACTCTCCATGCTACACGCCACAGGTCCCATAGCATTATGGCTTTTTGAAGGCACCTTTCTGTCAGCAAAGTTAAGGGCAGTCCACAGAAGCTCCAGGGAGGCCATCCTGCATCACCCAGCATGTCTATTCCCCCAACTGGTTAAAAGGGGAGATAAAGGGGGCAATGCCACTGGTCCTGAAGAGACACGGTCTAGTCCTGTAGATCAGTTGGAGACAAAGCCCTAATGTTAATCCTTGCAGGACATCGGGTGTATTCTGTTTGCAGCTAGACATTCTTTTGCCATTGTCCATCTCAGGTCCAGTATCTATCTACCAGTCTGTCTTTCTGCTCTCCCTTTTGCAAAGATTATTAAGTGGAGTTGGAATGTTCTAGATGCCATACTGTGCCACATCATCACTACATAGCCTTCCCAACCCTCCTGCACAACATTCTGGGACAATCCACATGGTGACTTCAAGTTGTTGAGTTAAGAGATACCCTATGAGCCTCAGCACTGCCACTTGCTGACACAGCTACCTGATCCCTACCCTCTAAAGAATTCAAAGGCAAGCCCCTTTTGGGTTAGCTCAAGAGGTCAGGCCCTCCTCCTTTGTTTCTGTGGACATGGGCTGTACCAGCCCAGTGTGAAAAGCCAATTAACAGATGCAGATTTCCTCCCCACCCCTTCTTTTCCCAGAAACTAAGTCAAGCACTGTTTACTGTTCTATTATATATAGGAGGCAAATAATCCTTCTTTTGGTGAGCAGAGAAATTCAATCGTCCAGAGGGGTAGACAAAGGAACTGAATCTGATTATGAGCTGATCCAACTTAACATGACAATTTTTAAAGTGTCATGAGGAATGTAAATGTTATGTCAGAGATGGTAAGTTTAAAATGGGGATACATATTTACCCCTAAATTGGCTCCTCGCTACCCCTGTAGGCCTAAGTAGAGTGAAATAGTACTTTAGTACAGATTACCCTTATAATTTGTAAAACAGTGTAAGCACCCCAGACCTTCAGTTAGCACTACAGACCTACACTGTGAATGCTCCCTTACATTAATAGGTGTATCTCAGGTCAGTAAAGATCCTTGAAGAGTCTCCTCTGTCCACATATATCCAGCTGCACAAGATGTTAGTCTTACACGAGCAGCCATACATGTGTTGTCCCACCAATATATATATATATATATATAAAATTCACGCTGATTTTTCAATATTATAGATAGTAATTAAACTCTGTCATTATACATATGGATATACATACACTGTCAAACACTTGCCCTGCTTTGTTTCTTCATATTAGAAGCTATGATATATGTTGTTACATTCATGTAGGAAAACTTTCTTTGGAGAGTTACAGCTCCCTTATTTTTGCTGAGTACAAATGACGACTTTTCCATTCATTAAAAAGCCCTGGTGTGTCCACAGCACCAAAATACCCTGGGGAACTAATGACTTCATAAGCAAGGGCAGTTATGGGCATCTGAGGGGCATGTCCTATCACGTGTGCGCTATGGCATTAGACTTAGCAAGTATATCAGGAAACGAGGTGTGATTTACAAACATCCCAGCAGAAGATGGGAAGAATATGGAGGTCAGTGACAGCCTTGATAACTTGGGTACATAATAGGTTGGAATGATTCAGTGTGAAGTGGAATGTTTTGGGTAGTTTCCCAGCTGATTTGAAACTATTAGATTTTACAGGCTGCACTTTTTTTTGACTTTCAGCGTTTGACTGTAAAGGCATTTCCACCCCTTACTGCTAGGAGGTCTAGGAGTTTTAGGCTCAGAATGACAGATAACTAACATTAGTGTCTCATTGTTTCATTGCCTACATTTGTACTGCTGTGTGTCATATTCATCATTTTCCAACACCATGTGTTTTGTCTCTATATGTTAATAATTGCAAGTTATATGACGTTACCCTAATGCATATTGGTCAGAAACAATGAAAAAACCTGTATGGAGTGTTTAAATTAATATGTGTTCTATCTGTGTTTCTATCCAACATGCATTACTATATGTTTGTACTGTTCCTAAGCTGCTTGAGAAAGAAGCTGATATTGATCATTAATTAGTCCTGGGGCAAGCTGTTGACTCATAGATGCTCTGTGTCAGACACTTGAAACATTTTGACACAAAGGATGCTTGGATAACTACATCCATTGCTATTCACCACAAATTATTATTTTATTTTATTCTTACCAGTGACACCCAAAAAAAGGAATACCAAGAAAGCTACTAGGTACTTCTAATCTAGGCATTGCCCTCCAGAGCAAGAATTATCTAAGTGCTTCCTCTAATATGTTGAACCCATTCTGGGATTTAGTAAACTAGGATTGGTCCTGATGATGAAGCATAACACGAATATAGTGGGTGACGATCCTATTTCAAAGTGAAAGTGTGGGTTTGGTAGTATCTATCAACTAGACTCTATTCTGGGGTTGGCGAGCTTAGGTGTGTGGACATCAAAAATAATTTTCCATCCCCTGGCGATATTTCACCTGTTCTTTTTTGCTGACCACTGCTGATTTCTCTGTCCTGATGAGGACCCCTGAACAGCTGTAGGGAGGTTCTGGATTATTAGACATCATACAAATTAATTTTAGTAACACTATTTTGGATAACAAAATTACATTTGTACAAAGAATTATATGAGAATTATTTATATGGTCACTGCCTTCATGTATTACACACACTTTCAGTGTTATTTCCTACTTACTTGCACTGTGTGATCACATGAGCACCTGAAATTAATCTTTTCTCAATGCCCTGATAGCTTGGCACAGAGCAATCAGGCTTAACTTAGACACAATTTGTAAAGTATTTGTGTAACACTTAAAATAATGAAACAGTGAAAACCACCACACAAAACAAGTCTAACACAAGATAGAGCAACATTTAATAATTAAACCAAGGCCAAAATGACAAAAATCCAATCAGTAGAGTAGGAGTTATGAACCTTTAAAGACTAAAGGGAAAAATAGTGCCTGAAAACAGAAAGTGATAATCGTAGCTATCTAATTTCACTGGACTGGGACAAAGGTAAAAGCTCAGCTGACCCCTTTGGAGCGTGGGTTGGCGACAGTCCCACATTAATCCCACTGAAATTTTAGCTTCTCAAGTTCTGTGCCATGAATCCCTTTCACATTGTAAAGGGTCGCAGGGAGCAAGGAGAGAATTACAGCTGGTGGTCAGCGTGGCACAAGGAGCAGGCCAGGCATCATGAACGTGTGTTGTGGACAGGTTAGTGCTTCGCATTGGTGTCTTCAGTGGGTGATCAATGCTTGCTGTGCAAAGAGATGGTCTGGTGGCATCTCCTGCTGAATTTAGGTGTGATCATTGTGGCCTTGGTGCGAACAGTCCGGTTCATGGACGTAGATACCTCAAAAGCTTGATTTTAAGAGCTGTAAGCCACAACAAAGGTCCAAGACCTGAGGGGCACATCTTGGGGTCAGGAACTCACTGTAACTGGGTCCAGGAGCTGATTGATCAGCCTTTTATGCCCCTGAGACTCAGACTAAGAGGCCAGAAGACCAACCCTTTGAGTTACTCTGGGATTGTGCATTCATGATGAAGTTGATGGTCCAGTTCTTCTTCCCCAGGTGAGAGGGAAGGAGGCAGCAGGTCAGCACAGCAGGGCATAGTTTATTTAGAGCAGAAAGTCCAGCAGATTGGCACTCCTTGTAGAAGCACAGCAGTCTTTCTTCCTAGAAGAGTATCCACAGGTTCAGAAGTGTAATAAAGAGTTGGTGTCTGAGGTCCTTCTTTTATACCCTGGTACTCTGGTTCTGGTAGGTGGGAGAAGCTTCTTGACAGTAGCTTTAACCTGCATGAAATGTTCTGCCTCCCTAGCCCTGGCTCTAAGCTGGCTGAATTTACAATGCAGGGTTTGTAGGCCCTTTGTGTGAAAGCAGAGCATAGGCTATTCAGATATTAGTGGGGCTGTGCTCAGCTCCACCCTCTGCTGTGGCAGCAGATGGCACAGTCAGCACACCTAATCCCTCAATTGTATTGCTGTCTGGGAGGGATTCACAAAGTCTAAGCATCAGCTACACCCACTCATGTGATCCAAGACAGGCTACAGGCACAAAAGTGCTTAGGACAGAAAAATGCCAACTTTCTAAAGGTGGCATTTGAAAAATTGTAATACAATTCTGACATTACCATCAAAGAGGGTTTATTATTGCAATTTCACAAACACCAAACATAGCCATGCCACCAGCTCCCAATAGGGAAATACAGCTTATTAAATGTAATAAGGAATCCCCAGTGTTATCCTATGTGAGGGATAGGTCTCACAGTCATGAAAAATGAATTTAGAAGTGTTTCACTACCAGAATATGTAAAACTTAAGTGCATATGTCCAACCTTTCATTTACACAGCACTCTGCCCTATGGGCTACCTAGGGCCTACCTTCAAGTTGACCTATATGTAATTTAAAGTTTGGCAAGGAGGTGTATATGCCAAGTTGACATGCAGTTTACAACTGCATTCAGGCTGCAATGGTAGTCCTGGAACATGTTTTCTAGTGCTACCTAAGTGGGTGGCACAACAGGTCTTGTAGGCCCACTGGTGCCATTTCAATTACAGGCCCTAGGTATATGGTATATCACTCTACAATGGATTTATAAGTAAATTAAATATGTTAATTAGGTAAATGCCTTTGGACCATTTTCATTGGAGGGTGCACAGGCACTATAGCACTGGTTAGCAGTGTTAAAGTGTCCAGAGTCCTAAGACCAGCAAACATAGGTTAAAACAAAGAGTAGGAAAGTTAAAAGGTTTGGGGGAAGACTGCTGCAAGGGCAGGCTTCGGACATGTTTTTCAGTGCTACCTAAGTGAGTGGCATAATAGGTGCTGTAGGCCCTCTGGTAGCAATTAATTTGCCTGCCCTAGGTGTTACACTGTGTAATGCCCCAGCAGTGCTCCTGGATTTTTTGCTTTTTTTGATTAGTGGGTTTTTGGCCTTTTTACTGTGGGTGAGACTCATTACTGGTGTTCCACCCACGGTAATCACATGGTAAACAGACTGTGCATGTTTTCCGCCAATGTCTGTCTTTTAAGATGAAGCCGCTGCGATGTAGCAAGGGTTAGGGGCACTTGGTTGGTTACATGTGAGCACGTGTGCACACATGTGCACATGTGTGCGGGCTGTGCATTTGAGACTGCTATTGTGCCCAGCCTGGTAGCAGCACACAGGTACCCTGGTGTAATAGGGACTCTGCAGGGTTAGGGATTTAGCTGGGATAGGCCTCATTAGGGTAGGGTACACTATTAGGGAAAGTCAGTGTGCTTTACTGTTTTAACTACAGTGGCACTCCATTATACACACAGGGAGAGAACTGCCTTAGAGTGTAGTTTCCTCTTTCCTTGGCTTACAAAGAACATTAATGTCTTGAATTAGAGCGTAACCTGTGCAAGAAAACCAAATTTGTAACTTCCAAAATCATAACTGTACATCTTCTGGGTCGTTTAGAGTTTACATGTTTTTTGGCTTAACTCAGGATCAGAGCCCAGGCCTTTTATCACCCAGCTGTGTCCAGTTATTACATTTTCTCTGGCACAAAAGCCACTGCCACACAAAAGGAGCAGTTATCACTACTTCACCTAGGTCCCAAGGAGGAAAGGGGTAGGACGGAGTGCTCTGCATTAGTCAGCTGTCACACTACACAAGGGATGGGCCTGCCCAAGCCCACTAAACAAAGGAGAGTGCCCAGACAACTGGAGCCAAACCTCTGGGGGGCCTCGTTTGAAATTCTAGTGTGCAAGTCCCTGGCATTGATGTCAGCGAGGAGTGAAGCTGATACCCCAGGAGCTAATGTGAATCAGTGATTCCTTGATTGTGCCATTAATGATTGCCCCAACATGCTGTGCAGGAGGGTTGGGACAGTGGAGGAGAGGTAATGTGGCACCTCAGGATTGGTTAGGTGTACCTGTCTTCTGGAACCTTCCTCTCCCCTTTATAAACTCTTGCACCAGGGGAAGACTTTTTCTTGCCTGCAGATTTCCAAATATTGCAGTGCTGGATCTTGAGACTGCCATGGAGAACTGGCAGGAGGAACCCCCTGACCCCAAATCAGGACTGAAGACTCTTCCCAGTCGACCCAAGGACCAGTGGGTCTTGCCAAGGGGGATGCTGCCCTCTTGGACCAGTTGGGGGAAGCCCTGAACATTTCTGCAACCACCAAGAAAGTCACAAAGGAGAACTGATGGAGAAGGCAGGTGGACCAGTTTTTAGAAGATTGAACTGCTCTGGAGGTGAGGAGGGTTGTTGAAGCTGCCCCTGGTAGATAGAGCACGTCACCTGGAGTAAAATGAGCCGAGGATCATCCAAATCATCCCAATGGGGCACAAGTTTCTAGATTTTTTAAGTTTGGTGAACTTTGACCTAATTTCCTCCTGTGGAGCACGTGGGGTTCATCTGCCCTGTGACCAATCTTCTCTGGTGTGAATCAGGCCCTGGGGGATAGCACCAGAAGGCTGCCTTTATATTGATGGGGGAGAGGGCATGTATGGGGCCCCCTCCCTGTGTTCCTAAGTCCCCCGGTGACCCTATCCCCAGGTGGATTTTTATTTTCGGGGTTTGGACTCCATCCCTGACCACAGTACTGCAAGGATGTGGGGAAGTGCTATTGCCTTTCCACTTTTGAAAAACAAAGGTGCCCAGTACCCCATCCCTGTGCCCTGGGATGGTAGAAGGAGGCTGTCCCCATCATACACGTCTGCCCGTGCGAGCAGGTAGACACACAGAAAGGTTGCCTGCTCCCATTGCAGCACTTGGTTGTTGTGCCGGAATGGAGATCCGGCGAGGGCAGCTGGGGGTGGGCTCCCGGTACTGCCCTTCCATGAAGGCAATCTCTGTGGTGCCCATTTGGGACCGGGCACACCCACCAAAAACATGAAAAACATAGAAAACATTATGCGAGGCAGCAGAGAAGGAGAAACACAACAATAAAATCCTTGCAACGCTCCCGGGCTCAGCAGGAGGGCTGATACTATAATATTCACTGCTCTCAGAGAATCACTTCATATTGCTTTGTGGAGCCTTTTATTTAAAAAGCATTGTGGTGGTCCCAGGATGATGGAAACACCACCTAAATCCTCAGCATAATGAGCCCTTGCTCCTTGAATCATATTCTGGGTCCTCAAGCTAAATTGCGGGGGTCTCCAAGATTATCACCTTCCCTCCTTTTACTCACATTTTCAAGCTCTTCCGTGGCAGGAACATATGCTTTACATCTAGGAGTAATCTGTCCACTAGAAACCTTGTGTATCGTACCATTTTAGAAAGCCTGGAGTGTCTAAAGATGTCTAATTCACTAAACTCTATGGGGGCTGATTGTATGATCACACTGTAAGCCTTTTTCATGTGATTATGTCCCATAGGAGTCGAATGTATGGTTACACTGCAATGCTTTTCACCATGTTGTTTTCATGCGGTTACGCTCTCTAGGGGTCTACTATACCCTCACACAACAATGTTCTTTTACCATGCCATTTTTATTGTGATGCCCTACAGAGGTTTTCCAATTGTTACAGTCTTTGGGCAAGTGTATGACAGAAGGCACAACACAAAGTTAATTTCTGATAAATTAGTTTATTGGGTTTTCATGGTGATTGCATATGTTTGTTGATCTATCAGTATCACAATTAGGACAATGATTCTTGCCAAAGTAATATAATTATTACTCACTGACATGAAACTCACTTGATAGGTTTGGGTGACCCCTCTAGGGGCTCACCAGTGGTGACACAAGGTCATCTATGGTAGGTTCCATCTGCCAATGCATATTTCTAAATTACTGGGTAGTATTTAGTAGTGTTTATGTAATAAACAAGCTTCTCTTTTTCTAAAGAAAAAGTACTGTCCGGACAACCATTTATTGAGTGTTATTACTGAGTACCAGTGATTGGTGATTATTAGAACATACCACCTCCCTTCAGTTGTCCTTGGACTTCACTGCCTCACTACCCTGTGAGAGTCAAGCATTACAATGAAGGGTTTGGTTCCCACTGAGGGCAAATGAGGAACTATTACTTGTGCTGGACACACAACTATTGACCCTATTTCCAACACTGAGTATATGGTATACAAGGGATTTGTAAGGAAATCAAAAATGCCCAGTATGAATGAGCCAATTTAACGATGTTTTAGGACAGGGTGCACTAGTACATTAGCACTGGTTAGCAATTGTAACGAGTCTAGATTCCTAAAGACAACAAAACAGGTACAGCAAAATGGAGAAGGAGAGGTAGAAGGTTTGAGAGAAGACCAACCACAAGCTGATAGGTCTAAAACTGGTGCATAAGGTAAGACTTGCCCCTCACCACCACCGCCTTAGACCATTCCCAACCTGAGAAGAATATACATGAAGAAGGCACTACTGGAAATACGGGGATGAAAGAACTCCTGACAGCACTCATGGAGCATGGCTGTAAGGGTCAGATGGTTCACCTTCTGTTTACCTGCTCCTGGGACATAAAAAAGCAGGGGTCCTTACTACCAGAGGGCCCTGCACACCAGAGAGGACAGGATTCTACAGAAATACCTGGCTGGAGAGAGGACCGATGACTTGACACATGCTCTGGAGATCCAACGGTCTTCAGGAGTGACCAGAAAGAACTTCTCTAGTGATTGCAGAAACGTGAGTCATTGTCTCCACCTCTGGAGGACAGGGGCATGATAATCAGACTTGGCACAGAGAGGGCAAATTCAGGGCAGACAAAAAAAGATGCACCCCGCTGGGAACTTCTTGCTGTGCTGAAACAAAATCAGTAGGATATAGCAATGAAGGTATGCAGCCTTAAGGAACCCTGACCACGTACAGCCTTGCCATGTGGGATGATTTTGAGAACCATAAAAGTATCTAAATCTAAAAGTAAAACCTTGGACTGGGGTGAGTCATCAAGTATATTTTGGTGGCAAATTGATCTTTGTAGCTATGAAATCCATTGTTTTCCCACAGAGAGCTTTTGGTGCCAAAACCAATAGCTTCAACGGTAGATTGGCAACGACTTTCCTGATGTCAAAAGATAATTAGGGGCATATGTATAAGAGAGGTTGCGTTGCTCTTGCACCTAACAACATGGTTCTTGTGCGACACAAGCTCAAAATCAATTTATCAAGCCACGCAAGGCCACCTTGTGTGGCCCTGAGTGGGTTGATAAATCCGGAGTAATGTAACGCAGCATAAATAACTGCGTTGCATTACTCTGCCCCAGGGACGCATGGGTGTTGTGTGGGTGTTTTGAAGCAACAACCATGGATTTTTATGCATTTCCAGATTTACCAAAAGTGGTATACCTGGGAGTGCCCCAAAATGCTAACCATCCGATGTGAGGCGTAACGAGGAGCAATATCTTTAATTCTCCTTGCTACTTTCTCTTTCTGTTTTTTCTACATTCTGCAGCACAATTAGAAAGAGAAAAGTGCCTCAGGGGATTGTTTTTGTTCAGGAAGGGCCCCTTCCTGAAAAAAACAATCCTCCTCACAATGCAGGCACCCTTGCGCCATGCCATCTTCTATCCTGTAAAACTGATGTAGGAGATGAAAGATAGGATGCAGCTGATTATGTTCATTTACCACGAAATCCAAAGTGCCTATTAATAATTTGTTGGTTAGCCCATTCTGCTAGCTCATATAAAAAGAGAAGAACATTTTTCAACTAGTGGTATAGTCTGATGCCTTTTTCAAATTCTGTTAAAAATGTTTTTTAACAAATTACTATTTTTTAACTTGTGTTAATTGTGAAGGTATTTTGTTTATTTATTTACTTAGAACCATTTTGTCATTAACCCAAACATTAAAATCGGTCTTGTTCATGTGTCACATAATCCAAATATCAAGCATAAATGGAGTAGTCACAGTTGAATTTGGCAACAAGCAGAATTTCAGTTATCTTGCCTTATTACTTATTTAATGTGATACAGTTACAGAGTAAAGACATTATTCTGCATTTAATGGCTGTCCACTGACATTTGTTCATTACCACCCTCCCTCTCCAATAAACGGTGTCTCATGGTGTCCCAAGTGTCCCTTGGGCAAGATTGGTGCAGCAGCAGCATGTTGTATCTCTCCGACTAGGTATTGCCCGACAACATGTCATTCATTCAGTCATCAACTCTAGGATATCTGGGCCTATCTAGAAGAACACAACCCTTCTTTCGGCCATCAGCAGTGCCAGCGTCACAAACCTCCTATTCATCCTGGAAACATTCTTTACATAGCTCAACAGCACCAAGAGTGGTGTTGGCTCAGATTTGGCATCAGTCATGGCAGTGAACATCTCAAAACAGCAGTGCAGTGAAGGCTTACCCCACCCCAGACATTCCCATGACAAGTGGTAAAATCCGATTTGGCATCAGTCATAGCAGTGAACATCTCAAAACAGCAGTGCAGTGAAGGCTTACCCCACCCCAGACATTCCCATGACAAGTGGTAAAATCCTGCCTCTGGGACAAAGCATCACTGTCAGCTTGCGTCAGGCCCAGGTTATACATGATAAGTGGGGTGTGGTATACTCTATACAGATATTTAAAATTCAGAAGCCTGTACCTTCTGTTTGAGGGCAGCCACTCTACTTGCATACAGCAGTAAATCCATATTTTATCTCCTATATTGTGGTCTCTATCCTGCTCCTAGCTAGCTCTGACCATGGTTTGGATCTCTGTTGTAGACATGTCCTGCATGATCGTGGCATACATAACTGAAATCAGTCTGGTGGGAAGGACTTTAAAAGTCATGAGCACCAGCAATTTATGTTTACCTGACTCCTCTGGATCAGCTGGGAACCATTATCAAACTGTGTGAGTCAGTCAATGGTATATATCTAGTGCATTGTAAGGGCCCAATTTCTAATATCCCTCTAGTGATAAATATTTGACAGCACTAAACATATCACCCATAGTTTGGAGTTGTCTATTGTACAGCCTATATAGCTGGAGGTTCACAATTCACATTCATGGGTTATTCAATAATGACATCAATGTGGAGTACAATGTAGCAATCTCTACAATAGCTGCCAAATGTGAACAGGCCCAAACAAAACCATGCACCATACTTATTTCTCTTTTAGGTCTAGTATGGGTTTTTCATTGAGAAATGCATATAATGGGATCAGCACCACCGTACCCTTTTCTATTTCATAATGTGGTGATACAAAGGGGACAGATTTAAGAAAAGTGGTGCAGCATCCGATGCAGCACCATGTTTTTTGCGCCCCTTAGCGCCTCCCTAACACCACCATGCGTGTACCGTATTTAAGATACAGCACACCATGGCGGTAGTTAGGGAACTAGTGTCACAATTTTTGACAGTAGTTTGGCGCTTTGCAGGATTAGTGACAAAAATGTTGACACTAATCCTGCAAAAGTCATTGAGGCCCATTATAACTAATGATGTGCCTCCTATTAATGCCTGCTCTGTGCAGGCGTTAAAAATGCCACAATAAATGGCACAAGCAAATCTTTCAAATTTCTTTGCACCATTTCCCCCCCCCCCCAATAGGGGAACAAACGGCTTGCATAAATTACGCCTGGTGCAGGCGTAATGTGCCCAAGGGGTTACAAAGTGGCACAATGCATACATTGCGCAGCTTTGCAAATCTGGCACGGCGATTTTTGAAGGCTAACACCACATTAGCATAAAAAATACATTATTGTGATGCTAGAGCTTCTTAAATCTGGGCCAATGTGTCTATATCCCAGTGGCACTGTACACTCAAGGGCCACACTTCACTGTATGGTGTAGTCCAAAGAAACAGTGTTGATGCCCTCAGCCAAAAGTATCATAATAAATTTGTCTCAGATTATACTAAGGCTATCCATAAACTAGTGTTTCTCTGATGATGGGATTGAATCTGTATATGGGGATTTCTAACTAAGAGCATGATGTAGAGTGACAAGAGTAATCTATGCCTTTCTTGACACCCCCTTGCAATGAAATTCCCTTAGAAAGCTTGCTAGTGGCTCCATCACCAAAGGAAAAAATATTGGTGACGGTGGGCAACCCTGCCATGTACGCCTCCTAATGATCATTTGTTCAGACAACATCTCATTCACCCTCAGCCTAGCTATAGCCTCTTCAACATGGTGAAGAGGAACAGCCATGTGATAGAATTGAAAGTCTAGGCGGCATCTAAAAGTAGTGCTGCAGCCTTAATATATGAGTCTATTTGATGTGTAGTGACAAACAGTATCCTTAACACATCAGCAGTTGATCTACTAGGGATTAACTCAGATTGGTCTAGTAGCCTCAAACCATGCAGCAGACAAATCAATCTGGCTGTAATTAATTTGACAATCAATTTATTTCTCTTATTAGTAAGCAACAAAAGTTGATATGACCAACACAATAGGAGGTTATCAGACTTCAGAAGCATTAAGGCACCAGCCTGTCACATTGTTGGTGGCAAACAACCTCTAGCCAATGTCTCTTCATCGTCCTTAAGCAACACAGGTGTTAGCTCTTCAATATATTCAATGTAGGCGTCCCACATGAAGCTATCACTACCAGGTGGCTTTTTGAACCTCTGCTAATGTAATTGGGGGGCATAACCATTCTCGTTCAGTATTCTCCACCAGTGCCAATCTTGCTTTTTCGAAATACTGTCTTATATCTGCAGTGCTATGGGAATCTCTAATTTCAAATAAATCAGTAATAATTCACAAGCACTTGCATAGTAGTTATTGATTGATAGTGTGTTGTCCCTGCCCACCATCATCTAGAAAAAAATTCTAACCTTTTCCCAGTCTATCTCCCTCACCATATGTTTGTGCAGCTGCATAATTGCTGAGGAATTTAATTTCCATGTCTGCTTCATTACTGTACTCTAATAGTTTAATATGCACGTTGGGCAAAGCATCTACAGTGCTCTCTGTGCAGTATATAGATTCCAAATGTTTAAACTGGCCTCCAATTTTTCGAAATGACTATGAATTAGACTTCAATATTCAATATCCCTTGGTTATCCATTTCAATCTTATTACTGCCTTAAAGGCCTCCCAGATTACCTCATAAGAGTTTAGTCAGTGAGAGTTGGTGTTAAAGTATCGTTCAATGCCCTGTCTATCCTTCTCCAACAGCATAGTTTAGTGGAGGTGCTAGTCTCTGTGTGTCTGGTCTGGTAGTGTTCTTGTTAGTGCTATGGGGAAGTGATCAGAGCATGTGCATGGAAGGTCTGGATGTCACATGTCCAGCTAGTCACATCTCTTGTGCCAAGCCAATAGTCTAGTTTGAAAGCAGAATTATGAGCTGACGTGACACGTGCAGTCTCAATTACCTACGTGTCAAAATCTCCAAATATCCATCAGTTTGTGTTGCTGCAAAATTATGTGTAGTGCCTCCGTGCACTAGATTGTATCCTATCCTGGTTGCTCATGCTATAAATTGTTGGATGCTTCATCACATTATGATCGCCACCCCAAATCAGGGCAGCCAGCTCCAATGACATCACTAGTGATAATTGACACAGAGAAGTCAGGTTCATCATGATTCGAGCAGTGTAAGTTTATTAAGGCTATGTTCATTATTTGAAGTCTTCCCTGCGTACCAAATACAGACCCTCTAGTCCTGCAATTTCTTGACTTTGAGTGTATGGTACTCTACAATTGAGCACCACCACTCCCCTGGCATATGCAGAGTACGAGGCAAAGGACATATGGGGGGTCCAACCTTTAGCTGACTTTAGCTCCTTGTCCCGAACAAGATGTGTCACCTATAAGTATAGTAAGATGGCTGCATTTCAGAAAGAGTATGCAAATATATGACAGTTTTCTTTGTGAATCTTCAGCCCTCATTCCACACCATGAACTTATTTTTTAGTCCACGATCGGTAACCACATAGGTACCCTGCATTTGTTGCTTGATGTTTTATTATATAGGACATTTGAACATCAACAATCTTCTATTGCTTTTTGGCCATTGACCAGTGGATGACATGGAGCTAACTTGAATTGAATGCCTCCAAAACCTAAACACTTGCCTGTGGCAGCTGAAAAACCTATGACCCTCTCTGTGTATTGCCTGATGATCTAGGACCAATACCAAAAACATTCAAGGAGTTAAGAAACCTCGGAATTATCATGGATGCCAAACTGCCAATCAATGCACAAGTGGACAAGGTAGCAAATCAAATTATCTCACATTTTAGTTTAAACACTGCAGCACATCTTCCCACACCTAGAATTCCATCACTAAATTCAAGCTACCATCTCTCTTGTCTTGTCTTGTCTAAACTGGATTACGCTAATTGTCTGTATCATGGATACCCTCTGTCAACTATGAGAAGATTGCATTAAATTCAGAATACTGCAGCAAGACTACTCCTACATTTAAAGCCACAAGCACACATCTCCCCTACCTTTGGGACTCTACGCAGGATACCAATTGCCAGCAGATCCACCTTCAAGCTGCTCTGCATCATACACAGAGCAATACAAGGCAAAGAATCATTCTTCATCAGGAAGAAAATCAACAAATACATACAACAAAGTAACCTATGCTTGAGAATGGCTCCTCAACTCAACATTCCAACGTAAAAGACAAAACCATGAGAGGAACACATTTCACTGTCTAAGCTGAAAAACTATGGGATTCACTGCCCACACACATAATATTCACTGACAACCATCTTAGCTTCAGAAGATTACTCAAGAGCTGGCTCTTCCCCACATGGCAACTATACTCACAACACAACAGAGTAAAACTATGGTTTACTCAGACATGACCAACTATGTTTCTCACAGTATAGAGTTTACGTTTTTGTTATACAATTTTCTTTGCACACTGAATCATGCTTCCTGGTATAAACACATACATTCATATAAGGAGAAAACAGGTATATTGCACCATAAGAGGCATGTGCATATCAACAATGTCATAATTGTTGCTTCTCTGTACATATAGGTGCATATATAGAAAGGTTTATGCCTGCTACTAAAATTCCAAGTGATATCAAATTTTGCATACATATCCACCAGAAAAATGTGCACATCACAGTATGTGAAACGTTAATGCTTCTGTACAACTATGGGCATTTTATACATTCCTCAGCCAATACAACCTAACTAAGGGCCTCATTACGACCTTGGCGGAGGGGATTACTCCTTCCCGAAAGTGACAGATATCCCTTCCGCCGTTTTACAAGTTCCATAGAGTATAGTAGAACTTGTAATACTGCGGTTGGGATATCCGTCACTTTTGGGACGGAGTAATCCCCTCCGCCAAAGTCATAATGAGGCCCTAAGTGTCATGTGCATACATGTATGTCTAATGTTGCTTTCAGTTTGTAAAAAAAAATATTTTCCTTCTTTCAACCTTTGTTCAAGCCCTCCTCTCACTGACCCATCCCAAATCATTCAATCTAATATGAACTCCCAAAAATCCTTCCTAAATTCTCCCATCCTTTTTTTACCCATGTCACCCAACTAACCGGCACACATAACCTATACTTACAACAAAAATATTACTTTCCCTTTCAAATCCTTGCCCACCATTCTATTTCTACTCTAAACTCTACTGAACACACAAGAAAATCAAGAGGTCAAATCTAACAAAACTAATGGACATAGAAAAACCACCAAAGCACTTTATCAAAATCTGACAAGAGAGTGGTTAAGGTCAGATTTCACAATTTCTGCCACTCTACTGGATTGTCCTCTGAGTCTAATAACAGCACTGCCAGGGAGTACAGTGTGCTTAGATCGCCTGAGGTACCGGTGTTCTATCTTTCCGTACCCCTCTCTCGTGGGAGAAATTGCTCTTATTCCGTTTTAGGGTGGGTACTGTATGGTGGCTTTTTTGGGGGAATGAACTTTTAATCAGGGATCTTGCAATGTGACCCGCCCTTGGGACAGTACATCGGAACAAACCTTATTGCACTTTATGTTCTTTTGTACATTTTATGGAAGTACATGTATACTTTATTTAAAGCCAGTTTCAAAACACCTTGATTTTAGGAAATGCAAAGATGCGTTATTTTATCTTCAGCTTAATGAAGTCTAGAGGTATGTCTTAGTGTATGTTAATTTCTTAAAGTGGCAGTGAGAAGCAGGAAGTCGATGGAGGTTTGACTCAGAAATCTATCCCCTGGTTATGAAACTTGTTTGCTTAGTTAGGATAAATGTGATTGTTTTTACCATGTTTTATATTGGTAATGAGGTATTCTACTGTCTTTTATGCTTTTGTGCAAAACCAAACAAAGATTAATTGAACTTGACACTAAGCTCCTAACTATCAGCCTCTTGTCTTGGGCTCCACAGTAGCGTCCTACTCGCCGCAAATCACTTCAATGCCTCATTAGGGGTAGGCAGTGCTATGTAAATAGCATTTACAATTACAATTACAATAAAGTAGGGTATGTCTCCCTCCACACATTTCTAAGTATTTATTCAGTGACCACTCGAACTTTACACATAGAACATTGACCATAAACCGCTGTACCTGCCCACCTGCCCACCTGCCACACTGAAACACAACATTTCAGTGGAATTTCAAGTATCCCAACCAACGCATTTCAGGTTGTAACAGCAAACCACGCAGAAATTCCCCACATCTTTACAGAACAGCTAGCCTAGGCAGGTAGAAAGCAGACAGAAAAAACATTTATCATTAATGCCCAGTTATGAATTTGTGATAAGGTAGATGCTCATTCGCTGCCCACCATTACGAACATGAGAGTGTGTGCCCATCAGTAGAAATATGCACAATTCGTGCCTCAGCATCGTAAATGCAAAGTCTGCACTCTCCAAATGCCAGCGATCAGATACTTGTACACCAAAACGTATCCTTTCACTTTCATCTAGGTCACAGTCTTACCACTTCTGAACCAGGTGTGCAGCATCACCACAGCACAGTTTGTGTCCTTTGATCGCCAAAAAATGCCCTCCTTGCTATCACTGTATTATATCCATATCCACCAGGAAAGCATTGTCTCCAGTATCCCAAAGTATCAATCCGCTTTACTGAGAGTTCTTTTGAATGCTAGAGTCAGAGGCTTCTGTTCGCTTATTTCTGGATTGCCATATTCAGGAACTCTGCAGCCACCTGAGGGTCTATGAACATGTGGATGTTTCCTGTCCATGTGAATTTCAGCCGTACCGAGTAGGTCTTGGAGTTCTCCTACAACCTAACAACTTTCTTGGTTTCAAACTGGAGTTATGATTACCTGTTGTTTGCTTTCCCCATGATGGAGAAACACATGGCTCGACACAGATAACATGGATCTGTCTATGCCCAAGCCCTCACGGTCCAGGCCGACCAAGAGAAAGGTGGAAAATGTAATAATGTAGGGAGAAACCCAAGAGCAAGCTGGGATGCTGGGGCTGCGTATATAAACCTCTCCCTGCCACTCAGCGGAGCCGGAGTCCAGCAGTGTATGACCGCACCTTCCCCCATACTCATCAGCGGGGGGATGTTCTCAGGGACATGGGTTATGAGGAAGCAATAATGTGTATATGCGGATCTAAGGTTCTGCTGCAAACACATCCAATAACAGGCCTCATAGTGCTCCACAATTCATGTATCAATCTCTGTTCTATCTGTTTTACTGTGTTCCATGTGAGACAGACTTTCCATTCTTATTAATTTAGTGTTCGAGGCATACTGGCCAGATGCAGGGATCATGGCCCCGTTTGTTGTCTGTGCTAGATCACCAAGAATGACTTCTTGGTCTGGTCATCCCTAAGGCCTCCCAGAGACTCCAACGCATCACTCATGCAGAAAGGCAGCCACACCCAGCTGGGCGGGCTCCACCGGAACCCCTGGCTGTGGCTACAGGTGCACTTCCTCCGGTCCATACCACTGCCTTCAGCACAGCATGGGGCCAGGAGTGGGCAATTCCAGTGCCGTAGGAGTTCTGTGACCCTCCGTCCGTCCATGCAGAACTGCAGGCAGTGCTTAATTCAATATTTTAAGTGGGTTTCTAGCGTGGCCCCGGGAGCTCTCTCAAGCTGCTGCCATCTTGGTGAACGACCTCTGGCACTCCCAGTTTTTCCAGCTACTGATTACATTGAAAGCATGAGTTGGACAGACAGTGGTTCTTTTTTCCTAAGATTAGACGATCGAGTTTTTTATATGTTTATTTCGCACCCTGATGATTCCTAAATGGTTCTACTAATTAATGTACTTAATTATTAACATTTGTTATTGCGCAGCAAATTCCAGAAAAATAAAAACAGAAAACAAGCATTACTGGTTAGCGTTTATAAGCGTTGAAGTGTCACTTGTACAAAGACTGACAACACAGGAACTCCACTGCAGATACTAACCAAGTCACCACATAAAAACACAATAATTATCTCTCACAAAACATTGATAACTATAGTACTCATATAAGACAACATATGGCATCGAATCACAATTTTCTCTAAGCTATTAATTAGCAGAACCAACAAAGCCTAGATGAACGGCAATTTCATTAAACATCTGTCGTGCTTTCTAGACAAGGCCTCAATATAATAATTACAATAAAATTAATTAAATTAAACATTACCTTGATTGAATCAAATATTATTGAAAGGTATTTGTCACATTCTAAAGTTTCAGTTTAAAAAGAGCTGCTACACATGCATCACTGAGCATTATCAAATACACATTTGGTTTCTTGGGGCACACATTTTCACTTTTCAGAATTATTTGTTTGCCATACCTATCGTTTGGAAGCTGAACTGGAGTGTACCTCATAATAGCTCAACTATTTCAGTGATGCATCTAATTACAGTCTCTTGCTGCATTGCTCCAATTCAACAAAAGTTATTGCTAACCTTTACATTTTTGTGACGGAAATTGATATTCACTAATGTATGACATATGTTCCTCTAATTCCTCACCACTAGGTTAAATTCTTAAACATCATGCGATGCAAACAGCACATTTAATAATGTCAATAGTGAATATTTCTCGGTGGCCACGACTAGTCACCCTATGCAATCTGTACCTGTTCTCAATATTGAAAGAACAACATACCACTGAACACATAAGGACGCCCAAGGTGCATTTAATTAGTGCACACATCATTAACGCAAATTATAGGAACTCTTCCAAGTCGATTGAAAATAGTGAGAAAATAGATAGGCTTATTTCACTTACCTCTAGCAGTTCTCTTTCACAACTCATCTGTTGCAGAATCTACAAAATAAGAATGGTATGTTAACAATGTACTTCGGCTTCTGTTGTCGTTTAAAAGACCTTGACCCATCTTCAACTTTTCTTTCACAAAATCAAGTATTTCCAAATCTGTGTTTCTAAAATATATTTGATTTCTCACCACAACACAATTACACAAATGCAGGACATTGCAAATTGTACAAACATTACCCACATGCCAATACGGTCAGTGGAGCTGGAGGTCTGACCCCAGCCAGTGTAACTGCACACAAAGCAGTTAAAGAGGAAGAAATGGTTAACTAGGTGGCAATAAAGACAGAAGACCTTATTAAATAAAAGCCGTTTTAGTGTGAATTCAAAGACATTTTGAATTGTTCTTGATTCAGTTGATTACAATACAAGTTATTCTAAAAGTGATAAGGTTTTTGCCATAATAGGTAAGGTAAGATAGACATGTAATTATCAACATCGCCGTACATTGTGGAAAAATGTAAATTTCATACAATTTCATTAAAATCGAACATGGAAGAAAATACAATTGAAAAAAACCTGAATATCATAAAAACGAATTCTATACAATCTAAATTCAACACTTATATTAATTTTATTCGTATCAGGCAGAAACCTCAATAATGCAATATTCATTCTTCTCCAAATGATTGTCACAATAACACAATGGGGAAATGTCGATAAAGGTGCAATTTACAGCTGTCAAGTTGAATGAGATTAAATAATTCTCATCATTGTTCAGTACTCCTTCACTATTCCCTTATAAACAAAACGACCCTACCTTTGCTGCTACTTTTAATCATCAGTAATAATTATCCCATGGTGGGTGTGAGGAAAGTGTTTTATTATAGTTTAATATGTTGTGTGGTTGTAAGACCTCACTATGGGCCTCATTATGAGGTTGGCAGGCCGACTGTTGGCCCGCCAGCCTGATGGAGAGGAGACCGCTATCTGAGGTTTCTGCCGGTCAGCCCAGTGGAAATCATGCAGCAGCGTTGGCCTCAGCTTCTCATAGAGCCGAGGCCAATGTCATTGCACTGCCATAACAGAGAGTGTGCATTCCAACAGTGCTGGGCAGAGGAGCCCCTGCATTACCCACAACACGGTTGTGGGTAGTGCAGGGGCCTCCCTGTGGCCCCTAGCACTGGCTTTTCGCAAGCCTTTTCATGGTGGGGTCCCTGCCATGAAAAGCCTGGCAGAAAGTGAAGTTGTGATCTGCACGGAAGTGCTGCTTTAAGCCAGTTTGTACCCAGCCATTTGCAAATCAGTCTTAACCCTGTTCCCTATGGGAACAGTCCATCCCAAACTGCCAGGATGCTTGTGTCCGGTCCAGGGAGGACCAGGTTTAGTATTTCGGGCAGGACTGTTCCCATGGGGAGCAGGGTCAAGACTGACTTGCATATGGCTGGGTCCAAACTGGGGTGACATTGTGAGCAAAGTAATGATGGATTAAACCCAGAACTGTGACTGGGGGTGAGTATTTGAAATGTTTCAACACTTTGTCCATCATTCTGTTTTGTGATGTTGCTATGTGTGCGCTAATGGGCTAGGGTGTGCCCAGACGTTGGTCCTTTACTCCCTGCACCACTGGATTCAAGCTAGCCTGACTGATGATGGGTGATATCCCAAAACTGGTCCTAGGATACTTGTTTTTGGTCCAGGGAGGTACGGCTTGGCAGTATGGGCTGGACAGATCTCATGGGGAGCAGGGTCAAGACTGATTTGCATATGGCTGTGTCCAAACTGGGGTGATGAGGCGAGTAAAATAATGATGGATTAAACCCTGATTTGTGACTGGAGATAAGTGTTTGAAAAGTTGTAACACTTCGTCCATAATTTTATTTTGTGATGTTGCTGTGTGCGTCATAAGTGGCTAAGGTATACCCAGACATGGGTCCCTTGCTTGCTGCACCACTGGATTGAAGCTAGGCTGGCTGGTGAGGAGTGATACTCCAAAACTAGTCCCAAGATGCTTATTTCAGGTCCAGGGAGGACCAGACTTGGCAGTTCGGGGTGGACTGTTCCCAGGGAGAGCAGGGTCAAGACTGACTTGCATAGGGCTGGGTCTAAACTGGGGTGATGTGGTAAGCAAAATAATGATCGACTAAACCCAGATCTGTGATGGGGGTGAGTGTTTAAAAAGTTTAAATACTCCGTCCATCATTTTATTTTGTGATGTTGTTTAGTAGGTAGTCAACCAACTGCATCTTGGACTCACTTCTCTGTCTGCAGCTTGGGGATGACTATTCCTTGAGCTGGACAGTATAAGCAACACCCTTTCTTTGCTAACCTAAGATGCAGCAGGTGCAGTCCAGTCTTTGGAACAGCCTCCCTTTGCTGGATCCAGGGAACAATAGGGCAGTTTTTCTTTGCTTCTCTCTCCAGTAAAGAAGTGATCTGAGGTCTAAGTGCCCAGGGAACACAACTTGTATGCCTCTTTTGAGCCCTTAGGGAATGTGGCAGCAACTAGCCAATGTGCTACCAGGTCTTCTCCAGAGAATTTATGACTTTCAGCAAACTGTGGCATCTGGCTATCCCAGAATGCACCATTTTCCCCTCTCAACATCACAGTGGAGCTATCCAGCACAACCCAGAGGTATGGGAGAAATGCTCATTGAAAAAATGGTTTAGCAATTATTTTTCTCTCTCTGTCTGAGATGCGCGCCTGTCTGCTAAAACAAAAGAGCAGCACCTCTCATGGGTGACTACCATTTTCCCTTCGAAGGTGGTTTCCACTTTCAAGCCCACCTTTTGTGTTTACACCAAAACTGGCCGCCCTGAAAGTAGGAAGTCACACCCATGGCAAAAACTCTATGTTCCTTCCTGAGAGTTGTTCACACCTCTCCATTGGAGGGCAGAAGGCTGTCTCAAGGACAGCAGCTTGTGTGCATTTGTAAACAGTCACTGTAAACTAAAGGCAACAAAGTGCTCATTTTATAAATTTCCATAGAGCATCACCCTTTATTTGATGAGGGGGTTAATGTTTATGTTTCAATGATTGTTATTGTTTGCATTATTTATATGTTTTTATGATTGTTGGTACGATGACTGCATTTTTGTCCCCAATAATCTTGATTTATTTTTGCACAGGGTTTGTGTGCATTTACTGGGTGTCACACGGTTGAATCTCATGGCAAGCGACAAAATGATTGGTGTCACCCTCAGAGTTCACGGATGGTTGGTTTAAACCAGCTCGTTTGGAGTTTCTGGTTTCATTCTCTTCACTCAGTTTGAATTAACCAGTGGGTCTGGCATTTATTAAATATTTGCACAGTCCAGCAGGTATGAATATTCTGTAGTATACCATGAGGATTCATTGCTGGTAAATGCTTGGTTTTGGTTATTTTAATATTGTTGTTTGAGACATGTACACTACTTTATATTATCACTGGATTATGTTTGAGGAATGATGGAATTTGTTTATTTTGGGTTAAAAAGCAGGCACAGCATGATCACTGTTGTTTCAATTTAGTCATGTTTCTTGGTGTTTTATTATTTATTTTGGCATTGTTTCTAATGAAGAATTAGTTAACATCTTTTTAAGAGTTGTATCATGCGTAATGAGATAGGGATGTTAATGGCTACTCATGGGCTTGTTTTTGTAGTTACCGCTGAAAAAGGGCTTTTAACCCAAAATGAATTGGGTCCACACCAGCTGGGTTATACAGAATGTTTGGATGAAGAAGTGGTGGGAGGTAAGCTTGGATGGGCAACCCCACACACTTGAATATTGGATACATGTTGCCTCCGTGTTGAAATAGAGAACTTTGTAGAAAAGATTGTATTACCTGAATAAAACTGTATTCTGTATGGATTGGGTTTTCAGTTGGGCATCTTGGTGTCTGGGTGCTCTGTGCACACCAGCCTTTTGTGGAAAAATACATGCTGTTGAGACAGGGCATGCCTGAGACTGCACGTTACGATTTTGCCGTTGAGCATTCACAAAAACTGCTGATAATTAGGATTAAATCCTGGGGTGCATTCTAACACATTTATGTTAACTTTCCAAAGTTGCCATTTGCGCAAAAGTTACATTAAATTCAACTAAAGCAACAGGTCAGGTTCATTCCAATGAGTGTGTCGATCCCTTGAAGTACAATATTTAGTAGTCTCATTCAGAGGTTAGCACTGCTGAGTTGTCAGTGTGTAACTCCATACTCCCCAATTGAGCTGCTATCCTTTCTACAGCAAAAAATAATGTGCAGGGTTTTTACCTCCAGGTCAAAGTTATTAAAAACAAAATGACAATTTTTCTAATATCATGCACAACGTCTTTAGGGTCTGTGTTAGGAGTACCTCATTGTTAGAAATGGGGTTTGTGGTTGGCAGTCAGGTTACCTTCTGTCCAAGCAAGAACCCTCACTCTAGTCAGGGTAAGTCACACACAATCCAAAATTATCCTGTGCCCACCCTCTGGTAGCTTGGCACGAGCAGTCAGGCTTAACTTAGAAGGCAATGTGTAAAGTATTTGTGCAATAAATCATACAATAACACCATATAGCACCACAAAAATATACCACACAGTGTTTGGAAAAATATAGAATATTTATCTGGATAATTGTATGTCAAAACGAATGAAGATGCAATGTGAAATTGTAGAGATATCACTGAAAAGTGATATTATGGGGGTTATTACCACTTTGGAGGAGGTGTTAATCCGTCCCAAAAGTGACGGTAAAGTGACGGATATACCACCAGCCGTATTACGAGTTCCATAGGATATAATGGACTCGTAATACGGCTGGTGGTATATCTGTCACTTTACCATCACTTTTGGGACGGATTAACACCTCCTCCAAAGTTGTAATAACCCCCTAAGTGTTTTAAGTCTTTAAAAAGCAAACTATGGGGGTTATTACAACTTTGGAGGAGGTGTTAATCCATCCCAAATGTGACGAATATACCACCAGACGTATTACGAGTTCCATAGGATATAATGGACTCGTAATACGGCTGGTGGTATATCCATCACTTTATCGTCCCTTTTGGGACGGATTAACACCTCCTCCAAAGTTGTAATAACCCCCAAAGTCTCTTTCAAGCACAAAGTACCTGGTTTACAGTGGACAATCTCCGCAAAGGGCCGCAGAAGAAGAGATACGTGGAAAAATGGTGTGTGCGTCGATTTCTCCCCTGCACACACGTACTTGTGTCGTTATTTTTCATGCGAGGAAGTTGTGCGTCATTTTCCGGTGTGCGGACAGTCTCTTTCTGTGGTGCGTGGGATTACCAGATGTCCCGGGGTCTGTGCGTGGATTCTTCGGCTTGTTTTCTGGCTGTGCATCGTTCCGGGAGGCTGTGCGTGGAATTTTCATTCTCACAGCAGGCGTTGCGTCGATTTCCCCTCTGGAAGTCAGGTGGCGTTGTCCTTGCGAGGGCGTGCGTCGAAGTTCCGGTCGCCCCTAAGGCGTCGCGTTGATCAGCATCGGTGTGCAGCGATTTTCTCGCCGCGGAGCAAGCTGTGCGCCGAAATCTTCGGCGCACGAAGAGTCCAAATGAAAAAGAGAAGTCTTTTTGGTCCTGAGACTTCAGGGAACAGGATGCAAGCTCTACCAAGCCCTTGGAGAGCACTTTTACAGCCAGACAAGAGTTCAGCAAGGCAGCAGGCCAACAGCAGGGCAGAAGTCCTTTTGTAGGAAGCAGACAAGTGAGTCCTTTGAGCAGCCAGGCAGGATGTAGTTTCTGGTTCAGGTTTCTTCTCCAGCAAGTGTCTGGAGTGGTAGGGCAGAGGCCCTGTTTTATACCCAAATGTGCCTTTGAAGTGGGGGAGACTTCAAAGAGTGGTTTAGAGGTGCACCTGGTCCCCTTTCAGATCAATCCTGTCTGCCAGGGTCCCAGTAGGGTGTGTGGCAGTCCTTGGTGTCTGAGCAGGCCGTCCACCCTCCCAGTACAGGAAGACCCATTCAAAATGCAGATGTATGCAAGTGAGGCTGAGTACCCTGTGTTTGGGGTGTGTCTGAGTGAATGCACAAGGAGCTGTCAACTAAACCTAGCCAGATGTGGATTGTAAGGCACAGAAAGATTTAAGTGCAGAGAAATGCTCACTTTCTAAAAGTGGCATTTCTAAAATAGTAATATTAAATCCAACTTCACCAGTCAGCAGGATTTTGTATTACCATTCTGGCCATACTAAATATGACCTGCCTACTCCCTTCAGATCAGCAGCTGCCACGTCAACAATGTATGAGGGCAGCCCCAATGTTAGCCTATGAAGGGAGCAGGCCTCATAGTAGTGTAAAAACTAATTTAGGAGTTTTACACTACCAGGACATGTAAACTACACAGGTACATGTCCTGCCTTTCACCCACACAGCACCCTGCTCTAGGGGTTACCTAGTGCACATACTAGAGGTGACTTATGTGTAGAAAAAGGGGAGCTTTAGGCTTGGCAAGTACTTTTAAATGCCAAGTTGAAGTGGCAGTGAAACTGCACACACAGGCCTTGCCCTGGCAGGCCTGGGACAAGGTAAGGGGCTACTTGAGTGGGTGGCACAACCAGTGCTGCAGGCCCACTAGTAGCATTTAATCTACAGGCCCTAGGCACATACAGTGCACATTACTAGGGACTTATAAGTATATTAAATAGTCCAATTGGGTATGATCAAAAAGTTACCATGTTTAAAGGGAGAGAGCACATGCACTTTAGCACTGGTTAGCAGTGGTAAAGTGCGCAGAGTCTAAAAGCCAGCAAAACAGAGTCCAAAAAGTGGAGGGAGGCAGGCAAAAGTTAGGGGTGACCACCCTAAGGCATGTCAGGTCTAACACTCATCAATATTAAAAGGACATGTCTTGGCTTTTCTCAAATAGTTGACACTTTAGCTGATGACAAGCAACACATGCCTTATCTTTTTATACAGGACAATCACTTCTTCAGGGCTAATAGTTAAGGTTTGTGAGTTATATGCTTTTAATTATAAAGAAGGGTTATTTCTAACCAAGTGACTATGAGCCAGATGTATCAAGAATCCATTTTGCGATTCTCAAATAGCGATTTTTAAGAAATCGCTATTTCAGAGTCGCAAAATGGTATGTGTCATTTTTGCGATTCGGTAATAGCGTTTTCTTAAAAATCAAAAATGCTATTACCGAATCGCAAATATCGATTCTGACCCCATTCACACCTATCGGCCTGTAGGCCCATATTTGTGATTTTTTAGCATTTCCCAAATTGAGAATTCCTAACTGGAATTCACAATTTCAGAAATGCAAACCCCAGGGTGCTGGGGGCTTAAGGCCCCCTCTGCTACAGCCCCAAAATTTATTTTAGGAGCTGTGAGGTGCACACAGGCCAAAGGGGCATGTGTGCGTTATGTGTAAATTTTAAAAATGCATTTTTAATGCATTTTTAAAATTTGCACATGGTTACCACCAAATTGTATTTGGTGGTAATTGTGATTCCTTAATGCCCAATTCACATTAAGGAAAAGCTTGATAACTGTGCTTAAGAAATCGCATATAAGGATTCCTTATTTGCTATTTCTTATTTAAAGAATTGCAATTTGCAATTCTCTATACGGGGTTGCAATTTTAAGGAATCGCTATTTTAGCGATTCCTTAAAATTGCAAAGCGAATGCCTTTCATACATACTGAAAGGCATTTTTACATTTGCAAACGGCCGTTCGCACCGTTTGCGAATGCAAAAATCTTTGATACATCTGGCCCTAAATCCTTAGTCGTTGCTGACTCTAATTTAAATAGTTGTGCAATTCAAAGATCCAAACTGTGATTAGAAGCTGTGAGTACGGAATTCTCAAGTCGCAATCAACAGCATTATATAGTTCACAAAGCCAGTGAATACGTCCAGTTTAAAGGTCTTAACTACACATGGACTCAAATCTTCATTTGCTAGAAAATCATTAAAATTCACAAGGTCAAAAAAGAAGACTCCAAAATAAGGGTAGTATGCACTTCAAATTCGCAACTGTGTATCTGCATGTACCATTTCCATGAGTCCAATATACCGCAGTCTCAGTGTCTCCTGTGTCAACATAGAAGAATTGGCTGCACAATTGTACAGAGATAATATTATTTCTGTGCAAATGATCACCCCCATGTTTATGGACTGTGGGACTGTGGGCCAGATGTACAAAGTTTTTTACCGGTCACAAACAGCTCATTGGTAAAATGTTTTTTGGCATGTGCCAAACCTATTTTGCGAGTCAGTAACCAATTATCGTCTCGGTTTTTGAGGCACTGTTAGAAAGAGGCATGCCAAGGGTGTTTCTTCCAAATAGTGAGTCACACTGTAGGAATGCCTTGCAAGTGGGAATGCGGTCTCAAAACATTCACAGATTACCACCAACATCAAGTTGGTGGTAGTAATTCTCAAACGGGGAGGGGTCCCCAAGGGATCCCATTGCCTTGGTGAATGTGGATGCAAACATTATCTAAGAGCCGGCAGTGGTCCCACGGACAACTGTCTACTCTTAAAAAATTAAAATTAAACTTTTCATTTTCTTTTTTGTAATGCATCCAATTTCTCTTTAACGTTTTGGGTGCCCAGGACGTAACGGTTACGTCCTCGGCTACAGCACTGCTAACGTGCCCCCCATGGGCCTCCCACCCCCCCCCCCTGGGCTGGCATGGCAGGGGAAGTGCTCCCGCCCCGACCCCCCTGCGACATCTGATTATGTCAGCATGCAATCGCGTGCTGACCTCCTCTGAGGTTACCATTGTCGCTTCCAGCGTGTCCGAGAGAGAAACTAATTAGTTTCTCCTCAGGGTGGAGGAAGGAGAGGTCGGAGAGGCATGAAAATGAAAGGAAAGGCTTTTCCTTTCCATATCTCTCTAAGCATTCCTGCAGCACGATCGCATAGCGATCATGCTGCAGGAATGCCACTAGACAACTGGGACTTTATTTACGTTTAGTAAACAAATAAGGGGAGCAACCCCTTGGGCAAGGTTCGCTCCCCAAGGGGGGCATTTTTTTAAGGCCATTTCTACCCCCCTTGGGGGCAGATCAACCTATCTTAATTAGGCCTATCTACCTCTAAGGAGGCAGAAACCTCTAGGCACCAAGGATCTTTTTGTTGTTGTTGTCAAGCAGGGCCCTGATGTCGCCACCGACAACATCAGGGCCCTGCTTGACAACGGCGAAACCGCTGCCCTCATCCTCCTGGACCTCTCGGCCACTTTCGACAACGTCTGCCACTGCATCCTACACATACGCCTCCACAACGCAGGGATCTGGGACAAAGCTCTGGAGTGGACCACCTCCTTCCTCTCTGGCAGAACCCAGAGTGTCCGCCTCCCCCCTTTCCGCATCAAAGCCTCCAAGATGATCTGCTGTGTTCCCCAAGGTTTGTCCCTCAGCTCTACACTTTTCAACATCTACATGGCCCCACTCGCCCGCGTTGCCCGGCTGCACAACCTCAACATCATCTCCTACGCCGGCGACACCCAACTGTTCCTCTCTCTCACCAAGGAACGCCTCACCACCAAATCCAACCTCCACGAAGGAATGTAGGCCGTCGCCGAATGGATGAGGAACAGCAAACTGAAGTTGAACTCAGATACGATGGAGGTCCTCATCTTTGGCGCCAACCGCTCAGCCTGGGACGACTCCTGGTGGCCGACAGCTCTGGGAGCAGCCCCAACACCCACCAACCATGCACGCAACCTGGGCATCATCCTCGATACAAGACTCTCTATGACCAAGCAATTCAGCGCTGTCTCCTCAACCTGCTTCAACACCCTCCGCATGCTCCACAATATCTACAGATTGATCACAACAGATACAAGAAGAACAGTCACCCAAGCCCTCGTCAGCAGCAAACTTGACTAGGGAAACACCCTCTACGCAGGAGCCCTGGCCAAACTCCTCAAATGACTGCAATGCATACAAAATGCCTCCACACGCCTGATCCTCAATGCCCACCGCCACAGCCACATCACTCCCCTTCTGAGAACCTACACTGGTTCCCTGTCAACAAAAGGATAACCTTCAAGCTCCTCACCTACGCAGACAAGGCGCTCCACAACATCGGTCCAGCCTACCTCAACAGACGACTCACCTTCTACAACCCGTCCTGCCTAATCCGCTCAGCCAACCTGGCCCTCGCCACCGCCCCCCACATCCGAAGAGCGACTACCGGAGGCAGATCCTTCTCCCACCTCGCCACCAAGACCTGGAACACTCTTCCATTGCCCCTACGACAGACCGAAGACCTGCTGACTTTCAGGAAGCGGCTCAAAACCTGGCTATTTGAGCAATAGCAGCACCCTACCCCCCTCAACACCTTGAGACCCTCACAGGTGGTAGTGCGCTCTACAAATACACTGATTGATTGATTGATTGATTTTACAAGGAGGAGCAGCCCCTTAGGCAAGGGTCACTCCCCTGGGGCCAAATTTATTTTAGGTAATTTCTGCACACCTTGGGGACAGATTAGCCTATTTTTATTAGGCCAATCTGCCCCCAAGGGGGGCAGAAACCACTGGATACCAGGGATTTTTTATTATTTATAATTTCTTAAGGGGAGTGACCCCTTAGGCAAGGGTTGCTTCCCAGTGGGACATATTCTATTACGCCATTTCTGCCCACTCCCTTAGGGGCAGATCTGCCTACTTTTATTAGGCTAATCTGCCCCAAGGGGGGACGAAACCACCAGGCACCAGGTATTTTCTTTTTTAATTTTAAATAAGTAGTGCGACTCCTTAGGCAACGGTCTCTCCCAGGGGGGCATATAACATTAGACCATTTCTGCCCCCCTTGGGATCAGATCGGGCTATTTCTTTTAGACTCATCAGCCCCCATGGTGGGCAGAAACCACTTAGGCACAAGGGATTGTTGTCCGTGTGTGTGTTTTGTTTGGTAAGGGTCGCTCCCCATGGGGGCACTTTACTTTTGCCCATTTCTGACCCCTTGGGGGCAGATCGGCCTATTTTTATTAGGCCCTTCTGCCCCCAAGAGGGGCATAAACCACTTAGGCACTAGGGATTAAGTGTGTGTGGTTGTGTTTTGTTTGGGGGGCGGCCCCTTGGGCAAGGGTCACTCCCCTTGGGGGCACATTAATGATGGCCATTTCTGCCTCCCTGGGGGGAGATTGGCCTATGTTTGTAAGGCCCATCTGCCCCCAAGGGGGGTAGAAAACCCACTTGACATGAGGGAAGAATTTCTTTTAACAAAGAGGGTGGTGGTATGACCATATCCCAATGCCAAATAAATGGTGACAACGTTTTTCTACCCACAGGTGGGCAGATGGGGTAATTAACCCCGATAAACTCCCTGGGGGCAGAAAGCCTACTAGATGGCATGGAATTTAAAAAAAAATGTGGGGGTTTTCAACTAGTATGGGCATTGTTATCCCCTCACCCGAACTGAAGGGAGTAACAGTCTTTCAGCCCCCCCCTGCAAAATAAAGGATCTTATCCAAACAGCAAGCAAGAGGACAATGGATTTTCATTTCACATATGGGACAAGAGAAATTGGCTAACTCTCAATATCGTTCCACTTGGAATGGTGACCAGCTGCACTTTTAGTACTTTGGGACGCTGCCACCTAGAAAAATCTACCAGACCTAGACACATTTGAAAACTAAACATCTGGGAGAGTCCAGGGTGGTGTGCTTCACATGCACCCCACACCGTTTTCATACCCATAATGCCCTGCAACCTCCAACTTTGCTTACAATCACACATTTTCCGTATATTTTTGTGATGGAACCTTCGCGAATCTTCAGGAATTCACAAATTTCCTACCATCCAGCACTGTCGCATCCATACCAATAAAAATTCTGCCACACCTGTCAGCCTAAAATCATTTTTTTCAAACTGCCCTTTTGGACCTGCTTTGGTTTCCTCTCAATTTCAACATGTTTTTGGCCCTTCCCTGTCACAAGCACTTGACCCACCTACACAAGTGAGGTGTCATTTTTATGGGGAGAATGAGGGAAAAGTTGGGTGGTAGGAAATTTCTTCTGGTGTGGTGATCCCACACCGAAATGTGAGGAAAATGTGATTCTTTAGCTAAATTTGAGGTTTGTTAAGGATTCTGGGTAGGAAAACACTGGAGGATACACACAAGTCACACTTCCCTGGACTCCTTCGGGTGTCTAGTTTTCAGAAATGTCTGGGTTTGGTAGGTTTTCCTAGATGGCTGCTGAGCCCAGGACCAAAAACACAGGTGCCCCATTGCAAAAACAGGTAGTTTGGTAACAGATAATTTTGATGTGTCCATTTTGTGTTTTGGACCCTTCCCTGTCACGGGCACTAGGACTATCCACACAAGTGAGATACCATTTTTATTGGGAGATATGGGGGAATGCTGGGTGGAAGGAAGTTTGTGGCTTCTCTCAGATTCCAGAACTTTTCAGCACCGAAATGTGAGGAAATAGTGTTTTTAGCCATGTTTTGAGATTTGCTAAAGATTCTGGGTAACAGAACCCAATGAGAGCCCCACAGGTCACCCCATCCTGGATTCCTTTAGGTGCCTAGTTTTAAAAAATGGACAGTTTTGCTAGGATTCTTAGGTGTCAGCTGAGGTAGAGGCCAAAATCTACCGCTAGACACTCTGCAAAGAACAGGTCAGTTTTCATTAGAAAAATCTGATGTGTCTACGTTGTGTTTTGGGTTACTTCCTGTCACGGGCACTAGGCCTACCCACACAAGTGAGGTTCCATTTTTATCTGGATATTTGGGGGAATGCTGGGTGGAAAGACATTTGTTGCTTCTCTCAGATTCCAGAACTTTCTATCATTGAAATGTGAGGAAAAAAAGTTTTTTTGCCAAATTGTGAGGTTTGCAAAGGATTCTGGGTAACAGACCCTGGTGAGAGCACTACAAGTTACCTCATCCTGGGTTCCCCTAAGTGTCTAGTTTTAAAAAATGCACAGGTTTGGTAGGTTTTCCTATGTACCGGCTGAGCTAGACGCCAAAATCCACAGCTAGGCACGTGCCAAAAAACATGTTGGATTTCAATGTCAAAATGTGATGTGTCCATGCTGCATTTCCTTTTGTGGGCACTAGGCCTACCCACACAAGTGAGGTACGATTTTTATTGACATACTTGGTGAGGACCCAGAATAAAAGAACAATGGTTATTGCCCCTTGTCTTTCTCTACATTTTTCCTTCCAAAGATAAGACAGTGTGTAAAAAAAAGAAGTCTATTTGAGAAATGCCATGTAATTCACATGCTAGTACGGGGACCCCGGAATTCAGAGATGTGCAAATAACCACTGCTTCTCAAAACCTTATCTTGTGCCATTTTTAGAAATACAAAGGTTTCCTCGATACCCATTTTTCACTCTTTATATTTCACCAAATGAATTGCTGTATACTCGGTAAACAATGAAAACCCACTACAGGGTGCAGCTCATTTATTGGCTCTGGGTACCTAGGGTTCTTGATGAACCTACAAACCCTATATATCCCAGCAACCAGAAGAGTCCTGCAGATGTAAGGGTATATTGCTTTCAAAATCGGCCATAGCTGGAAAAAGTTACAGAAGAAAACGTGGACAGAAATGGCTTTTTCAACTCAATTTCAATATTTTGTTATTTCATCTGTTACTTTTGTTTCCTTGAAGGATCTTCACAAATGACCCCTTGCTGAATTCAGAATTTTGTCTATGTTTCAGAAATGTTCAGCTGTCCAGGATCCATCATTGGTTTCATACGCATTTCTGCCACTAACTGGCTGAAAGCACAAAAAATAGTAAAAATGGGTATGTCCCAGTAAAATGCCAAAATTGGGTTGAAAAATGTAGTTTTCTGAATCAAGTCTGCCTGTTCCTGAAGACTGGGAAGATGGTGATTTTAGCACCACAAACACTTTGTTGATGCCATTTTTAGGGGAAAAACACATGCTTTCTTCTGCAGCACTTTTCTTTTAATTTTTCTGAAAAAAATTAAATTTTAGCTGTATTTTAGCTAATTTCTTGGTCTCCTCCGGGGAACCCACAAACTCTGGGTACCTTTCAAATCCCTAGGATGTTAGAAAAAAGGATGAAAATTTGGCGTGGATAGCTTACATGGGCAAAATGTTATGAGGGTCTAAGTGCAAACTACCCCAAAAAGCCCAAAAAAGGCTCGGCACCTAAGGGGGAAAAGGTCTGGCAGCAAAGGGGTTAAGGAAAACGGGGTTCACTATAAAAAAAAGCCTGCTATATTTAAAAAGTAGCCACAGACATGGTGGTCTGCTGACCCCAGCAGCCCGCCATCCCAGTGAGTGCTGACCATTCCCAAAGGGTCGCAAATTATGACCTGCCTCATGAATATTAATGAGGCAGGTCCCTTGCAACCCATTTGGGAACTGCAAACAGTGGTAAACGCACTGTTGTACATGGCCGTTTCCAATTTCCCAATAGCGAATCGCAAAAATTTGCTATTAGGAAATCGCAAACTAAAGCAACGTACATCTGCAATTTGTCTCGAGTTGGTTGATTTTTTGAGTGGCAGCTCCCTCTATGTTGCTGAGCACTTTAATTCAATTTGGACAATAAACTTACTAGCTAAATGATTCAGTATGCCTCAGCATCAACTACGTAACAATTTTTCGTACTATTTTTTAGACTTGGGGGGTCATTCTGACCTCGGTGGTAAAATGCCCTTACCGCCGGTCATAAGACCGCCATAACACCGCCGCGGCCGCGGTCAACCGCCACGGTCATTCTGACCCACAACGGCCAAACCTCCAAAAATCCGTCCTCCACTGCAGCCCGCCACATCTGCGGGCAGCGATAAACTTGAGATGACCAAACCTCCACCGTCACGCCAACAGAAATACGCCCATGCCATTACGACCCACGAATCCACACGGCGGTCATTCAAACGCGGTATTCCATTGGCGCTACACACCGCCGCGGTCAGAATACACACACATCACCAAAACACAGCCACATTGGACAATTTGAAATACACACACCTGATACACATACACACACCACTCCCACACAATCAACCAACTATAAAACACACACCCACATCACCCACAAACTCCTGCGACCATAATTACTGAGAGAAGGAGAGAGAGACACAGCAGACAATCCATAGCAAGACACACTGAGGCACACTACACCATCACACACACCACATAGTAGCACAAAGCACCACTCACCAACATACTCCTCATCACATACACCACCCCACACCTCACCCACACTACCCCATGGCACCCCAAAGGCACCCACGCTTTTCGGACCAAGAACTCCGGGTCATGGTGGAGGAAATCCTAAGAGTGGAACCCCAGCTCTTCGGCTCGCAGGTGCAGCACACCAGTATAGCCAGGAAGGTGGAGCTATGGCAGCGGATCGTGGACAGGGTCAACGCGGTGGGACAGCATCCCAGGAATAGGGAGGACATCCGCAAAAGATGGAACGACCTACGGGGGAAGGTCCGATCAATGGTCTCCAGGCACAACATCGTGGTCCGGAAGACTGGCGGCGGACCCCCACCCACCCCTCCCGAATTTACATCGTGGGAGCAAGAGGTCTTGACCATCCTGCATCCCCAGGGCCTCGCTGGAGTAGCCGGAGGAATGGACTCTGGTAAGTCCCATCTCAACTACTATATCCCCCCCACCCCACCAGCATGCCAACCCACACCCCCACCCTCACCCCCAACCCCCCAGCACACATCCTCCCTGACAATGTCTCACCAGCACAACCCACCCATCCCAACACCAACTCATGCATGCCAACACAAATCATGGGCACCCATCACCTAAGAATGACCACTGCACTAACCCCCCCCCCCACTAACTACCCTCACAACACCTCCCTCAAGGGAATGCCTGCACTGGGGGACAAGGGCACCCATAACACGCACGCTATTGCACACACAGAAACAATAACCAAACTCTCTTACCCCATGCAGGACGCGAACGACAACACACCAGCCAGGAGGGTCCAGAAGTGTCCATCCCACCACCGGAACAGGCCCACACTGAGGATAGCAGCTCTGTCGACAGTGAACCTGATGACCAGCCCGGACCATCGGGGACCTCTGGGCAGTCGGTTCCCCTCAGGCAGCCACAGGCCACACCAGACCCGACCCCCTCTGCCAACACCAGCACAGCTCCCACCCAGCGGGCCCATGCCTCTGTCTCTAGGACAGCTCAATCAGCGGTGTGTCTGCCACTACAGGGCACCCAGGCTAACCCAACACCCCAACAACAACAGGGACCTGGGGGCAGTGGTAGCGGGCACACCGTCCAGGGGACAGAGGCCGGGGGAAACCGGGCAGCTCGGAGGGCTGCTGTGCAACAGGGGGGGGAGGAGAGGCCCAGGGAACCCACTCTCCAAGAGGCCCTCACCACCATCATGGGGGCCTACCACCACTCCAAAGAGACAATGGCGACGGTACTGGCCAGGTTCACGGAGATCCAGGCACAGCAGGAGGAACGCTACATGGGGTTCAGGGAGGAGCTGAGAATCATCGGGACCGCAATGGGGACCATCGTCCTGGCCCTCAACAGGATAGAAGACGCGTTGCGGGACCATGTGGCACCACACAGGGCCCCTGTCACTAGCCCGGACCAGGAACAGCCTACCACCTCCGCCGGCGCTAGTGGACAGGAGGCCCCAACACCACGGCTGGCCACCAGAACCCCACCTCCTGCTGAAGAACAACCACCCCGTAAGAGGAGCCTGAGATCCAAAAAAAAGACAGAGTGGGATGTCAAGACCCCCGCCAGCAGGACATACCCCCTGAACTCTTCCCACTGTCCCACATTGCCACCCTGTCCAACCATGAACTGCCTCTGCTCCCTCCTTCCACAGGCAAAAGGACAATGCACCTGTGAGACTGAGAACTGGACTCTGCCATGGACATTACTCCACCCCCACCCATCACCCTTATAATCACATGTACCAATATCTAGCCCTGTAAATAAATCACATATTGCACACAAATCAGTTTGGAGTCATGCTGTATTATTAGCAAATGTATTACATATTACTGTTCAATATCTGTTCTGTCAATTAGTGATGACAACATACCAATGTCAATACGCTGTAGTTCATGGGCAAACCAAGCAGAAGTCAGGCACTGTGTCATACAGCACTGAGAAGGGAAGGGAAAATCAAAAATTACCCAAAAATATCTGGTGGGAACTACAGAAAGTACAGATGCAGGAGGCTAGAAGCAATTGGGAAATGGCGTGGGTGATTCTTACCTGGGTGTTACTGGAAATACTGTTGTATCACTCTGTCCCTATTGTCTGTGTCGTCCTCTGAGTCTTCCTCCTCTTCACTCTCCACAGGCTCCACGGCTTCTACAACACCACCATCTGGACCATCCTCCTGCAGGAAAGGCACCTGGCGTCGCAAAGCCAGGTTGTGAAGCATACAGCACGCCACGATGATATGGCACACCTTCTTTGGTGAGTACATTAGGGATCCACCTGTCATATGCAGGCACCTAAACCTGGCCTTCAGGAGGCCAAAGGTTCGCTCAATCACCCTCCTAGTACGCCCATGGGCCTCATTGTAGCGTTCCTCTGCCCTTGTCCGGGGATTCCTCACTGGGGTCAGTAGCCACGGCAGGTTGGGGTAACCAGAGTCACCTATTAGCCACACACGTGGTCTCTGTAGCTGCTCCATCACATAGGGGATGCTGCTATTTCGCATCACATACGCGTCATGCACTGACCCTGGGAACTTGGCATTTACATGGGAGATGTACTGGTCAGCCAAACAGACCACCTGGACATTCATCGAATGATAATTTTTTCTGTTTCGGTACACCTGCTCATCGTCTTTTGGGGGTACCAAAGCCACATGGGTCCCATCAATGGCACCAATGATGTTGGGGATATGTCCAAGGGCATAGAAATCAGCCTTCACTGTAGGCAAGTCACCCTCCTCGGGGAAAATGATGTAGCTCCGCATGAGTTTCATCAGGGCAGACAACACTCTGCTCAAAATCTCAGAAAACATAGGCTGAGACATTCCAGATGACATGGCCACTGTGGTCTGGAATGACCCACTGGCCAAAAAATGGAGGACTGACAAAACCTGCACCAGAGGGGGAATCCCTGTGGGTTGGCGGATGGGGGACATCAGGGCTGGCTCCAGCTGGGCACACAGTTCATGGATAGTGGCACGGTCAAGTCTGTATCGAAGTATTATATGGCGTTCTTCCATTGTCGACAGGTCCACCAGCGGTCGGTACACGCGAGGATTCCTCCTTCTCATCGCAAGTCCCAGCAGACGGTGCCTAGGAAGGACAACATGGAGCACAGAGTCAGCCAAACCACAGGTACGTACAGACAGCTTGCACAGTTAAAGAATGTCAATGGGTTGAAAGGCGTGTATGTGTGGCAATGCAAGGCCTAGGCCTGTGTGTCGCAGTCAAAATTAAGCCATGTAGGCGCTTAAAATGGCGGCTGCCTGACCTGTGAAGTGGGACAATGGGATGTGAGGTCAATGCGCTGGCGGGGCACACCGTAGCGGTAGACGGTCGAAGACCGCGGCGCAAAGCCACATTGTTTAACATTGAAGCCTATGGGTTTCAGGAGCCAATTACGAAGTGCGCCGGCGGTCGCGGTACGCACCGCCGCGGGCGTGACCGCCATTTTTCTATCTGCTTAATCACTCGAGACCTGATCATCCACAGGAGAGGACCTATACTGCAAGTGCTGCTGTGACCTCGGTCTGGAAGATACAATGGCTGCTGCGACTGGGGAAAGGGCCCCTGCCTTCACGTCTGAAGAGTTGGAGAAGCTCGTGGATGGGGTCCTCTCCCAGTATGCGCTACTCTACGGTCCTCCAGACCAACAAGTGAGTACACCGGGTGCACATGGAATGGGCTATGCCTGTGTGGATTGGGGTGGATGTAAGTTTGTGGGGTGGGGGGCGAATGAGGAGTGCAACGCCCGACAGATGAGAGCATGTGCCATATGGCAAAGTGGGTGGGGGGGGCCAATTACATCTAACATGCAGGTCATTGATGATTTCCTCCTTTCCACCCTGTACATGTCAAATAGGTCAGCGCCCATCAGAAGATCGAGATTTGGCGTGCCATCGCCAAGGAAGTCCGGAACTTGGGGGTCCACAACAGACGGGGCACCCACTGCCGCAAGAGGTGGGAGGACATCCGCCGCGGAACAAGGAAGACCGCAGAAACACTGCTGGGGATAGCCTCCCAACCTAGGAGGGGTGCCAGTCGCACCATGACCCCCCTGATGTCCCGGATCCTGGCGGTGGCCTACCCTGAATTGGATGGGCACTTTAAGACATCACAGCAGACACAAGGGGGTGAGTATCAGCACATTCTCCTATCTTTCTGCACAGTGGAGGCGTCTGGGTGGGGGAGGAGGGCTGTGGGTGACATTAGGGCAGGGCGCTTTCTGTAGTGTAGTCCTCTCCCTTAGGCATGGCCCTGTGCCCCCGGCCCCCACCTCGGTAGGGTGACAAGTACAGCCATTGAAGGTCCAGCATCTCCCATGTGCGCGTTTGACGTCTCTTGGCCTGTTGTCTTAGTCAGTAGTACTGAGTAGTGTACCCCGAATGCGCGGCTTAGTGCATTAGGCACCTGTGTCTGTCCTCTCCGCCAACGGTGTTGACATTGCATGCACTCAACCTGGTCTTCTTTTTTCTCCCCCCACCCTTTCTCTTCATCTTCTTGTGCATGTGTGCATTAGCATCATCAGGCGGAGGAGATTTGGCATTGGAGCACGAGGGAGCTGCAGGACACAAGGCCCCGGTGGGCCCAGGAACAGACACCGAGGGCACCAGTGATCCGGAGGGCGAGGGGAGCACTACGACGGGGACCGCTGGTGAGAGCAGCGAAAGCGACACGTCCTCGGATGGGAGCTCCCTAGTGGTGGCGGCAACATCCGTGCCCCCCGCCTCTACAGGTACAGCCGCCACCCAGCGCACCAGCCCCGCCCTCCCAGCAGCCCCTCAGTCTTCGCTCCGTGCCGGTTCGCCCAGGAAGGCGCGCGTCTCCTTCGCCCCAGGCACCTCAGCCCCTGCCCCTGTTGCCCCTGCTGCCCTCAGTGCGGAGCTCATTGACCTGGTAAGGACGCTCATTGTTGGGCAGATGACCCTTTTGAATGCCATCCAGGGTGTGCAAAGGGAGGTGCAACAGAGCAATGCGTACCTGGAGGGCATTCATTCGGGTCAGGCTGCCCATCAACGAGCGTTCACTGCTCTGGCCTCAGCACTGACGGCAGCCATTGTCCCTGTTTCCAGCCTCCCTCTTCTTACTGCCTCCAGCCTTTCTCTGTCTCCTGTTCCTCAGCCTATCCCATCCACACCATCAGACCAGCCTGCACACACCTCAACACCCAAGAGCAGCTCATCCAAACACAAGCACCACAGATCCCACAAACACTCCTCCCTCCCTGTGACGTCTACACTCACACCTGCATGCACCCCAACATCAGCCAGTGCTTCCATCACCACCTCACCCTCCAGGACAGTCCACACTCGTGCAGTCACCACCCCCACTGCCATTTACACGTCCCCTGTGTCCTCTCCCACTGTGTCTGTCACCCCCTCTTCCAAGACACACAAACGCAGGCAGACACCCACCCAACAGCCATCCACCTCACGACAGCCTACAGCACCAGCACCTTCACCCAATGACAGCACACCTGACTCTCCTACAACCACCTCCTCTACCTCCACTTCCATCTCCACTTCTCCTACCCTTTACCTTGGCCCTAAAAAACTTTTCCTGGCTAACCTTAACCTCTTTCCCCCCGATGAGCTCCCCCATCCATCTTCAAAGAGTCCCAAGAGCACCGCAGCCACCACCAGCCCAGCTTCGGGTGTCACTGTTGTGCCTGGGTTCTGGAGCCCACCCTTTGCCAGCAGTGACACATCGATCAGCAGCAAGGACACGTCCAGCCCCCCCCCCCCGGCAAGAGGACCCGCAAAAACAAGGGCCGCCGTGCGAAGACCGACAGGGCTGCCCCCAAGGAGCAAAGTGCGGCCACTTCACCACCCACACTATCTAGGGGAGGCAAGGGCCCAAGAGCCCCATCAAAGGAGCGGAAGGGCAGCAGGAGCGCAGAGAAGGTGGACCCCACATGCCACATCCCAGCTGGGAAGGAGGACACTAAGGAGGCCAGGAGTCCGTCCCCGAAGGGTTCAGAAACGTCACGGTCCGAGGGCGACTGAGCAGGGAGTCCAGGCCAGGTCTGGCTCCCTTGACCTGCTGGATGAGCACCGCTGAACAGGGCCCGCGGTGCAGAAGAGCACCGCTGAACAGGGCCCCGCCGTGGAGAAGAGCACCGCTGAACAGGGACCGCTGTGCAGAAGAGCACCGCTGAACAGGGCCCGCCGTGGAGATAGGCACCGCTGAAGAGGGCCCCGCCGTGGAGAAGAGCACCGCTGAACAGGGCCCGCGGTGCAGAAGAGCACCGCTGAACAGGGCCCCGCCGTGGAGAAGAGCACCGCTGAACAGGGCCCGCGGTGCAGAAGAGCACCGCTGAACAGGGCCCGCGGTGCAGAAGAGCACCGCTGAACAGGGCCCGCCGTGGAGATAGGCACAGCTGAACAGGGCCCCGCCGTGGAGAAGAGCACCGCTGAACAGGGCCCGCGGTGCAGAAGAGCACCGCTGAACAAGGCCCCGCCGTCTCAAGCACCGCTCCGCTGGGCACCGCTGTCTCAAGCACCGCTCCGCTGGGCCCTTCCTCTCAAGCACCGCTCCGCTGGTCACCGCCGTCTCAAGCACCGCTCCGCTGGGCCCTTCCTCTCAAGCACCGCTCCGCTGGGCCCTTCCTCTCAAGCACCGCTCCGCTGGGCCCTTCCTCTCAAGCACCGCCCCGCTGGGCACCGCCGTCTCAAGCACCGCTCCGCTGGGCACCGGCGTCTCAAGCACCGCTCCGCTGGGCCCTTCCTCTCAAGCACCGCTCCGCTGGGCCCTTCCTCTCAAGCACCGCTCCACTGGGCACCGCCGTCTCAAGCACCGCTCCGCTGGGCCCTTCCTCTCAAGCACCGCTCCGCTGGGCACCACCGTCTCAAGCACCGCTCCGCTGGGCACCGGCGTCTCAAGCACCGCTCCGCTGGGCCCTTCCTCTCAAGCACCGCTCCGCTGGGCCCTTCCTCTCAAGCACCGCTCCGCTGGGCCCTTCCTCTCAAGCACCGCTCCGCTGGGCCCTTCCTCTCAAGCACCGCTCCGCTGGGCCCTTCCTCTCAAGCACCGCTCCGCTGGGCCCTTCCTCTCAAGCACCGCTCTGCTGGGCACCGCCGTCTCAAGCACCGCTCCGCTGGGCCCTTCCTCTCAAGCACCGCTCCGCTGGGCCCTTCCTCTGAAGCACCGCTCCGCTGGGCCCTTCCTCTCAAGCACCGCTCCGCTGGGCCCTTCCTCTCAAGCACCGCTCCGCTGGGCCCTTCCTCTCAAGCACCGCTCCGCTGGGCACCGCCGTCTCAAGCACCGCTCCGCTGGGCCCTTCCTCTGAAGCACCGCTCCGCTGGGCCCTTCCTCTCAAGCACCGCTCCGCTGGGCACCGCCGTCTCAAGCACCGCTCCGCTGGGCCCTTCCTCTCAAGCACCGCTCCGCTGGGCCCTTCCTCTCAAGCACCGCTCCGCTGGGCACCGCCGTCTCAAGCACCGCTCCGCTGGGCCCTTCCTCTCAAGCACCGCTCCGCTGGGCACCGCCGTCTCAAGCACCGCTCCGCTGGGCACCGCCGTCTCAAGCACCGCTCCGCTGGGCACCGCCATCTCAAGCACCGTTTATGGTTCACTGTGCCCACCATGCCTCCTCCTTGACCAGTGGAGACTGTCATCCACCTGATGGACTGTGGCTTTGCACTCCCCAGGATGGTCCAGTGGGCAGCCCACCCACTGTAGAGACATTGAGAGACTGTGGCTTTGCACTCCCCAGGATGGTCCAGTGGGCAGCCCACCCACTGTAGAGACATTGAGAGACTGTGGCTTTGCACTCCCCAGGATGGTCCAGTGGGCATGGTGGCTCCTCGTGGATCTGGCGTCGTGGACTCATGTGGCTGTGGTGCCCCCCCCCTTCCCTTCCCCCTGAGGTGCCTGTAGTTTTTACATCTGATGCCCCTGCAGTGTTCTCTCCAAAGGACTCAGGTCTCCTGTGTGGGCTTTGCCCTTATTTCTCAAGACTTTGGCCCACGGACATGCTGAATTCGTAGGATGTGCAGGACTTGGTACTTCAGTTATACACTGATGTGTATGTCATTAGTTTTGTTGTGAATATCTTTCATGGTTGTACGATAATTTTCTGGAGCTTTTTGGTACATAAATATTTATTCCAAATATGATTATGTCCTAGCATTTTTCAGGGGTGTTTGGGTGGTGTCACTGTGACTTGGTGCTCTGCATTGGTGAGTACATAGTTGGGGGGGGGGGTCACATATGTGTGTGCCCGTAACCTTTCGTCCTCCCCCTCCCGTGTGTCGTAGGTGCAGTACTCACCGTTGTCATCTGCGCCGGACTTCGTACTCGTGGTAGATGAGAAGGTAGACGAGAGCAGGTAGGATGTTTAATTCGGGTTCCATGCTGTCCTCCTTCCTCCTGGAGTGCGTAGTGGTGAGCGTTTTCCCGTCCGTAGTCTGTTTCCGCCGTGTTTTTATCGGCGGTGCTCCCGCCCCGGAAAAGTTGGCGTATTGGTGAGTTGTAATAGTGTGGGCGGTACATTGTCTGCCGCCTGTCTGTTGGCGGTGACCGCCGCGCTGTTTGTTTGTACCGCCGTGGCGGTCGGAGTGTTAAGGTGGCTGTCTGTGTTGGCGGTTCCCGCCAGGCTCAGAATCCCATTTTTTTTACCGCCAGCCTGTTGGCGGGTTGGCCGCCGCTTTAACACCGACCGCCAGGGTTAGAATCACCCCCTTGATGTCCTTGATGCTGTATATTAATTTGAGTCTTCCTGTCAACATGCAATGACAAGTTTAAAGAACTAGGGGCCAGATGTATCAAGCGATTTTGCATTCGCAAAAGGTGCGATTCGCAAAATTCGGGTGTTTGTGAATGCAAAAATGCCTTTCAGAATGTATGAAAGGCATTCGCAGTGCAATTTTAATGAATCGCTAAAATAGCGATTCCTTAAAATTGCGATCCCATTTAGAGAATCGCAAATTGCGATTCTCTAAATAGGAAATCGCAAATAAGGAATCCTTATTTGCTATTTCTTAAGCACATGTATCAAGCATTTCCTAAATGCGATTTGGCATTTAGGAAATGCAATTACCACCAACAAAAGTTGCATTTTTAAAATGGACATGTAGCGCACACATGCCCCTAAGGCATGTGTGTGCTTCACATGTCTGTAAAAATATTTTTGGGGTGCAGCAAAGGGGGCCTTAGGCCCCCAGCACCCTGGGATTTGCATTTCCTAAATTGTGAATTCCTACCTGGAATACGCAATTTAGGAAATGCAAAACCATTCGCAGCAGGCCCATAGGTGCAAATGGAGTTGGATTCTCTATTTGCGATTCGGTAACAGCATTTGCGTATTTTAAGAAATAGCTATTACCGAATCGCAAAAATCATACATACCATTTTGCATTTCTTAAATAGCGATTTCTTAAAATTCGCTATTTAAGAAATGCAATTAGGTTTTTTGATACATCTGGCCCTAAATCACACTTTGCTATTGTGCCAACACTAATTTAAATACAGTGACAGTTTATGATTTTTACAATGATTTAAATTAATAAATTACTATTAGGGTTCACAGTTTTATGGAATTATTTTTTTCAACATTTCCATCTATATGTACCCATATTTATTTTTTGGTCATCTTATTGTTATTTACCCATATTTGTTTTGTGCTTTTAGAATAAATGGAGTTGTCAAATGGCATAATTCCACATTTATTTAACTGCTAAACATGCAGTCCTACTTTGATGCTTGTGTGTCCTAACGAATTAAGCAACCAAATCAAAATACTACCTTCACAGATAAAGATTAGCATTATGTACAAACAGTTTAACATATGTCTGTACTTAAGGAAATATCATCATGTTTTTAACTCCTCATGATGTATATCTGCTCAGCTTTTACTCTGGAACTCATGAAGGACAGCATGGGAAACCACCCAGAAGAAGCACATTTTTCCACTTTCTCCACTCGTAAAAATAAATACAGACTAGAATACTATTGTTTCTGTCTTTATTTATCAGTAAAAAAACAGTACAAGAGGAAAACTGGGAGCCTTAATTATTATGGCACCCCCCCGGCATATGGATACTTGGTTTCACATCCCTGATAGTGGATGTATCAATACTTTGCATTTTTCAAATATCCCATTTTAGAATCTACATTTGAGGTACACTTTCAGCCTGTTCATCTCTATAATGGGTTAAAGATGGTTGCATGCATCAAAGGATTCCAAACCTAAAAAGAGCTTTATCAGGTTTTATATACATACATACTTACCAAAAAGAGTTTCCTGGACTTGTATTCTCATGCAGTACACTTTTCGAAAATGGTATAACTGTAGGAGACTGGGGAGAAGGTTTAGGAGAGGTACTGCCAAAGGAGAGGTAGGCAGTAACATTTTTTTATAACTGCCATGTCTGATTAGCTGTCACATTAAGTGTATAGTGGCTCACATATTGCTAAATACAGTGCTTATTTTGAACCTGTAATTGCTGTTGGGGGCTCTGCCATTTATTTTTGGGGGACTAGCACTTATTTTCCCTCTGACCTTTCCTTAAAGCCGAAGGTGGAAGATCACAGAAAGTTGAAAGAAGGAAGAAGAGAAAGACATAAAGCTTGTCACAAAGGGAGAAAACAGAAGCCAGTAAAGTTGAGATAAAGGGACAGTAAGGGGGTCATTCCGACCCCGACGGTCAAGGACCGCCGGGGCCGGGGTCGGCGGGAGCACCGCCAACAGGCTGGCGGTGCTCCGCAGGGCATTCTGACCGCGGCGGTTTGGCCGCGGTCAGAACAGGAAAACCGGCGGTCTTCCGCCGGTTTTCCGCTGCCCTCAGGAATCCGCCATGGCGGCGCAGCTTGCTGCGCCGCCATGGGGATTCCGACACTCCATACCGCCATCCTGTTCCTGGCGGTTCGCCCACCAGGAACAGGATGGCGGTATGGGTTGTCGTGGGGCCCCCATAAGAGGGCCCCACAAAGAATTTCAGTGTCTGCTTAGCAGACACTGAAATTCGCACCGGGTGCAACTGCACCCGTCGCACCTTCCCACTCCACCGGCTCCATTCAGAGCCGGCTTCCTCGTGGGAAGGGGTTTCCCGCTGGGCTGGCGGGCGGCCTTCTGGCAGTCGCCCGCCAGCCCAGCGGGAAACACAGAATCACCGCGGCGGTCTTCAGACCGCAGAGCAGTGTTCTGTCAGGGGAACTCTGGCGGGCGGCCTCCGCCGCACGCCAGAGTTAGAATGACCCCCTAAGTGTTTGTTATTGGATTGAAGAGGACTGATGTGAATTCAGGACTGTGCAGCTGTGGGCATTTGAGCAGTACTTTGAACACTGTCATTTATTATTTTACAAATTAAGCACTGGTCGAATTATCAGAGTCAATTTTACTAATCAGTGATAACAATCAAATATGTCCCCTAGCAATTTAGGTAAGAAACATTTTGAAAATGTAAATTGTAATAATTATAGTTATGAATTTCGAAATTAATTCTGAGATCTATAAATTGTGAATTCTGTAAGGATAACAAAACTAGATATCACTATCAAAGTAGCCTTCAAGAGTCATATTTTTAATCTATGAACCCTCTGCAGTTCTAATTCACAAACAAGCACTTGAAAAACAAAACATTGTGAGGACTAATTCTGTACATTTTGCTAATACTTATGATTTGCATTGCATAGATTATATTTTTGGAATACACAATGCTGGAATTTGTACACATGGTTGTATGACTGTGTCTGCTGACTTTGCAAGTGCACAACAATGGTGGTTTTGATATGTGCCTCCATTGCGTACACATCCTATAGCTAGCTTGCAGAATGTCGCTTTAGCAGTGCAGTAAGGTTGGAAAATTATTGTAAATGGTGTTGAATATTCATGAATCTTTGATGATCCAATAGGATCATCCTTTCTTTCCAATCCAGGAAATCACTATGCAAGCAGAAATTATTTTCAGTCCTGCTGGGAAATTTTACTCCCATATATGTTCAATTTGAACCTGAGAATTATACTTTTGGTGCAAAGTGCACAAAAATATTTGAAAATAACCAGGTGTGAATTCCAGTTTTTTGGAAATACTTATGTTTGATATTGTCTAAGCAGTGTGAATTTCCCTTAAACAAGTGATACAGAAACAATAATCACAGAGTCACAGTAATATTCTAACATCCACAAATCATACATTTACAATAGTAACATTTCACTATAATTAACTATTTTTATACTACTTTGAAAAAAGTATGGATTAGTATTACCAGACTAGTGGTATTGAGACTGGATAATTGTGATTGCGAGGATTGTAACTTCTTCCTTGCAGGTTAGAGCAGATGTTAGCAGTGACAGTATAATTCACTGGTCTGTACTGCTGACTTCAAAATGATTAACAGATGTAATATGTCACACACTTTGAACAACCCAATGCCAAGAGGTACGATCCCATGACAAGTCATGTTACACAAATTTGAGCAGGCATTTTTGGGCATTAGCTGACCAACCACTGAGGAGCAGTGAAGTGCTTTATGGAGACCATTACTATAGAAGGGACATTAAAGACATTAGATGGTGTACATAGAGTAATGGTGTAAGGGGCCTGAGGCTGTTAATGACCAAATTCTGAAAACATCGTGTGATGGAGGTGATGGCCGAAAATATACCAAACATTTACATTTATTTTTTTACATTTTGCACATTACAAAATTAAGTAAAATGCATGATTAGAATTTCATATTTTCTGGTTACCTAGCTACTACTGTTGTAACAACAATGTAGTATAAAACAATTGAGAACAAATGTTTTGAAGATTAGTACATTCGTTTTTTACACAATTAAATTGAAGAGTGAAATACTCTGTTCTAGAAAATATTTTTAATGTGTTGTTTATTTCTATTATTCTATTATAATATGTTTTTATATCATCATGTTTGTTACTGTGAAATGTATTTTTAATTATTTTTAAGTATCATTTTATTTCAGGTTGTTGGCATTATTGGAGGATTGGGTGTGTAGTGTTTATAAAAAATATATATTATTGGTAATTGACTAATGTGCTAATTATTTCATTTCTTTCTTTGTTGATGTTATATAAATGTTTTTAATTATATAATACATTTAAATGCTGTTATGTGTTGTATAATGAGGGATTGTTTGGGTGGGCTTTTAAATAAGGCATGCATGAATTGATAATCATTGGTTAAAATATTGCTTATGTAACATTTTGATGGGAAATTACTTTATATGCATAATTCATTTTAAGTTATTAAACCGTTTGTTTATGTTTTACGAAAAACATATTTTGTATTTGTTTCATGGTTTGTAGAGTGTAAATTCACGAGGGTAGTGTTATTTTGTAAACAGATATTAATCATAATATGTTAACTGTGTAATATTTCACCATGATTTGTATTTGTTTACATATTTCATGAATTATATAATTGTTATTTACTTTTATTTTTGTTTTGGGGTTATTGTGGGATTGGGTGGATAGTCTTAGTTAAAATATACATTGTTGCACATTCCTGGTGGTCTGGACTTCATTGCCTACAATCCTATGGGGTCTTATTTTTGCCTGGAGGCTGGACTTCCTTTTGGGTACCTTTTAAGACATCACGGTTAAAGGTGCATGAGATGAGCTTCCACATTCCTGGTAGCTTGGACTTCATTGCCCACAATCCTCTGGGGTCCTAGATGTGCCGTGAGGCTGGAATTCCTGTTGGGCACCTTTTAGAGCGTCATTGGTTGCACTGAACAGCATTCACCAGTGTGAGGACCAGGCTAAAAGCCAGCTTCTCTGCGCCCATAGGAGTCCGGAGAAAGCTGAGCTGGGCCACATTTTTTGGCTTACTGTTTTGAGCTCTGATGACCTAATTTAGGAGGGTGTAGGTGGCTTCATTATTGGAAAAATAAAATCCTCTTTGTCTAATGGGAGTAAGGACTTCTTTCACAAAGCTACATTCTCAATTACTATTTACTATTAGATATGGGGCAATACGCTCTGATATTGAAAATTATGAAGAAAAGATAGACTCTGTGCAGTGCCAGTCCCAGCAAATTCCTTTGGATGCTCACATGATCATTGAATATCAATTAAAATATATAATGATTCATATTTATTTGGTACTTTATTAATTATGTTCACAAATGTTTTTTTTACCTAAGATATTTAGCTTTTTAAACTTAATGGAGTGAACATATTTTACATTCTTAAACAAATATGTATAGCATTTCTATTATGCGTGTGGGTATACATTGGAGAATGGGTGCATAGTTTTTTCAAAAAAATTAAAGGAAAATATGCAACATTTAAACATTGTAGTTTAATTTTTTGGATCTTAAACTCATTTTCATTATCCTAACACATGTTATTACTTTTATTTTTGGTTTGTGTGTTTTATTGGTTGTTTTGAGGGATACTAGTAATTTAACTTTTTCATCATTTGTAGTTTCTGACATCATGTTTTTGAAATTATTGTATAGATGTTTTTACATTTTAACATATACAACTAAATATAGTTAGCTTAACATTTTTATTTATTTAATTTTAGTGGGTACTATATTATACTGGTGTAGTGAATCTAACACACATAATGTATGCACCTTGCCTAGTGTTTGTTAGACTGGAGGTGAAATAGATTATGTGACACACCAAACATATGCATTTAGTTTAATATTTGGTGGACTTGAGCTGAAATATCAAATCCAAGAAAGTCTTCCCCCACAACCAATATATACACTGCCTTCAATGTTTGTTGGATTGGAGTCAGATCAGAAATTTGTACTACAACCATCCCTCATATACCCTTACTCCAGTGTTTGTTACACTAGGGTTACAATAGTAAACCTGATGTCCCCAATGCATGCACTTTCTCCAAAGTTGTGAAACTGGAGTTGGAAGGTAACTTTGCCCTACTGCCCCACCAAATATTCAATAACCTCAGTTTCAGTTAGATTGTAGTTAAAATCATAAAGCTGCCCATCTCAATCTTGGCACTTTATCCAATATTTGTCAGACTGGAGTTGGAGTAGTAAATGTGCCCCCTCTCCAATATTATACACTGTCCCTGGTGTTTTTTTAGAATTCAGTTAGTATATCTGAACTCACTAAAGTATGTACTTTCTCTGTTGTCTGTTAGTTTGGAGTTAGATCAGTAAATTTGATTCCCCAAAATGTGCATTTTCACCAGTGTTGATTAGACTGAATAAAAGTGACAACCTCCCACCAATGCATGCATTTCCCCATTATTTGTCAGACTTGGGTTAGAATATTGTTTGCACCAGCCCTAATATACACTTAGCTAAAGTTTGTTAGATTTGAGTTAGAATAATAAATCTGACTCCTCCTCCATTGTAGTCACTTTCTCCAACATTATTTGAACTGGAGTTAGAATAGTAAATATGTCCCTTCTCAAAATGTGTGCTTTTAACTTCAGTGTTTGTAGGATTATAGTTAGAATAGTGTGTTAACATCTGTTTTATTTGAATAGTTTTCAAATTATTTTAATTTGTAGGTACATTGCTATATGCTACTCCAGCTTTAATTTTCTAAAGATATTTTAGCATACTTTATTTAAAATTATGGTCCTCATTACAACCCTGGCGGACAGTGTAAAAGGTGGGGTAATACCGCTAACAGGCCGGCGGACAGAAAAAGGGAATTATGACCCTGGCGGTAACCGCCAACAAAGACAGCCACTTTAACACTTCGCCTGCCACGGCGGTACAGACAAACAGCGTGGCGGTCACCGCCAACAGGCAGGCGGGAGACAAAGTACCGCCCACACTATTACAACACACCAATCCGCCACCTTTTCCGGGGCGGATTCACCGTGGATAAAAACACTGCGGAAACAGCCTTTGCTATGGGAAAACGCTCACCTCAACACACTCCACGAGGAACGACGACTCCATGGAGCCGGAACTCCAAATACTCCCTGCCCTTGTCTTTCTGCTCCTGTACGAACAACAGCGACGTAGGCGCAGAACATACCGGTGAGTACTGCATCTACGACACGGGGAGGGGAGAGGCAAAAGTTAGGGGGACACCCACCAAACACCCCCACCCCCACCCTCGCATAGTACAACATACACACCAATGCAGTCAAAAATATCACATTAACAACCCACAATCCCCCCGGAAGAATGCAAAGACAAAGCGAGATCCGTTCAAATATTGTGATGTGCCAATATACATGTCATATAAAAATATACTGAATCATATCTCGAAATCTGTCATATTTATATATACAATACAAGAAGTAGTGCAGATATGTACACAACAATGTCCGTGCACCAACAGTCCAAAAATGCATGGGCGAGGCCCACAATAGATACCTGACCAAAATCCGAGAGAACACTGCCGGGGCATCAGATTGAAACACTACAGGCACCTCAGGGGGAAGGGAAGAGGGGGCACCTCAGCCACATGACTGCAAAGCCAGATCCACGACGGGGCTCCATGCCCATTGATGTATCCTGGGGAGTGCAAAGCCACAGTCTCTCAAGTTTTTACAGTGGGTGGGTTGCCCACTGGACCATCCTGGGGAGTGCAAAGCCACAGACTCTCAAGTCTCCACAGTGGGTGGCTTGCCCACTCTGCCATCCTGGGGAGTGCAAAGCTACAGTGACGCAAGTAGATGCAGTTCTCAACTGGTACTGGGTGGGACTGGTGGCCAGACTGGATGAGTCTCCCAGTGAAAGTTCCTGTCCTGTCACTGTCCCAGCTGCACATGGGAGAAGGATGCCTGATGTGGCGGCCTATTCATACCCACACGGTGTTTGGCCTGATCAGCGGTCTTCACCATGGCGGTCTTGCCCTTGTTCAGCGCTGCTTTGCCATGGCTGGCTATGGACTGTTCAGCGGTCTTCACCATGGCGGTCTTGGCCTTGTTCAGCGGTGCTTTGCCATTTTTGGCTATGGACTGTTCAGCGGTGCTTTGCCATGGCTGGCTATGGACTGTTCAGCGGTCTTCACCATGACGGTCTTGCCCTTGTTCAGCGGTCTTCACCATGGTGGTCTTGGCCCTGTTCAGCGGTGCTTTGCCATGGCTGGCTATGGACTGTTCAGCGGTCTTCACCATGGCGGTCTTGCCCTTGTTCAGCGGTGCTTTGCCATGGCTGGCTATGGACTGTTCAGCGGTGCTTTGCCATGGCTGGCTATGGACTGTTCAGCGGTCTTCACCATGGATGTCTTGCCCTTGTTCAGCTGTGCTTTGCCATGGCTAGCTATGGACTGTTCAGCGGTAGCCTGAGATGGTGGTTCAGATTCTGACATTGGTGTGTGGCATGATGAACTCCACACTGGACATTGGGGTGTGGCATGACGAACTCCACCCTGGACTTTGGGGTGTGGCATGACGAACTCCACACTGGACATTGGGGTGTGGCATGACGAACTCCACACTGGACATTGGTGTGTGGCAGGACGAACTCCACACTGGACATTGAGGTGTGGTATGACGAACTCCACACTGGACATTGGGGTGTGGCATGACGTTCCATCATCGCCCAGCGGGGCAGTGGGATCCTGGTCCCTCCTGGGCACTGACTCCGGCGGTGGTCTCCTGACCAGTGACGATACTCAGGCCCTCCTGGGCAATGACTCTGGCGGTGGTCTCCTGACCAGTAACGATACTTGGGACCTCCTGGGCAATGACTCTGGCGGTGGTCTCCTGACCAGTAACGATACTTGGGCCCTCCTGGGCACTGACTCTGGCGGTGGTCTCCTGACCAGTAACGATACTTGGGCCCTCCTGGGCACTGACTCCGGCGGTGGTCTCCTGACCAGTAACGATACTTGGGCCCTCCTGGGCACTGACTCCGGTGGTGGTCTCCTGACCAGTAACGATACTTGGGCCCTCCTGGGCACTGACTCCGGCGGTGGTCTCCTGACCAGTAACAATACTTAGGCCCTCCTGGGCACTGACTCCGGCGGTGGTCTCCTGACCAGTAACAATACTTGGGCCCTCCTGGGCAATGACTCTGGCGGTGGTCTCTGGACCAGTAACGACGGTGCTGGCGGTTGTGTCTGGACCGAGGGAAATGATGACGCACTTCTCCGCCGTGACACTCACAACAGGCTGGGCAGACTTCCTCAGAACCTTCCCCACCTTCTTTGGAGTTACAGCTGACTCACCAATCGCCTTCGATCCCATTTCACTTGTTGTCCCACCAGGAGTCTTGACACGGTCCCGTCGTCCACTGTCCAATTTCGGTGCCTTTACAGGGGGTGGGCTGACAGTGCCTTGGCTCCGGGTCCTACTGCCTGCCCTGGTGGACGGTGCACTCCAAAAACCTGGAACACGCACCACTGGTACTGGAGGCTTTTTGGCTGAGGCGCTACGACGGGACTGACGAACTGGAGGGGGTGGGGGCGGGGGCAAACAGGTCAATTTGACAGAGGGACAGTTTCTGACGGACACTGGGATGGGAAGCTGGAGGGGGTCTGGGAGTGGAGGTAGAGGAGGTGGTTGTAGGAGGTGTCACGTTAGGTGTTTTGGGTGCAGGTGCAGGTACTGGAGGCTGTCGTGAGGTGGATGGATGTTGGGTGAGTGATTGCCGGCGTTTGTGTACTTTGGGAAGGGGCGTCACAGACACACTGGGAGAGGACACAGGGGACGTGTAAATGGCAGTGGAGGTGGTGAGTGCAGGTGAGTGGCTTGTGGTGCTGGGTGTTCTGGTACGAGTCCTAGTGCCTGTAGATGTGGTGCATGCAGGTGTGTGTGTTGACGAGACTGGGAGGGAGGAGGGAGAAAAGGAGGAGGGGGACACAGTGGAGACAGTGGATGTTGCTGTGTCTGTATGGGTGTGATGCTTGTGTGAGTGCCTGTGGTGTGTGTGGTGCCTATGTTTGCTTGAGCTACTTTTGGGTGTTGAGTTGTGTGCCTGCTGGTCTGTAGGTGTGCTTGGGATGGGCTGGGGTACAGGGGATTGGGTCTGGGTGGAGGAGGTTGGAGGGGGAGGCTAGACACAGGGACAATGGCTGCCATCAGTGCTGAAGCCAGAGATTGCAGGGTTCGCTGAAGGACAGCCTGACCAGAATGAATGCCTTCCAGGAATACATTACCGTGTTTCAACTCTCATTCTACACCCTGGATGGCATTCACAATGGTAGACTGCCCAACAGTGAGTGACCTGAGGAGGTCAATGGCCTCCTCACTGAGGGCAGCAGGGGTGACTGTGGCAGGGCCTGAGGTGCCTGGGGCGAAGGTGATGCCCACCCTCCTGGGTGAGCGGGCACGGGACACACGCTGAGGGGCTGCTGGGAGGGCGGTGCTGGTAGGGGAGGTGGCGGCTGTACCTGTAGAAGTGGGGCGCACAGATGGTGCCGCCACCAAAGGGGAGCTCCCATCGGCGGATAAGTCCGTGCCGCTGGTTGGTGATCTGGTGGCCGACATGAAGCTCCCCTCGCCCTCCGTCCGACTGGTGAATTCAGAGTCTATGGTGTGGCCCTCCATGGCCATGTGGGATGCAGCTCCCTCGTGCTCCGGTGCCACTGTACCTCCGCCTGTTGATGCTGATGTACAAAAGGACAGGGAGAGCAGGAAAAGGGGGGAGACAGAAGAAATCTGCATCATCCGCATCATCACCGCCAGCGCACCTGTTCTTTGGCTCCTGGGACCCATAGGGTCCAATGTTAACCAATGCAGCATTGCGCCGCGCTCTGCGACCGCCTACCGCGACGGTGTCCAACGCCAGCGCAGTTACCCCACAATCCCATTGTCCCAGTTTAGAGGTCAGGCAGCCGCCATTTCAGGGGCCCACATGGCTTCAATTACTACTGCGTCACACATACCGAGGCCTACACTCCAACCCTTTCCCAGATGGGTTAATTGTCTGTTGTAGTCTTGTGTGTGACTGTGGGTACATACCTGGAGGAATGCTGACAGTTTCTTCGCTGTTGTCCTTCTTAGGCACCGTCAGTTGGGACATATTGGAAGATGGCGGAATCCGCCGGTGTACCGACCGCTGGTGGACCTGTTGACAATGGAAGAGCGACATGTCATTGTGACCTACCGGTTTGACCGTGCCACAATCCAGGAACTATGCACCCAGTTGGAGCCAGACCTGATGTCACCAATCCGCCATCCGACTGGAATCCCCCCTAACGTTCAGGTGCTGTCAGTGCTCCATTTCCTTGCAAGTCGGTCTTTTCAGACAACAGTGGCCATGGCATCAGGGATGTCCCAGCCTATGTTTTCCATCAACTTGTCCAGAGTGTTGTCTGCACTGCTGAAACACGTAAGGAGATACATCATTTTCCCTGAGGTGGAGGATTTGCCTACAGTGAAAGGTGATTTCTATGCCCTTGGACATATCCCCAACGTCATTGGTGCCATTGATGGGACACATGTAGCTCTGGTCCCCCCAGCAGGAATGAACAGGTGTACAGGAACAGGAAGAGTTATCATTCCATGAATGTCCAGATGGTCTGTTTGGCAGACCAGTACATCTCGCAGGTAAATGCTATGTTCCCTGGCTCTGTGCATGACGCCTACATCCTGCGGAATAGCAGCATCCCTGATATGATGGGTCAACTCCAGAGGCACCGTGTATGGCTATTGGGGGACTCTGGTTACCCCAACCTGTCATGGCTATTGATCCCAGTGAGGAATCCCAGGACCAGGGCAGAGGAACGGTACAATGAGGCCCATGGGCGGACTAGGAGGGTGATCGAGCGGACCTTCGGCCTCCTGAAGGCCAGGTTCAGGTGCCTCCATATGACTGGTGGATCCCTATTCTACTCACCGAAGAAGGTGTGCGACATCATCATTGCCTGCTCCATGCTCCATAACTTGGCATTGCAACAGCAGGTGCCTTTTCTGCAGGAAGATTATCCAGATGACGGTGTTGTTGCAGCGGGGGAGCCTGGGGAGCCTGTGGACAGTGATGAGGAGGAAGCTGATGAAGATGAAAACGACAACATGGAGTCAGTCATACAGCAATATTTTCAGTGAGACACAGGTGAGTAAATTTTCATGTTTCACATATTATTAACTTTCACACGTCTACCTCTATCCTGTACCTACATTTCACTCCCTATTTGTTAACTGAGTTGTCCCCTTCCATTTCAGTTTCACTATTGTGGTAACCTACGTGTCAACAGCTTGCACCCTTGAAGGGCTTGTGATGTGTGACATTGGTATGTTGGCCTTCCAATGGGTAACCTTTTTTAACACTGTAATTGACAATACAAAGTTCACAATCATTGACTGACTCCAGTTTTATTAGTGTTTCAAGGGTGTTTATTTAAGTGCATAACAATGAAGGGGGGTTGTGAAATGGGGATGGGTGATGGTGGAGGAATGTCCATGGCAGAGTCCAGTCTATTAGTCTCACAGGTACATTGCACATCTGGCCATTGGAAGTGGAGCTGGGGCAGTTCCAATTTGGACAGGGTAACAAAGTGGGACAGTGGGGGGACAATCAGGGTGGTCTTATTTCCTGGCAGGGGTCTTGCCATCTTGCTCTGTCCTGTTCCTGGATCTCAGGGCCCGCTTGCGTGGTGGTGGTCCATCTGCAGGGGATGGGGTGCTGGTGTGTTGGTCCTGTGGCCGTGCCTCCTGTCCACTGGCGGAGGTGGTGGGCATTTCATCGTCCTGGCTAGTGTCAGGGGCCCCTTGGACTGCCACGGTGTCCCTCAAGGTTTTTTGAATGTCCGTCAGCACCCCTACAATGGTGCCCAGGGCGGAGCCGATGGTCCTGAGCTCCTCCCTGAACCCCAAATACTGTTTCTCCTGTAGACGCAGGGTCTCCTGCAACTTGGCCAGTACCGTTGCCATCGTCTCCTGGGAGTGGTGGTATGCTCCCATGATGGAGCAGAGGGCCTCGTTGAGAGTAGGTTCCCTTGGCCTGTCCTCCCTCTGTCGCACAGCAGCCCTCCCAGTTCCCCTGTGTTCCTGTGCCTCTGTCCCCTGGACCGTGTGCCCACTACCACTGCCCCCAGGTCCCTGTTGTTGTTGGGGTGTTGGGTTCGCCTGGGTGCCCTGTAGTGGTGGACATAACGCTGATTGACCTGTCCTGGGTAGAAAGGTTTGGGCCCGCTGGGTGGGTGCTGTGCTGGTGTTCCCAGAGGGTGGCAGTTCGGTGTTGGGCTGTGGCTGGGCAAGGGGAACCGCCTGTCCTGAGGCCCACGATGGTCCGGGCTGGTCATCAAGATCCAGTGGGGCAGAGCTGCTGTCGTCACTGTGGGCCTCTTCTGGGGGTGGAGTGGTGTTGTCTGGACCCTCTGGTGTGGTGACGTTCCTTCGGGTTCCTGTGGGGGTATGAGTACATGATTATTGCATGTGTGTGTTTCATGATGTGCAATGTTTGGGTGTGCGTGCACCCCAAAGCAGGCATTCCTGTGTGGGGGCTTGTGTGGTGATAGTTGGGGGTGTTGTGGGTCTGTGCAGTGGGCATGCTTTAGTGATGGGTATCCATGCTTAGTTAGGTCATGCAGGTTTTGGGGTTGGGATGGGTGGTTGGTGTTATGGGTAGATAGGTGAGGATTTGGAGTGATAGGGGAGGGTGTGAGGGTGGGGGTGTGTGATAGCATGCAGGTAGGGTGGGGGATATGATAGTTGAAATTTGACTTACCAGTGTCCGTTCCTCCAACGACTCCTGCGAGGCCCTCAGGATGCAAGATGGACAAGACTTGCTCCTCCCATGTTGTTAGTTGTGGGGGAGGAGGTGGGGGTCTGCCGCCAGTCCGCTGTACCGCGATGTGGTGCCTGGATACCGTGGAATGCACCTTCCCCTGTAGGTCGTTCCACCTCTTCCTGATGTCCTCCCTATTTCTTGGGTGCTGTCCCACAGCGTTGACCCTGTCGACTATTCTTTGCCATAGCTCCATCTTCTTGGCTATTGATGTGTGCTGTACCTGTGATCCAAATAGCTGTGGCTCTACCCGGATGATTTCCTCGACCATGACCTCCTCGGAGAAGTGGGGGTGTCTTTGCCGTGCCATGGGGTGGTTTGTGTGATGTGTGGGGTGGTGTATGTGTTGATGAGGGAGGTGAGTGAAGTGGTATGTGGTGTTTTGTGTGTGGGTGTTGTGTGGGTGATGGTGTAGTGTGCCTCTGTGTGATGGGGTTCTCTATTCTGTGCTGTCTCTCTCTGGCCTTCTCTCAGAATTGTGGTCGTAGGAGTTTGTGTGTGATGTGGGTGTGTGTTTTATATTGTATTGGGTGTGTGGGAGTGGTGTGTGTATGTGTATCAGGTGTGTGTATTTCGAAATGTCCAATGTGGCGGTGTTTTGGAGCTGTTTGTGTATTTTGAGCGCGGCGGTGTGTCGCCAATGGAGTAGCGCGTTTGAAAGACCGCCGCGTGGATTCGTGGGTCGTAATAGCATGGGCGTGTTTCTGTTGGCGTGGAGGTGGAGGATTTGTTTCCGCATGTTTATCGCTGACCTTTGGTGAGGCGGTGTTGTGTGGGTGTCTGAATTTCGGCGGATTCCGAGATGCGTGTCATAATAGCTGTGGCGGTCTACCGCGGCCGCAGCGGTGTATTGGCGGTCTTCTGCACGGTGGTAAGTGCCTTATACCGCCAAGGTCGTAATGACCCCCTAAGTATTTTAAAAATATTTTATTTCTTTTCTTCATTGAATTTTATTGCTATATTAAATGTATTGTGTTTATATTCACTGTTCAATTTACTGTCCATATTTTGGACCACACTATTTTTGTAGGTGACATATTTTCGCATTGGAAATCATATTTTTTTGTTTTGTGTGACCCATTTTGACATACAGCAACCTCTTTATCCAATTACGGGAAATCCAAGATGTTGCATGTTAACATGATGTGACTAGTGGCTAGCTTTATTCATCGAGAGATCTAAAAAAATGGCAATGTAAATAGACAAACTTATTAAAAATGTCAGTAGTCAGACCAATTAAGCAATTGGAACAGAAAGGCAACAACAGAGAGGCACTACCTAAGACTGTTTTTTTGCTGTCTTTTGGAAATGGGTTAGGGTTGTTTGACTTTCTAATTGATATACATTAATGTGATAAAGTTAGTTGAGATGGATGAAATGCCACCAAATGTAATGATTACACTATTCTTCATGTTAGGCCCATTTTTCAGTAATTTAAACCTGAGCTCAACTCCCTGTAGATATAGAACAGAGCATGTAGTTTTGACTTATGAAAATTTAGAAGTACCAATACAGATAAAATGTCTATAACAAAATAATAAAAATCACACTCCAGTTTATGAAATCTAGAATCATTTAATGAACAACAGGACCCCAAAATGACAATAATTGAATAAGGGGAACCAGAGATATGATTTTTTAAAGTTTTGAATTAGAATAGTACCAAAAACCATTAAGCTCCAATTCCTTTCATCTGGTTGCTCTTGACCTGGACCAAGGTATGATTTAAGGCCAACCATGATGAAGTAGGTGTTAGATACAGAAATCAGGTTCATCCAGGGTGGAACTTTGACCGTCCGCCTTAGTCTCTGAAATGGAAGTTAAAAATCCTCATTGGGGCAATGCATCAGGCTGTGCCTGGAATGGACTCCAAAAACTGGAAAGCCATCCGACAAGATGAAGAGCAAAGCTACTGACTTATCAGGTACACTCAGAGTGGGAGAATTTCAAAATTCACACTCAAGGAATGTCCCTTGCCAACCCGATATTTTTGAGGTCTTCCCCTGGTGAAGATTTTTACCTTTGGAATTAGTTACTTTTTTGGAGCTCAAATTCCTCCACTGTGTCAAGGCTGAAAGTTGTTTGCAAACAGGGCTCCAACTCGCTGAATAGTCTTGCCACTGAAATGGATTTGATGCTGCGGAAATGTTCAGAGCAGGAACAACCTGAATATTTTGCCCAGCTGCAATGTACCTTTGTCAGATTGACTTAGCAGGTTAACTGCAGTGCTACAGAGGTCTCTGGAGCCAAAATGTTTCCAAGTCTCAGGTTTCTCTGGATGTTAGGAGGAGTACACCTAGTCACAGAAGCAACTGGGAGTCACAAATAAACCCAGCAGAACCCATCAGAATGGTCCAGGGCACATCCAGTTGAATCTAGTGAACTGGGCCTTTCAGGAAAATGGGGCTTCTGGCAGAATATTGTGTCCATGTAGCTTAACAGAACGCCACCCAAGTGACCCTTGGAGGCCACTTCTTCATCTTTGCACTGGGTACAAGCGGGCACAGGTCCAACCTTTCACATCTTCGCACATGTCTCAACAGCAGGTGCAGTCCTTCTTCCAGTAGTGTTCTGAAGAGGGTTCCAAGGGTGGGGCATTCATGCCTGACACTAATGGGTAGGCTGAGGTGACTCCTTTGCTCTTCTTAACCAACAGGTGAAACCTTACAAGGGGTACCTGTACCCATACTTTTCAGTAATTCCTGTGCACTCTAATACAAACAATGCCACAGAGCCCCTCTCTTCAAATGTTCAACACAGCATACACTTTCTTCCCCTGTGCAGAGGTCCTGTGCCCACTGTAGAAGTGTGGCCCCTTAAATAAGCACCACTCCTCTGTGATCATTCAAAACCAATTCTGGGGACAGCTCCTTTCTCACTCGATTTGGTGCCTGGCTCACTAGAGGGACAAAGCAGAGGGCAGGCCCAAGTGCTAGCTACAGCTCTCTGTGACAGGGTAGGCCGCTTTGAAGTTAATTATGTTTCTGGGCAAATGGACATCCAAAGCCTCTTTCTCAGCTCTGGGAGCAAGTTAAACCTCATCAAAGGAACTATTCCACTCCTGGGTGACAGTTGGAAGCTTATGCAAACAGGCTTCTTGAGGCATTAACCAGGAATAGGGAGATTTTTTTAAATAACTTTTTGTAAAATATTTAATACAACTCCAACTTTACCAGTGAATTGAGCTTGGAATAAATATTTTGAAAAGTTTAAGATTACACTTTGTAGCTATTTCCTAGGTGGATATAACTTTATTTAATTTTAATATTATAACCCAGAGCTTTCCTTCGGAAGACCCAACCCTGCTACAGTGAAAATAGCTGGTGGGGCCTTGTCACTTTAATGACCTGTTTAACATTAAACCTTTACATGTCCTACTTTTAAATACCATGTACCCCACCTTCTTAGGCACTAAGTAAGTGATTCCCAAACTTGTTTTAGAACCACAACCAAATTTTAGAACAACAAGCTTTTGAGACCTACCTAGTTTTAATGGACATGAGGTGGCTGATGTTTTATGAAATTGAAGCATTGTTTAGTAGTGCAGAGTTATTCACAGACAGCACATTTGCCACTGAAACGGACAATAAATTTGCAAAGACACAGTTTTACTAATAAAACTATATTGGACACAAATGATAATTTGTGGGAATTTGGTTTTCATTAAATATTTATCATTTGTATACCAAGTAAATAATCTTGATCTCTTTGTTTTCATTCCACTTCATTCAGAATTACAAAACAAATGTGCTTCATTTTTGTTTTCCTAAATGCTGAATGTGTACAGTTCATTCACAGGTATTTACATTTTGTTGTATTACAAAAATTACATCCTGCAATCATTCTTTCCATGCTCACTAGCAGGATTACATAATTGACTTTACTGTACTTCCTTTGACTGCAAAATTTGAGGAGTTTGTAAACACCAATCCCCATGTTAAAAAATATGCAGCGATTTTTCAGGAGACATAGCCTGACATTTTATCTCTATCTTTAAAGCACAACAAATTTGACAAGATAAATGCAGAATTTAAAAGTATTTTTATTTACAGCTTTGATTCGTGTGACCCACCAAAACATCTGCTTGCAACCCACTGTCCATTGTTTGTGAAACACTGCATTAAGGCATACATAGGGGTGACTTATCAACATTTAAAAAGATGGTTGAGACCTGTCAAATAGTCCTATTTTTACAGTTTGAAATTAAAGTTTTAAATCTGCACAGACAGGCTACAGTAATAGGGCTGCAGTCGCGTTGTGCACTGTCATTTTAGTGGTGGCACAATATGTGCTGGAGTCCACTACTGACATGTAATATACAGGCCATGGGTATATTTTGTGCTACATATTAGGGTCTTACAGGAGTGTAAAATTTGCCAATCATCAGTATGACCACTTTCAACATGTTTTATGGGTCAGAGCACATGATCTGTGGCCTAGTTGGCATAAAGGCAAAGACCCAGCAGTATCAGTCCAAACAAAATGGGGGTGATCATGCAGCAAAACCATAATATGTAGATTTCAAGATATATCAGCCTTTGGGTGTTCTTTCCTCCAGATATTTTGCCTCACCTACTTCATTTTGCAGAACCTATTGTGTTGGCCATATGACCCTGTTCACTTTACCACTGCTAAACAGTGGTGAAGTTCTTGTGCTCACTTCCATAAAACATGGGTGAGGTGGGTTCTACCCAATTGGCACATTTAATTTACTTGTAGGTCCTTTGAAGAGTGGTATACCATATACTCAGAGCCTGTAAAGTAAATGCTACTACCTTCAGCACCTATTGTGTCACCCACTTAACTAGCACCTTCACACATGTCCCAGCCCTGCCATTGCAGCATGAATGCAGTTTTGAGCTGCCATGTCGAATTGGCATTAAAACCTCCTTGCCAAGCATTTAACTATAACATAAAGGTAATTGCTAAGGAAGGCCTTAAGTAGCCCACAGGGCAGGGTGCTGTGTAATTAAAAGGCTTGACATGTACCTTTGAATTTTATAAGTCCTGGTAGTAAAAACCTCCTAAAGGTCTACCCTTTTTATAGGATGACATCAGCTATATCATGTTTGATGCGTATGGAATAGTAGTGAAATGTCCTGTTTCATGACAAAGTATGATTTTTTGTATTACAATTTTGAAAATGCCACCTGTAGGAAGCAGTCATTTCCCTTCCCCTAGCCCTTTTGTGGCTATACCTTACCTGGGTCACATGAGTGGGTGTAACTGACACTCTGTGAATTCCTCCAAGACAGTCACACAATAGAGAAATTAGGTGTGCCTGAATGGGCCATCTCCTGGCAGAATGAGGTAGCGGGTGGGGTGGAGCACAGCTCCACTTGCAGCTGAATCATATATGCTTTGCCTTCTCACAAAGGGCCTAATGGCCTCACATTGTCACTGCAGCCAGCTTGGAACGAGTGCAGGGGAGCCAGGAAATTCTATTCACTTCAAAGCCACTATCTAGAAGCTTCACCTGCCTTCCAAAAGGAGGGCACCAGGGTATCAAATGGGGACATCTGACAGCAACTTCTCAGTACACTTCTGGATCTATGAATGAACTGCCAGGAAAAATGACTGCTTTGCTGCTCGAAGGGCTCAAAAAAGTAATGATGGTTTGTGTTCCTGCTGGGCCCTGATTTTAACAAGAAGCACGCAGCAACATAAAGACAGGTAATTGAAAATGCCACTATAAGGAGCAAGTTATTTATTGCTGTCATCTGCATTATCATAAAGACAATCTTGCTTGAGTAGGAAAGAAACAGTAAACTTGCCATAGTTGATTTAGCCATATGAAATCTGAGCTACAAAATGTTAAATATTAGTTTTAATTCAACTATTGGCCCTGAAGAAGGTGGGATAAAGGTCAATGAACCACCAAAAGTCTGTGTTGACAGAATAACATTTTTAGTATTTTGATTATATTCAATTGTTTTCTGTGTTACTTTTAGACCAAATGTTTTTGATGCTGTATCTGACCCACTGGATGATGAACTATATTAACAAATGTCCCTAGTATTTTAATAAACATTTATGAGATTGTAAATACTTTGGTTGGAGCATAATTGGCTAACGTTTGAGATTTAAGTTATGTATGTTGTTCTTGTGTTGATAATTAAGAATCCACATACCAAAAATTTGGATTTTAACCATAGGCGGGGGGGGAAATCATTTTCAATGGCTGCTGGAAGGAATGCCACTCTGTTGGGCTGTTGTTCTAAAGATCTGCTTACTTGCTGTCATGCTGCTCTGCAACCTTCTGATTGGGAACAAGGACTGGGTTCTCCATTGTCCCAGGACGAGTGACTCACAAGGGCTAGTTTGGTGTCCTCCTATTCAGAAACACGGAGGCACAAAAGGCTTCCCCCATCTTGAGCCCTGACCTTCCATAAGGTTCCCGTCCAGTTCTGGACCCCTAAGAAAATGGCGCTAAAGATGCCCAGATAGCAAGAATCAGAAAGTGAGGCCTTGGAATTTTTTGGGCTAAAACGTATTCTGCAATCCAGGAGTACACAGGGGCCAACCTGTTCACCCATCCGCCCAAGGTGCATTGCCGGTTGGATTGACCTCCTGGCTTCTCCTGCTGCTTTCATCTCTGCAGCAGCAAATCTTTTTCATCGGTCCTTCCTCAAAGGGGTGTCCAGCCTTGTGGAATTTTTCTTTGGTTACAGCCCTCTGCCTCATCCCGCTGGAGATATTAGTCTTCCTTTTCAGAGACTAAGGACCTGATTATGACTTTGTCGGCCCGTGGACTACCTATGTGGCAGCGGCGGTCTGACCACCGCTGCATTGGCGGTGTGACTGCCAAATTACGAGCAATGTGGTTCGACCACCACAAGACTGCTGGCACTGCCAGCATCTGAGCTGCCATGGCTAAGGCAGTGGAGGCAGCGGCAGTCAATGTTGGGGGTGCCCGAAGTTGCACCGCCATGTTTATTCAATGTGCCTGACCGCTGGGCTTTTTATGTAGGGGACCCCGTCATGAACAGGTTGATGGATAGGCAGGTAAAAGTGCCCAATATAGGGCCCCAGGGGGAATGAGTCCAAGTAGGGTGATTCAGGGGCCCATGTGCCCCCCCCATGCCTTTGATGTCTGTGGTTACACTGTGTGCCATGCAAAATGTGGTGCATGGGAATAGTGCACCCGATGTGCTGGGGTCAGGGTACTGTGGCTAGCATTAGCTACAGCTTTGCTTCCATAGCTGAGGCATGTCACCGCTGTGCCTGCCCTGCTGATACACTACCAGCCCCATGGGAAATTCACAATGTGGCAGTCAGGACACCATAGGCCTGGCACCCTTCAGGAGTCTACCACCTTGGTAATCTGGTGGTCCCACCGCCAAAGTCGTAATCAGGCCCTCAGTCTGGAAGTAGAAACCATTACTGCAGCTTTGACCAAAGAGATACGTCAATGCTGCTCCCTCCTTGGATACTTCCAGCATCCTTGCCCTACTAAACTTTACCTTTTCAGAACATTTTTCTCAGAAGAAAATCTAAGTCCTATGGTAAGCACTGACTGGGCTTGTATCTTGTATCTGACATGTGCTCCATTGCGGTCGGCTATAGTTTTCAAATTTCACCCGGTATTGCCATACCAGATGTCTGCTGTTGGCTCTTTGATATTTTAGGGACTCTTTTTTACTAGCTTTTTTTTTTGTTTTACTTTTCTACTTTACACATTGTCTCTATATTAAGTCAGCCTGTGTTTTGCACCAAGCTTACCAGGGTTAAGCACAAGTTAATTTAGTGACTTTTTGTGGTTCATTCTGCATGGGATATTGGCTCTTGCTTGACCAGGGCTCACACCCCAGTCAACCAACAACTCAATTTCTCACAAATACCATAAACCCCTTATATTTGTAGCTCCCAGTATTTTTAAAATGATGGCCTCAGGTTGCGATAACATCCTGTAATCGGAACTTCTACCAAAGCAGTTGTTGTATGTGACTATAGAGCTTAGCAAGATTCTACTGAAACATAAATTGTATCTATGTAATAAACCATGTTGCTCACAAAGCTTCACTTTTGATATACCGAATGTTGAGTTTGTTCAAGTGATTGTATGTGGTCGGCACCAGCACTCATTTTTGGGCATCAGTACTTATTTTTCATCATCAGACTTTGAAAGGAGTGAAAAGGAGTGAAAGGCTAAATATTGAGAAAAATGGACTAGGAGAAGATGGGAAACAGTAAAAGAGAGAGACAATAGGGATGTAAAAGTACCTGCAAGGAGAGACAGGAAGTATAGGATGGTAGTTGAGTGGTGGTAGAACAATGGAAGAAGTTGAATGAAAATAAGAAAACCATGGTAATCTGCAATGTGGTGTGCTGCTGCCCGGGCTGGTTCTAGGATTTTTGGGGCCCTAGGAGGTAAGGAAGATGTGAGGCCCCTCTAATTTTCATGTGACATCACAAGAAGTGAAATCATCGAAAGTCAACATCACAAAACAAAATAAAATGATGGAGAGAGTGTTGAAACTTTTCAAACACTCACCCCCAACCACAGATTTGGGTTTAATCCATTGTTATTTTGTTCAGGGTCAAGACTGATTTGTATATGGCTGGGTCCAAACTGGGGTGTTATGGAGAGCAAAAGAACAATGGATTAAACCCAGATCTGTGACTGGGGAAAGTGTTTGAAAAGTTTCAACGCTCCGTTCATCATCCTTTTGTGTTGTTATGATCGAAATTGACATGACAAGACTGTTAATCTTCTTTAACATCTGTGGCCTAGAGTGGATATCAGACCCATAAGTGAAGTAAGTTGTGTGGACAGCTTTGGTGTGAGTGTGCTCATGCAGGTGTGTGTGTGTGTTTGTTGCAGTAGTAAACCAGTGCTTTTTTATTTCTGCTGCCGCTATAAGATTAGCTAGAAACTGGAAGATAATCCCTTACATATCCTCAGATAATTGGTCTAATACACTTGGGGGCATATTTAAGAGCTCCTAGCGCCATCTTAGTGCCACCATAGTGTAATTTTTGTATGCTAATGTGGAACTAAAGTGGCTTTTTCCACACGCCATTTTTACAAAGTGGTGCAATTAATGCATTGCACCACTTTCTAAACCATTGCGTCACATTATGCTTGCGCCAGGCATAACGAATGAAAGGAGGACCTTTGGGTACAGATTTCACTGCACCATTTTTGGCATCATTTTTAATGCCTGTTCAGAGCAAGCATTAAAACAACACTCCCATAGAAATCTATGGGCCTCCTTGCACTTTGCTACACTAGTGTCACCATTTTTTACATTAGTGTAGCAAAGCGCCACAATTGCATTAAAAATGTTTACGCTATTGTGCTAACCACCACCATAGTGCACCGTATTATAAATATGGCACAACCATGATATTGTTAGGTTCCGGTAGGGGGGTAGAGAAAAAGTGGCGCATTAGTCCTGATGCGCCACTTTTTCTTAAATATGGGCCTTAGTGCCATTAAGAAGTCCTTGCACCACACCGCTCCAAGAATGTTACTAAAGGGTTATTACTGTCATAGTGAACCAGGGAGGATTGCTGTGTTGGACTTACTATAGAAAATGCATTATGGGTGTGTCAGTGAGTCAGACTTTGTTTATGGGGGCTTTGCAGAGAGCTGCAATACATTTGCCATACTGGGAGGCTAGCTCTTGCTGGCAGGGTTGATAAAGGTTCTTTTCCCTGCAGCACACTTGAAGAAGGCACTGAGAATGCACTATTACACAATTTTTATGGACACCTTACTTATTGATACAAATACAATGTACATCTGAACCACAGCTCATGGCCTATGAGGCTCTCTGTACAATCTCACACTTAAAACAAAACATGCTAGAATTTAAAATTATGTGTGTAACATTTAAGAAGCAGTTGGGTGTCACTCAAAATGCCATACGTATGATGTAGAAATGCCAAACATCAACACATGACAAATACAGAAATGTCAGACATAGGCAAGGGAGTGGCAAAGAAATGAAAATACTCACATTTTCAACTAAAGCTCTTTTAACGCAATTCAGTGATGCAAGTCATCGTAAACCTCCCCAGAAGAGCTCTCTTGTATCTTCCATCCCAGCATATATCCATTCATCATTTCATCCTTCCAACCATCTGCTGCTATCCACCAGTTCACCTTACATTCTGTTATCCTTTCATTCTTTCACCCATCGTGCAGTCTTTCACCATTCTGTTCATCCATGTGCCCATCCATATCCAAACCTAACCATGCATCTCTAAACTCATTCTTCAAACCTATCCATCTATCCATCCATTCATTTCACTTTCATCCACCCTTTCATCATTCATCTTGCCATCAATCCTTTCAATCATCCATCCAGCCATTCACACTTTCATTCTATCTGTTCCCCAATCCATCCACCCGTTTATCCTTTCTCCCTTTCACCCATCTTTTCACTTTCTCATCTGTCCATCCCTTCATCCTTTTATTCATCGATCTATCCATCCATCCATTCTTCCATCCGTCCACCCTCCCTTTCACTCATCAAACCATTCATTCACGTATGCACCCTTACATTCATACTTTCACTCTTCCATCCAGACTTTCACTCATCTATCCCTCCTTTTGCTCATCCATCCATCTATTAATTTGATCCATCCAGCTTCCCTGTTACTCATTCATCCATCTACCCTTTCACCCAGCTGTCCATCCTTCAATCAATCAGTCATTTTGTATAGTGCAGCTCATCACCCCAGAGGGCATCTAGGCACTTGCAGGGACTGAGAGACTCAGTTGAATAGCCATCTCTTGAGCGCTTTTTAGAATTCCGCTAGCGAAGGGGACGTCCAGAGTTTTCAGTAATCCCTCCATCCTTGCAACCATCCATTCATCTCTTCATCCATCCATCCATTTAAATTTTCACTAATACATCCATGCATCCTTTCACTCCCTCATCCATTCACACTTTCACTCTATCCATTCCCTATTCCATCCATCCATTTATTCTTTCACCCTTCCACCTATCCTTTCACTTACTCATCCGTCCATCCATTCACCCTTTTACTGATCCATGTATCCATCTATCCATTCTTCCATCTCTCCACCCTCCCTTTCACTCATCAATCCATTCTTTCACGCATCCACCCTTACATTCATATTTTCACTCTTCCATCCATACTTTTACACATCTATCCATCCTTTTTGCTCATCCATCCATCTTTTCATTCTATCCATCCATCTTCCCTATCTCTCATCCATCCATCTACCCTTTCATCCAGCTGTCCATCCTTAAATTAATCAGTCATTTTGTGTAGTGCAGCTCATCACCCCAGAGGGCATCCAGGCACTTGCAGGGACTGTGAGACTCAGTTGTATAGCCAGGGCTTGAGCGCTTTTTAGAATTCCGGTAGGGAAGGGTAGGTCCAGAGCTTTCAGTAATCCCTCCACCCTTCCACCCACCCATCCATCTATCTGCTCATCTATCAATCCATATACGCTTTCACTCAGTCATCCTTTCACTCAGTCATCCATGCATCCTTTCACTCACTGATCCATCCAGCCACCTTTTCACTCATTCATCTATCCCCCATTTCACTCATCTATCCTGCCTTTCACTCATTCATTGATCCATCCTTTCACACATCCATCCATCCATCCTTTCACTCCTTCATCCACACTTTCACCCATCCATCCAACATGTGGTTAAGTTTTTTGCAGTTTTATATAGCACAAACTGGCCCAAGGTCTGTGGAGTGCTTTACACGCGTACTCATAACTTTACAAAAAGTTTGATTTTTTTTAAGGATGGGGAGATTTAACAATTTGCCCAGAATCGCATGATTTAGACCAATGATAGGACTTGTGTGTATCTGATTCCTCACCTCCATTAAAAAACTCCACATGCTGCGAGGCCCAGGGAAGGGAGTTTCGCCCCCTGGGCTTCACAGCAATAGTACTGAAGTCAAGGAGAGGGCGGGCCCAACTGCCGTAGTCCTCACAGCACTGGATAATGGCTGCAAGGACCAGGGAAGTGTGCCTCATAACTTGACTTTGCAGCATGATGAAACACCTCAAGTTCCAGTGGAGTGAGCTTTGCTAAACAATGCAGTGCCATGCCACTCTTTTTTTGGCTACTGCCTCCTCCCTCCACCTACCTCTCCTGACCTGATAATGTCCAGATGATCCTTGGAATAAAGGGGTCCATTTGCTGGCTGGCAACACAAAAGAGAAAGGGCAGGCAAGGCTTCAGGGCACGTTTCAAAGAGGTGCTACCTGCCATTGATGTTTTGAGCCCACACCGCTGTTGGCTTTGCTGTTGCCCATTTCTCCACCCATTGTTTCCTTTCTTCCATCCGTGCACCCCCAAGAATGCTCGCAAAGCACAAAACAGGGGAGAAGGGGAGCGTAAAGGTGCAGTCACAATACCCATTTCACAGATATATAACACAAAACTATGACTGTTCATATTGGGAAGCCACCTCTTTGGCTCCTTCGCATGGGAACACCTCTTAAAGGTAGTTCTTATTCTCTCACAGCCTCACTGGGGTCATTTCCATTTATGGAAGTAGAAGCCTCACACACCTAATAGTGTCATGCTTCAAAGGCACCCATAGTGTCCGTCTGCTAAAAGTGTTACATAGCAATAGTTCAGCACAATTCACAGCAGCATAAATCAATGGAACAAAATGAAATGCAAACATGCCCAGACATTCATATCACACTTTACTGCTTTCACAGGAATGTGATCTAAGGTGCTTGCTTCAAGGACTGTCTTCACTTACAAACAAGGACATAACATAGCATCAGTCAAAAACGTTTTGTGATCCTGTCCATTGCATCTAAAAAAAGCCTTGCTTGGATTACTGCTTTCACAGGAATGTGATCTAAGGTACTTGCATCAAGGACTGTCTTCACTTACAAACAAGGACATAACATAGCATCAGTCAAAAATGTTTTGTGATCCTGTCCATTGCATCTAAAAAAAGCCTTGCTTGGATTACTGCTTTCACAGGAATGTGATCTAAGGTACTTGCATCAAGGACTGTCTTCACTTACAAACAAGGACATAACATAGCATCAGTCAAAAACGTTTTGTGATCCTGTCCATTGCATCTAAAAAAAGCCTTGCTTGGATTACTGCTTTCACAGGAATGTGATCTAAGGTGCTTGCATCAAGGACTGTCTTCACTTACAAACAAGGACATAACATAGCATCAGTCAAAAATGTTTTGTGATCCTGCCCATTGCATCTAAAAAAAGCCTTGCTTGGATTTGGACACTTTGGTACAACTCTGGAAGGACAGTGATAATATGTTTTCGTTATTACTAAAATGTTTTTTTTTATTTTATTTTTACTATTTTGTGGGATTACTGTAGTTCATTTATTGCTCTTCTAACTGCAACACGTTCTGGGACCTTCCGTTTATTTAATTTAAGATGCTGTTTTCCCTTTTGAAATCTCCAGCTTAAAACAACCTCTCTCCAGCTCTGCCCATAAATTACAATCCTTTCCCTTAACTCACTGTTTCATTTTGCCCTGCCCAATACATGTTTGCTTCCTTCACATCCACCCACTATATCCCATTCTCTTTGTTATTTCCAGCATGCCTTTGTCTTTTACAACTGACCGTCAAGCCCTGCACTGTGTTCCTCGCAGCATCTTCGATCCTTTCCGCATAAAAATTAGCTTCCGTCCCTCTGGTCCTGCCTCTTAACTTCACTGAGATCTATGAAAAATTAGTCTGAGCGCGAGGACTCTTCCTGTTCCATCTGCTTTGCATCTCCCAGCATGTGTATTCTGCTGGTCATTCTTCACTTTCCCTCTTTTCATGTTGTCCCTTTCCTTTGCACTGCAGGTAAGCATCACACTTCCCTGTCTTTCTGTTTCAGTTTCACCCTTTAATTTCCTCTACTTGGTATTGCTTCGACATAGCTCTTCACAGCTTGAAGTGGTACAGTACATCCATGATATATATCCGTTAATTGCACTCTGTATGGCATTATGGAACACATATTTTCATAAGAAGATGTTTTTTTAGCATTAACAGCTGGAAATATAGCAAGGCGTAATTTTAAGTGAACAAGGATGAGTGGATATTTTATGATGTCTAACTTAATTGTAGCTTGATATCTGCATATACATTTACAAAAAGTGCAAAACATTGGCATATTTTATGTCTATATGCAGTGCCTTTCTATTAGTGTTGAACACTAAGATTATATAGACCGGTTGCGCGTGATCTGTTAAATTCTGACGGTGTGCCACTTGAATATTGAATCAACAATATCAGTGGAAAAGAATATTGAAAATAAAATATCAACAGGCAAGTAAGCCTAGATTGTTTATACTGAACTCCAGATATATGTACCTACTGGGTACATGCATCTTCAAGATACATAGATGTGCAGTTAGGAATATATAATCTGTACTGCCCTATATGAACTCACCTTTCAGGACTTGGTCCCTTGACATTCTGTATGCCAACACCTTTGTGGTGTCGGTATTCAGTAGAACAATAATTTCTGACATGGACTAATGCTACTGTATATAATAATATTTCCAAGTTTTGGGTCATGATTGTGTTCTAGGTGAATTGTATTGTATTGTATTGTAATAGTATTTATATAGCGCTTACTACCCCTGACGAGGCGTCGAAGCGCTTTTTGGCGAGTAGCATGCTACTTCGGAACCCAACAAGAATTAGTGGTGGATTAGCATAGGGAAATATTAGTACAGTTTTAGTATTATTATGAGTTAATTTGAGCCGCTGATATGAGAGTTTGTAAGTTAGATTGACTGGAGTAATGGAGGGGTGGAGGAGGAAAGAATCCGGAAGTGTTAATTTTGAGTACATGGTAATAGGATTTAGGCTTGGGATGAGTAAAGGGGGATGGAGGAGGGAAGAGTCTGTGGAAGGGGTTAGGGAGATCATAGTAACAGGGTGAGATAAATGAGGACACATTTAATGGGGTTGTTTGGGAGGTCATGGTAGTAAAGTGAGGTTTGGTGAGTTAGATGTGGAAGTGGAGGGCAGAGTTATTTAGGAGAAGAAAGTAGTAGAATGGATTTGGGATGAGTCATGGTGGGAATGGAGGATAGATTGATAGAGACATGACATATGATGATGGGTAGATAAGTGTGATATAAGATGAGAGCAGGGATTCATAGATATCTAGTATAACAACCCACCCAGGAGCCATGCAATGACCCACGAACATGCCAAGCACAGAACAACATACACATATACATACATATATATATACACACAAACATACACACACACACACATATGCACACACATATATATATATATATATATATATATATATATATATATATATATATATATATATACAATACATATTTAGAACCCTGGGTAGATACACTTAGTTAAACAGGTTTAAAGAGTGTGTGTGTATTTTATTGTTATGACATAGTAGCAATACATATTTTCTAAAGAAATATACATAACTAGAAATATGCACATAATCAGAAATAAATATTTATCAACATAGACATATGTAGTCCATAGTTGTTTGAATATGGTGGTTATGAAGGAAAGAGCCAACTCTTGAGTAGTTTTCTGAAGACAAGAAAGTTATCTGTGGCTCTTATAGTTGGGGGTAATGAATTCCATAGTTTGGCTGCTCGAACGGAGAAGGATGTACCACCTATAGTCTTTTTCTTGTATGGTGATGTTCTAAGGCGAGGTGCCAATTTTGAGCTGAGGTTTCTTTGTTGGATGTATTTGGTTATTTTGTTTTTTGATAAAAAGCTGTCCTGTTCCATGTATAGCTTTGTGGGTGATACAAGGCAGCTTGAAACTGATGAGTTTGGCGAGAATGCCAAGACAAATTACTGGATGTCTCAGGTCCTCTGAGAAGAATCCTCAAATTGGGTTTTCACGCTAAAGAATCAGGGACCTCTATCGACCCCGAAGTCCTGGTTGGATAAACCAAAGGGCCATTTGCCTCCAAGGAAACGCAAACTGCATCATCTCCAGTGAACTGCGCTGATCCATCGTTCTAAAATAAGATCCAAAGCCCGCTGACCTCGCTACTTCTGAATCTGGTCCGTAGCTCAGGGTCTGTTGTTTGGGAACTGCTTCCTGAAAGAATTAACATTTGTGGTGACTTATAGTAAGCTGGATAAGCCTTTACCCCTTTCATGATGAACTCCAGAGTTTTGGCACAGTTGCATTGACAGAGAGCAGAACTGATATTTGTAACTCTACTTTAGAAAGCGCAAGAGGGTTTATGGTAATTCTGGAAATGATATGTGCCTGTCCGATTTGGATCCTTTTCTTCTTCTTTCTATTGCTGTGGGCCCTCGTGCACATGTGCAAAATGCCAGGCAGCCGATTCCAGTGAGTTACGAGCTGCTCTACACACAGAGAGACATCCTTGACTGCCTCTGTCCTCTGCTCTATATTAAACTCCCTGTTTATGTAGTGTTTTATTCTTTATCCCCCAGGTTTGCAATAATTTATACAGGTTGTGCCTGGAGTAATTTGCCTAGAGTAATTTTTCAGCAAGATTCTTCTCCTTCCACTCTCTATTTAACTTTTAACCCCTTCGTTGCCAGGCCTTTTCCCCTCAGGTGCCATGACTTTTTATTTTTTTTGCTATTTGGAGCAGTTCACGCTTAGGCCCCCATAACTTTTTGTCCACACAAGCTACCCATGCCAATTCTGCGTCCTTTTTTCCAATATCCTAGGGATTCTAGAGGTACCCAGAGTTTGTGGGTTCCCCAGAAGGAGACCAAGAAATAAGCCAAAATACAGCAAACGTTTCATTTTTTTTAAAGAAAAAATTGGAAAAAAGGATGCATAAGAAGGCTTGTATTTTTTCCCCTGAAAATAGCACCAACAAAGGGTTTGCGGTGCTAAAATCACCAGCTTTCCAGCTTTCAGGAACAGGCAGACTTTATTCAGAAAACCAGATTTTTTAACACAATTTTGGCATTTTACTGTGACATACCCCATTTTCACTATTTATTGTGCTCTTAGCCTCCTTCCAGTTAGTGACAGAAATGGGCGTGAAACCAATGCTGGGTCCTGAAAAGCAAAACATTTATGAAAAGTAGACAAAATTCTGAATTCAGCAAGGAATCATTTGTGTAGATCCTACAAGGTTTTCCTACAGAAAATAACATCTGAAATAAAAAAAAATATTGAAATTGAGGTGAAAAAAACAGCCATTTTTCTCCACGTTTTACTCTGTAACTTTTACCTGCAATGCCAGATTTTTGAAAGCAATATACTGTAACGTCTGCTGGACTCCTCTGGTTGCGGGATATATAGGGCTTGTAGGTTCATCAAGAACCCTAGGTACCCAGAGCCAATAAATGATCTGCACCTTGAAATGTGTTTTCATTGTGTACCGGGTATGCAGCAATTTTTTGCTGAAATTTAAAGAGTGAAAAATAGGTATCAAGAAAACCTTTGTATTTCCAAAATGGGCACAAGATAAGGTGTTGAGAAGCAGTGGCTATTTGCACATCTCTGAATTCAGGGGTGCCCACACTAGCATGTGAATTACAGGGCATTTCTAAAATAGAGGGTTTTTACCCACTTTTTTATATTTGAAAGGAAAACATGTAGGGAAAGACAAGGGGCAATAACACTTGTTCTGCTATTATGTGTTTCCCCCAAGTCTCCTGATAAAAATGGTACCTTGCTTGCGTGGGTAGGCCTAATGCTCACGACAGGAAATGCAACATGGACACATCACATTTTTACGCTGAAATCTGTGCCTAGCTGTAGATTTTGGCCTCTAGCTCAGCCAGCACCTAGGGAAACCTATCAAACCTGTGCATTTTTGAAAACTAGACACCTAGGGGAATCCAGTATGGGGTTACTTGTGGGGCTCCCACCAGGTTCTGATATCCCAGAATCCTTTGCAAACCTCAAAATGTGGCCAAAAAACACTTTTTCCTCACATTTTGGTGACAGAAAGCTCTGGAATCTGAGAGGAGCCACAAATTTCCTTCCAACCAGCGTTCCCCCAAGTCCCCGATAAAAATAGTACCTCACTTCTGTGGGTATGCCTAGTTCCCGCAAAAGGAAATGCCCCAAAACCATATCTGACACATCAAAATTATCAAATGTAAAACTACCTGTTTTTTGCGGGGGCACCTGCATTTTTGGCCCTGGGCTCAGCAGCCATCTAGGGAAACCTACCAACCCAGACACTTCTGAAAACCAGACACCCGAGGGAGTCCAGGGAGGTGTGACCCACGTGCATTCCCCAATGTTTTCTTACCCAGAACCCTCAGCAAACCTCAAATCCAGCCAAGAAACCAAATCTTTCCCACATTTCATCAGGACAAATTTCCAACCACCCAATGTTCCCCTCGGTCTCCTGGTAAAAAAGATACCTCACTTGCATAGGTGGGCCAAGTGCCTGTGACAGGGAAGAGCCAAAAACATGTCGAAATTGAGGGGGAACCAAAGCCGGTCCAAAAGGACAGTTTGAAAAAAAAAACATTTTTAGGCTGACAAATGCAGCAGAATTGTTATTGGTATAGATGAGACAATGATGGGTGATAGGAATTTTGTGGCTTCCTACAGATTCCAGAAGGTTCAGTCACAAAAATGTGGGAAAAATGTGTGATTTCCAGCAAAGTTGGAGGCTTGCAGGGCACTTTGGGTAAGAAAATGGTGCAGGTGCATGCAAAGCACACCACCCCCGACTCAACCAGATGTCTAGTATTCAGACGTGTCTAGGTCTTGTGATTTTTCCACATGGGAGCATCCTGAAGCCCAAAAAGTGCAACCCTCACCATTCCAAGTGGGACGATTTTGAGAGTTAGCGAAGCTCTCATGGCCCAAATGTAAAACCAAAACCCAAAATAATCAAATGTCCTCTTGCTTGCCGTGGGATAAGATGTTTTAGTGTGCTGGGCGAGCTGAAAGACTGTTACCCCCTTCAATTGGGGTGGGGGTATAACCAGGCCCATACTAGTTGGTAGCCCTGGCATCTAGTAGGCTTCCTCCCTCCCTGGGTGTGGACAGGGGGTAATTGCCCCATCTGCCCACAGGTGGACAGAACAACTTTGGCCCCATTTATTTAGAATGTCAGTAGATCAATCCTTCTGGAAAGTAGGGGGGAAGGGAATGGCCTATAAATACGCAAACGTGTTGCATTCAGTAGGCTATGCACCAAATTTCACATGTAGTGACACGTTTCAGTAGAAAACCCAGAATATGTAGCATTTAAATCTCCTGGTAAACCTCACATTGAGGATCCATTATTTGCTGGGTCTGGAGAGTACCCCATCAACATGTGCTCAACTCGTACTCCAAAGAAAAGAGTTATATATAGCACAATTGCCTACAAGTCCTGCCCTCAGCCCACCAATGGTGGTCAAAGAGGCCCAGACCCATCTCTGCCAAACCTTTTCTAATGGCTGTCTTGCTGACAGAGACGAATGCTGGGTATAGATAACAACATATATCATGCGAGCGAGAGAGTGACAGTTGAAACTTAAAAAGTGCCCATTATAGAGTGTAGAACAAGCGTGGCTGAGTATAGATGTGATGGTCCAAATCTTTCTTCTATTCTACTGCAATAATAGATGTACTCTTTCTGTAGCACATACAGCTAATGGTTGCTGCAAAGCTTTGGTAGAGCTACAAGGCAGAGAAAGAATAGCAGCCACGTGGGTAAATCCACCTGAAAAGTGAAACTGTAGACAAAATGATTTCCAGAGGGTTAAGCCTGGCAAGGCAAAGGAACACCTCCTAAACTGTGTGCATCTTCACTGTAGCAGGGATAGACAGGTCAGAAAGGTTGAGTTTAGGGGTCTGCTAGGACAGGATAGCACACACATTGGATAGATAATCTGGTTCACAGACCTCAGGAGGTATTGAAGTTTATCCTTGTATTAAACGGAAACCTGTGGACTTCTGCCATTGTAGATGTGGTCATACCTTCTCAAGCCAATTACGAGGAAGCATTTTAGAAGTGTTGGTGCTTTAAGCCGAACCTTATCCCCTACTGGCAGACTTCTGTCAGGTTTTATACTATTTTTAATGTTCTTACCTCCATACAGATAGACCACGGACGTTGCTTCTCTCTTAAAAATGTATGTTTGTTTATGACGTTTTGACGTTTTTACCAGAGGTAAACAGTACCAAAATGGTCCCATGCTGTTTGTGACCTTATTCAGGGAAAGCACAAGCTTCTCACCAATGCCATCAAATTACTACTTAGAATTGATCCGAAGGGTATACTGTGTTTCCAAACAGATCCCATACGCCTGATACACACCTTTTCTGCAGGGAACATCAGAACAATGACTCCGGAACCACAACTTTGTTGTTAACGCAAGCAGAACTACACTTGCGTTAACAACGACTCTCTTTTTCTCTGCCTTAACCACGCATGTGCTGAACGACACACATATGTGGTTAAGGCAGAGAAAAAGGGAGTCAGCACAGGGACAGGACGTGGCAAGGTAAGTGTGGCTGGGGCAGAGTTGGGGTAGTTTTTATGGGTGGAGTGGATGAAGGGCTTGGAGTGAGGGGAGGTCAGGGTAGTTTGTTTTTTAGGGGTGGGGGATCAGGGCAGTTCTGTTTTTAGGGGCGCGGGTGGGGGCATCAGAGTATCTTTGTTTTGGGGGTGGGGGTCGGGGTACTTTTGTTTTTGGGTGTGGGGTGGGGGATCGGGTAGTTTGTTTTCTCAGGGGATTTGGGGAAGTTTGTTTTTTGGAGATGGGGCCGGGGTAGTTTGGTGTTTGGGTGGGAGGTCTTTGTTTTTTGTGGATGGGGGTCGGGGTAGTTTGGTTTTTGGGGTGGGGCGTCAGGGTAGTTAGGTTTTTTGGGGGGAGATCAGGTTAGTTTTGTTTTTGGGGGTGGGGGTCAGGGAGTTAGTGTTTTTAGGGGTGGGGTCAGGGTAGTTAGTGTTTTAGGGTGTGGAGCTTGGAGGTTGGGGTAGTTTGGTTTTTTGGGATTTGGGGTGCGGTAGTTTGGTTTTTGGGGATGGGGAGGGGGGTAATGGTAGTTTTTTGTGGGGTGAGGGATTAGGGTAGTTTGTTTTTGGGGTGCAGGGGGGTCAGGTAGTTTGATTTTTGGGGGTGGGAGGTCAAGGTAGTTTGGTTTTTGGGGTGGGGGTTGTTGGTTTTTGGGGGTGGGGGTTGGGGTAATTTTGTTTTTAGGGGCAGGGTAGTTTCATTTTTGGGGGTGGGGGCGGTTGTTTTTAGGGCGGGTGGGGGATTGGGGTACGTTTTAGGGCTCAGGGTGGGTGGAGGTATCGTCGTAGTTGTATTTCTAGGGCATTGGGGGGGATGGTATACGAAAACTATGCATGCCATTCCATACATGCCTTTACTAGGCATGGCTTTTCAATGAAAAATTGCTGCGAAGGCATGCGTATTAAAGGCATTTGTGGAAACAACGCCATTGTTGTTCTGACCGCATTGTTGCGGCATGCATGGTTGGCACATGCGTTGTTCCTTCATACATTCCTTTTCTACACTTCTCACTTTTCCATCTATTCCTGTCCTGGAATAGCCCACCTTGAAAGCAGGAAGTCATGGACCCTCTATAGTAAAGAAGGATGTCAAATTCTGATGTCTCTTTTTATCGGTAAAAGCTGCACTTGTTCTCTATAGCAAGTACTATTCCTACATATCTGCCTCTAAAGGTGTTATTTGCTTAACATTTACTAAAATGCAAGCTTGTACAATTGTATGCTGAAGCTGCATTTGTAAATGTAAATTAGGAAACAAGCAGAACTGTCTCCGTTTTCAAATTTAAGATAATGAGGTGAAAGAAGCAATCAAATGTTGGGGTGATAGAAAATGTAAGGCAGCCAGTGTCAGAAGATTAACACAATAAAAAATTAAATCAATCACATTCTTCCTCTGAAGTATGGGGATGATTTGGTGTGGTTTCTTTTTTCTCACTGAGTTCTGGTGCTGACGTGGGATACGAACTGTTTTGGTTCAAAGGATTCTACTTGATATCCACTGGTGAGATTGTGTTGTACAAAGAATTCATTTTGGTTACACTAGGAGGGAGGTTTTTGCTTGTGAAGGGTGTTGGATTGGCACTGCTAGGGCCTGCAGCTCTTCAAAGCGGTGCAAGTAGTATTTGGCCTACGCACACTGCTTTGCAGTACGGCTCTTTGCACTACTCACGTGTGCAAAACTTCTTACACTGTCATCAGCGTGTCACCAAACCACCACTGCCAACTCATTATCCTTTTTACCAGTGCTTGCTCATCACACAGTCAGCATCAGCTCTGCGTATTGCACTCAGCTGATGTCAGCTCCTCACGCTGCACAGTATACATGCTTCTCTCACTTCCCATCATCTGCATATTCTTATTGTGCCTAACAGGGCCAGCTCTTCCTTTTTCTCACTAATGCCCATTCCTCACCTTGACTGTGAAATACAGCATTTCCCCAAAATTATCCCAATTAAAGTTCTTGCAATAGCTGTGTCAGATTTTCTAACTGCACACCAGTGCTGATCCTGGAGGATGCAATGCAGTAACACATTCCCAAAGAGCTGATCGGTGTCACCCCTTTATGCTGCTTATATGTGCTCCTTCCTCACACTTCCCATTATTGCCTGATTAATAGTCTGCCCACCACTGCCCACAGATTATGTACTACAATGCGAGCACCACACAGTCCTTAGAAGTGCTTTCATTCATTGCCCGTCAGTGCCTGTTTCCAACAGAACCCATCACCCCTCGATTGCTAATATTTACAGGTATTACACATCCTCACTCTAAATACAAGATTCTCAATTTTTCACGAACGAGGATGGTCCATACTGTCCACCAGCAGGCTTTCAGACTGTCTAATTGTGCTAATTGCTAATGTCTATTTGCTCCTTTTTTCTTCCAACCAGTGCTAAATTCTCACACCACCAGTCAGTGGCAGTTTCACGTATTGTATACACAAACCTGCTTCCGCTATTTTCCAGCAGTGCTTTTGTCTCATATTGCCCACGAGTACCTGCATCTCACATTTCTTAACAGACACTTTTGATTTCAGTGCCTACCACTGACAGCTCCTTCTACTGCACAACAGTGCCAGATTCTAATACTATTCCATGAGTGTGCCCTTGAAATCTTAACAAGCATCAGAAAAAACTTTGCAAGATCTAATATCTTTGCAACTGTTTTGTCAGCTGTGTTGCACAGAGTGGGTGCTGTGCAAGATGGCTGAAGCTAGGTCGAGCATTCAAGACCTCTTGTATATACTTTGGTATATACTTCTTTGTGGGCACTCTTCTTTTTCATTTGTTTGATTCAGTGTCCTTTAAAAATCCCTGCTTGCTTGTGGTCAGTCCTTGCTGTTTGTCCCTCCTTTTCCTCAGTTGCTCACTCCCACAGAGCAGCACCTCATTACTTGTAACTTTCCTCTTGTCCCATTGTAGCCTCTGTTAAGGGAATCATTTTCCTTTTCTCTATGAGCATTTTGCCAGAGCGCTGGATGTTTTCAGTCCTTCAGGTCCCTTTCTGTAAACAGGGCTGTAAATCATTTAATTATCTTGTTACATTTGCTGTGCATTCAAAGATCAAGGTCATATGTTAGAAGCTATTTTCTGAGGGTGCTTGCTTTCATCCCCCTCTGCTGTGCAAATTGTGACCACGACTATTTACATTTTTGTCCAGGTACGCACTGCTGATGCGCAGAGAAAATTACTACTGTTGCGATTTTCAAAGCATATTGTCCCAACTTAAGATTGCAGCAGCACGTCATGAGCAATGACATCATTAGCATCATGACAAGGCTCTCTCATTTCATTCGCCTTTTCTTATTTTGTCTTGCTGCTGCAGCATTAAGTTTACGAACCTTAACCAAGATGGTGCATCACAATATGGCGTCATTAGGGTGACACTGTACCGGTGCTGTGCTGGTCCAAATCAAACCATTTTTGTCTCCTCCCTCCACCATCTCTATCATGGCAATGGATCTGTCTTCTCCCCGCCGGTCTCTGCCGAAGAGCAGGAGCCCCCAAAGCTGCCCAAGCTGCTGCGGTCAGCCTGGCAGCTGCTGAAAGCTGTGGAAGGCAGCAACTAGCTCACCAGGTCTGGGCCACTGCAGCAGCAGGTGAAAATGGGCCTGGTAAATTTGGAGAAGGCAACCTACATTGCCTCAGAGCTCAATTTGTTCAGGTAGGGCAGGGTCGGTGGTCTGTCTGGGTACAGCATCACAAGATTGGCAGGACTGCTCGTGAGATGAAGGAGAGGGTTCATTTATCTTTTATTGCCTTTTATGAATCCTAGCACTCCTCACAACTCGATGGATGTTTTCTTCGGACTTACTCCATGGCCTGAGTCTGAGAGGTAGTTCTTGGTCAGTGCAGTGTATCACTCTGAGCCTGCAGCATGTGGATCATTTTAATGCTCTCTGACCACATCATTGCCATGACACGTGTCCTGTAATCTGTCTTTTGGGCACCTTTGGAGGTGCCCTGTACAGGCCTTTGTATCATGTTATTCCAGCTTTAATACCATTTTATTATCGGCTAATCAAACACAGAATTTTCTTCACCATTAATTTTATTTAATTAATTTAACTGAGTATATACAAGGTGTTGGAAGGCTTAGCTTCTGGATTACCTTTACTCGTCATTGGTATATTTCTGGCCTGTTCTGTGATTTTAATTGAAGAGCAATCTCATGTTTTATGTTTTGTTTGTGGGAGACTCCAAGTGTTTTCAGAAGTACCTAGTTTTCATTTTGAATTTGAACACCATTTGCATGTTTTCACTGTGCTTATGTTTGCATATCAATGTCTCCGTACATCTCTGCCTTTCCAATCCTCCTTAATTGAGGTGAGTTTATTTACCCTGTGTACCATATCGAATTTGGTAGTATACTCCATCCTCTCTAAAAGCCATGTGGGGCGAGTTATGAATAGCAGCACTTACCAGTTACAGTGCTTTCATCTGCAGCATTAGTCTTTGTTGCACCTAGGGCCTGTAGAGCAAAGACTACATACTTCTTTACTCCACAACACAAAACACCATTCTAAATATTCACACTCCATGCCCCACAATGGGGATGCCCTTGAAAGGGGAGAGGGACTCCAATCACCTTCCACACTTCCGGCAGAGGCCCCGACCCATCACCAGTAGAGCGCACAGAGGCTCAATAAAAATAAACTCTTTGCCCGCGGCGCGGGCGTGCCTGAAGGGGGAGAGGGACTCCAACCCCTATCCACACTTGCGACAGAGGCTGCCCGTCACCAGCAGAGCACCCCGAGGCACAATAAAAACAAGTTCATTGCCTGTGGCACGTGGGGTGTTTGAAGGGGGAGAGGGACTCCAACCCCATCCAGACTTGAACCAGAGGCTGCCCGTCACTAGCAGAGTGCCCAGGCACGTGCCCTGGCCAAGACCGGGCCCGTCTTTGCCCGTCATCGTTCCGAAGAGGCCAGGCTGGGCCCATCCTCCTTTGATTTGGTACTAGGCGGCTGGCTCTACTGAGCTAATTAAACAAGTCCCCTTTGCTCACAAATTGCATCTGTAGTGTTTTCTGATTTTGTATTAGCCCCTGGTTTATTTTAATAAGCTTGGGCAATCGGAAAGCTGGGGAACTTGTAAAACCTGCGGAGAGTGTCAAAAAAGCAAGGAGATCAAGAGGGGTCTGGCCAGACAGCCGGCACTCATCGTCTTAGGACACTACCCTCACGGGTATAGATAACCTTATCAGTAAAGTAGAGTCTTTACTTAATGCTAGAGGAAACAGATTCATGCATGCCAAGGTACCTGATATATTTGCCAAAAGGAGATAGCAATCGGAATCCTCGCACATGAAGCCCTCAAGTAGTGTTCGATTGCCATGTGTAGAGGAAGGAGTACCTCTAGTTTGTCAGACTTTAGCCTCCTGCGATTCAGTGACAGCACCCAGACATCCCCTGTCGCCTACAACTGTTAAAATGAAGGTGTTCCCTGTGGAAACAGGTTTACCATCTTAGCGGTGCCATTAACTTCTGTATCATCCTCCACATGTACTGTTGCCCGACATTCTGATAGCACCCAAATAAACAACAACGTTCTGACTAAGGTAGACGACCACAGGCTGGATGAGCTTTGTAGATCAATAGCTGCCCTGTGTAGTAGAGTTGAAAATCTTGAGGTGCAGTTGGGCCAACATAAGTGCAGGTGTGCTGTAGATGGTACAGTTCTATCTGAAATGCAAAATGTGCCAAATAAGGCTTCTGCTTGCACTTCAATGGCCACTCAATAGGCTATGGATAGGTGAACGGCACAGTAATAGAAATCTAAGGTCCAGAATAGAGATTATACGCATCCAGGGTGGCAGCAAATGGTTAGCATTCCTTCAACACCCAGAGGCCCGAATCTGAGTGAAAGACGGGATATTACCGTGCCTGGCATCCCTAGCTGTTCTTTTGCTTCTACGAATTTCTATTGGAGCAGCCGTCATTTGATTTTATTAACCCAGATGTGTGGCCGTGTGTCCAGTCTTACTCTCAATTTCAGGCTGCTGGGGAAATCCCCAGGAAAACGGTATTTTTTATACAAGTGCCAAAGCTAAAGGAGGGTGTTTACGAAGACAAAGATGCCTTTATTAACAAGGTTATCTACTGGCTTAGGATAAAGTGCAGTTGTCTCTCTGTGATTAGGCCTGACATCATCCATGTGAAAAGACACTCACAACTGCTCAAGAACCCCTCAATTATATTTCTGTATTATTGTCCTCAACTGACAGAGAATCTTATCAATTTTGAATTGCATACGTGCCATCTTACTGCGAGACAAAAGACTGAGATAAGACTCAAACCTTCTCCCCCAAAAGTTAACTCAGCTGGGCATCGCGCAGGGAGATCCCTTGGTGGCTGCCAGTCGACCTCACTGGATCGCAGGCAGAGTGGGGTGTCCAATCTTGATAAGACAGATTGACTGGTTTGTGTGATGGCTCTTGTAATTGTCTTGTAGAGGGGAATACGTCAACCATCACCAGCAAAGCAAATATGGTTGGCATGTTTAGGGGAGAATCATCTGGAGTTAACTCGATGAGTGATAACCGAGGACCCCAGGTGTTACAACAGGAAGCTCCTTTGTATTTTGTGTCTTTCAGAGAGAAATGCCAGGGTTTCAAGTCGTGGGCTTAAGGATTTTGTACCTGGGAACTACCTTAGAATGGAAGGTTGAAGTCGGTAATTATGGTGAATTGGCTATGCATGGATATTCTAAGGGGGCCACCGAGATAATGTAAAAGACGCATGTTGCATGGGGAGCAGGGAACTTTGTGAAATAATTACTTTAATGAGTTGGAATTTGGCAGAAGTTAGACACAAGTTATTAGATGGAGAATGGTTAACTTACTTAGAAGGCTGTGACATGTGTCTGTTTCAAGAAATGCTGGCCACTGAGAAGTAACATATGTCTACTGATATGTAAATGGCTTTACCTCCTACAGTGTTGAGGCTCAGCCGCCAGAGAAATTTGGAAGGGCTAGTGGCCTACAGGCTTAAGCATTGCCCTCATAACTATACATGTGAGGCCTGCCCGCTCGAACAGGGAAAATGACAGTCTATCCCTATTGGAGGAGACTCTGGAAACCTTACACCCTAACACAAGATCAATAGTAGTGAGAGATTTCAATAGTTCGTTTGAACCTACCCCACTCATAAATGAGGTAATAGAACTTGAGGATGAACTGTGGAAAATCCCTGCTTTGACAGGGAAATCACAATATAATGTTTCTGCTAATGCCCTTAAAATTGTGTCGCTGATGGTTGGTAAGGGTTTAAGAGCTTGTAATGGTTGTACTCCTCCTGATCTTGCTAGGAACCCTACTTTTAAACGCAGCTTATATCACAACGTCATTGGTTCTATATTGCTAGAAATTAGATAATGGCCTCTCTTAGGGGATATGAAAGTAGACACGTGCTGCATAACTTCCTCATTTTGACCCTGTCAGGGCCAGCATTTGCTAGGGAAAAAATGCTCTGTTACCTTAGCTGCAGAACCAATAAGTAACAATCGCTGTTATGTTTCACGGCTGACATTGGTGTCTAACCAAAAGAGATACTCTGAGATTTATGGTCTTTTTGTGCATCATCTATCATAGTATGTTGACCATCCACTTTCAAATATTCCATCCTCAGTATTCACAACCAGCTATTTGACAATTTACAGAAATATTTTATAAAGAAGGGTGTAGGAAGTCTGACACTATTAAATCATTTGATGCGAGCTGCAAAGCAGCCAAGACTAATTTGAGGAATGCAGTCAAACAGTGTAATTGAGAAGGACTAGTGTTAGCTAGACGGAATTATAGCCTTGCCCTTAATAGAGTTAGGAAACAGTGGGATGAATCAATTTGGCAGGAGATGCTTGGATAATCAGTCATTTTGGCATTTAGTCATGCAAACCGAATCTGTGAATAAGAATTCATATAACTATCATCTCCAACCCGACAGCTCGGTTTCTCATTTCACCAAGATATATGCCCGAAGATTTTGTGTCCCACCCTATTGTAGCCGAGTTGATTGCTAAAGACACATCACCTGACATTGGGGATGTTATGTTGAGGGTGCAGTTAACTTTAGCTTCGATGATACGGCCAAGGCAATTGAATCTTGGTCCTGACAAAGTTCCAGGCAACTAATCTAAAACCGAGCCCTTGACCTGGACTAGTTATATTAACTTGCTCTCTAATTCAATTTCAGAGGGTGGAGCAATTCCAAGATCCTGGAACAGTGCAGAGATAATTCCAAATGTTTAAGAAAACTGATGCTAGTGACCCCTTAAAATACCAGCCAATAAGTTTGATCGATAACTTCCAAAAGATCTATGCCAGGCAAGTCTTAGATAAATTACTTGCTTGGGTAAAAGGGGGGAGAATCTAGCCACTTCTCCAGGCTGGATTCCATCCGTAGACCAGTACTTTGGATCGGTTTTTTAGATTAGCTACTCTCTATTGGAAATATGTATCTTTAGGCAACCAAAGACTATGTATAGTCTTTGTTGCTCAAAGACAGGCTTTCGATCTCATCCCCTGAAGTACACTGTGGCAAGTGTTGTTGAACATGGATATGTTGTGGAATTTTATCATAAGGTTGTATTCTGAGAACTGTGGCCAGGTTAGATGGGGTAGCCAGGGACAACTAATGGATTGCATCCCCTTGGGCGTGGTGTCCACCAGGGATGAATGCTTGTACTAAAGCTATTCATTCTCTTTGTGAATGGCGTGGTGAAAGCTCTTTTCAACTGTCAGAAAGACTCTCCTAGCATTAATAAGGAAAAAATGTCTACTCTCCTATTTGCGGAAGACTCATTACTAATATCTAAAACTTGTAACAAACTTTCAGAGTATGAGTAGAGGGCAAGGCTTAGTGCCAAGCATAGTTCAAGGCACTTTTAAGTTCGCTGTCTTTCCCTCGACCTTCAAACATAGCAAGTCTCGGAGGCTGCTGCCCTTGTCTTGGGGAGGTTTCACAGCCAGTAACGGATGTTGGCTGCTCAGAGCATGCAAACAATTTTCTGTTATCCTGCTTTCTGCAGGGGTTTCCAACTAGTTGTTTGCGCACCATGTGATATTGACTTCTCACCTGGTAAATGCATTGAGAGCCTATATTGTGTGGCATATGGTGGCACCATGTGAGTTGAAATGTCTGCTCTCAGTCCATCAGTCCTGCCTTCACTCACCACTCTTCCCTCAATGCCAACTGGAAAAAGCTGCTCACAATTTCCACACGTGTTTATTTGTGGCTCTTTCCTTCCTTCCATATTTTTATGATTTTTAATTCTACTGTCTCACTCTCCCACTCAATTAAATTCACTTATCCTCCTAATTTTCTCTCCAACGACTAAATGCCTTTCCCTATCATGAATGCTTCCTCTTTCAGGACAGAAAGTTACCTAGTTTGCTATCTAAGAGTCAGAGTAGCAGCCAGGGATGAAGATGAGTTGAGGGGAAATTACAAGTCCATGCCACAGTTACCTCTGCCGAATGGTCAGCACATGAGAGAATCTGTGAGAATGGTAGTACGGATGCTAACTTCCTTCAGGGCTTCATGATGGTCCTCATTTTTGTGCCAAACATATTTTATCCTGATTTTGATTTAGCCAAGTGGCCATTCGATTACTAAATGCTTATCCTGCTGTGCCACTAAATGTTGAGGAAGTGTTTGAATTGGGGTATCATTTGAGAATTAGGTGAGTCTCAAAACTGTAAGGGAATTTGTGTTTCTTCTCAGAAATATTTCTGAAAAATGGCTATAGCATCAATCTAAGGCCACTGAAGTCCAGCACAAAAAGATGATAATACAAAAGCCCAGTGAATGTCATTGTGTAGGGTCAAATTTCAGTAATTATGATTACATCTCAATCCTCAAAGAAGATATGGGGTTCATGGCAGCAGAGTAATGGAGCAGCAGTGTTGCAGCAGAGCTCCTTCCAACCCCTTAATAGCAACAGTTTCAGGGCTAATACCCTTACGTATGAAGAGTTATTGGATGCACTCAAGTGATGGACCTGTCTTCAGACCCTTCCAAGACCACTAAGTTGCAGGCTGCAAAAGCAGGCAGGGAGTGCCCACCTACCCTCACTTAAGGGGACACACAGTGGGTGAAACAAATCAGAAGTGCTTCTGTGGTGAGAAAACAGGTAAGCATTCGTGTCCCCAACCAAATTACCTCAATTGGGGGGGGGGGAGCACAGCCCTACCAGTTGTGTAAGAAAACTGCTTGAAAGCCAGCAGACCTACGAAGGGGACTTGAATGCATGTGAAAACATGATGCTTGGAAGAGAAGAAAATTGTAAAGTGGGAAGCCACAAAACAGGTTTGGGGCTAGCCCTCCCAACTTCACCACTCTTTGTAAAGAGCTAGCAGGTAAAGGCATGGCAAACGTGGGTGATAAGTTAATGCAGTGTGGAGACCATTCATGTGTGCATTATGGTACAAACTATTAAACTTGTTTTTCTCTACTGCAAAGCCTACTTCTTCCAGTGGATAATGCTGAGTTACATTGAAAGTATTTAAAAAGGACTAAGTTTCAATCAGCAACTGTTAGACCTGGTATCCTTGGCATGGTTTCCTCTAACTTTTTCCCTGTGACCTCATATTTTTCTGGCTTTGTTTCTGCTGGCTTTTAGGATTCTGGCCTCTCTTCCACTGCTGACCAGTGCTAAAGTGCAGGCGCTCAGTACTCCAAGCATGGAAACATCAAATGGCATATTTCATTTACTTGTAAGTCCATAATAAAGTGCACTATATGTGCCACGGGCCTGTGAATTAATGCTAGTAGTATGTCGTAGCACAGATTTTGCCACCCACTACAATAGCCTTTCCAGCATGTCGCAGGCCTGCCACTGCAGAGCCTGTGTGAGCAATTTTAAACTGTATTTCGACCTGGCAAGCATACCCACTTGCCAGTCCCGTTTTATTACACTAAGTTAGTGCCTAGTTAGCCCCAAGGGCAGGGTGAAGTACATTTTAAAAGGTGGACAAATACTTTTAAGTTTAACATGCTCAGGCAGTGAAATTCATTTTTCACTACCTCAAGGCTTATCCTTCCCTTAAGTTAAAATATGGAGTTTGGTGTCTCTGGACTCAATGTGAAGTTAGATTTTAAATTGTAAGTCTGAAAATGCCACTTTTAGAAAGTTGGCATTTTCTTATTTTAACCATTCTGTGCCTCTGTCTGTCTCTAAAAACAGGTCTGAGGTGGATGACAGCTTGGCTTTGTACGTTCCCTTTAAACAGCCACACATAAAGGGAACTTAGGTTTTACATTTGCATCGTGATGGCCCATCATCAGGCTGATGAGTCTTCCTGGGCTGGATGGGAGGAAGGAGCTGACACCTACACCTGAATAGGGTTTTGCTCCTCCTCACACAAAGGGCTGCATACTCTACAGAGTGTCAGGAGCCAAGGAAGGAAGGGAAGGAACCTTGTGATCTTCAAAGGCATATATGAGTATAAGTACTGGACCCCAAACCCCACCAAATCAGTTTACTTTTGGGTCCAGAGGAGACTCTGCTAAGAAGAGGGGCTGTGTTGCCAGGAGTGACTGACACTTTACTAATTGCTCTGCTGTGTGGCCTGCTACCTGTGGCCTGATGATTGCTGTGCTACCAGGAGTGACTGCCACTTTGTGCCTTGCTGAGTTGTTGCAGTTTTGTTGCTCTCTTGGGGTGGGCCTTCATCTCCATTGGAGCTTTGCTGATGGAGGAGGCGGGGCCAGGAAAACCTTTGCACTATAAAGTGCTTCAAGGCCCCCATGGCGTGGGCAGGTTGTTGCTGTTTTGTTGCTCCCTTTGGGTGGGAATTTATTCCCCCTTGAGCTTTGTTGCTGGAGGAGGCAGGGCCAGGACTAACTTTGCACTATAAAGCTCTTCAAGAACGTGCCCGGTGCTAAGACCAGGCCAAGACCGGGCCCTTCTGTGCCCTTCAGAGCCTAGAGTAAGCTGCAGTGGTCCCACTCTCTGTCGGCGAGTCCCCAAAGATGAGTCTTTTATAGCAACGTGTCCCTATGTGGCATCACTGGTTGTGTTGGATTTATCCCAGTTGTGTTTCCTATCACGCTTGCCTCTTGATGCCAAGTTTCCCTGCTTCAAATCTATTTTTGCAAGGAAATGGTGATGAGGAAAACACCGGGTTATACCTCTAAAAACTTGCTTTCCCCAAAAAAACTACCAGTATGGACAAAATGCTGCAGATGACTATGGGGATCATCTCTACAAAGATTGAGTTAGCGGAGAGGGAGTTATCGCTGGGTGGCCCCAACAGACTGTCTATGGGAGGATCCCCACGAAGCCGCACTAACCAGCCAGCTTTTAGTAATAGGCCAGACTCTTCTGCAATAGGCAATCAATCAAGTAATGCTGGCACTGGTATCAACAGGTGCGTGCCATAAAATCAGTTCCTGGCTTTTGGAATCTGCAAATGATCCAAATTTGCACCTTCCCAAACAAACTCCAGCTGTGGCTTCAGGCTATAGTGGTAGCATTTTGAGTCCAGATGTCACTGCTTTCGGGATGGCTTGATCAACTTCCCCGGGGGTGAAGAATTTTTTGGAAAGTCTTTGAAGATCTCTTGCATAAGGAACTTATGCCCTTATTTAGCTGTCTGAAAGCCATAGAAAAAGGCCTAGATGTTGTACTGTCTCATCATAAGAAGTCATCCATTCCTCCTCCTGATGCGTTTAATTTATGAATGGATGTTCAGATTCCTGCAAATACCTTTCTGCTAACTTGGTTAAGTTGGACAGTGTACCATCTTTAGGTCACTTGGAAGCTGGGTTAGCCATGGTTAGGAAGTCCTCTAACTCGCATGCTGTGGGTGGAGGCAAAACGTTGGTGTCCAAGGGGTCTAGGGCTTCTGTTAAGGTGGATGGGCCAAGGAGGGCTTCAGGTGGCGTTATTCATCGGGCCCCTTCGAAGAGGCAACCTGTGATTGATCTTCCACCAGTCTCATGCTCTTATGTGATAGTTTTAGCTGGGGTCCCACAGTTGCAAAATGACCAGAAGGAGGACCCAAGTGATTTGTACAATAAGTGTATCAATTAGTTAGCCCCCATAAGGATTTTCCTCTTAGTATGGCCAATTACATTTTACTTACACATCGGGTCGGTTGGGTGGGCTCTGGTCACAAAGATTTTACTGGCGATTACATTATCATCAACTTTTGATCCCCCAAATTGTGGTGTGTTGGCTCCTATTTCCCCGACAGTGTGTTTCTTGAGGGAATCCAAGTTGGTTCTACTGTCATATTTTTATAAGCCTGGTTGTAGTAGGGGAAAGGGATCCTTTGGACAAAGGCCATCAAATTGGATTTATCCTGCTAAAAACAAGCACCTAGTAGGGATGATTTTCTTCTCCCTCTTCTGACATTTTGGACACAGTGGATTGACTTGCCCCAATGGGGAAGGGTTTCACCCTATGGTGGTCAGAAGAGGGGGATGGTGAAGGTGGGGGTGCAGGGAGGGTAGGGGTGGCAGAGGTAGAGCGAAATCCAGTGGGGATTATAGTATGATCCTCCTTCAAGGGGGCTAGGACTTTAGGCTGTATGGGAATGATCTCGCAGGGGACTGAAGTGGCTAATGGGTGCGTAGGGTTTGTGGGGACCATTCTTTCTCTTGTGCAGGCAGACATACGTATGAATAATTGGCCTTCTGTTGTTTCCGCCCTATTTGTGTTGAGATTTGACAACCCACTGGTGTTAACTGCAGGTTAGCAATGAAACTTAGTATCCTCAAATGGACCAGGTTTGTTGACCTGCATGCTCTATGCTTATTTCAGGAAACCTGGGCAGTTCATCCTCTGCACTGGTTAGGGTTTGCAAATTTTAGCAAAGGGGTTGTAAGCTGTGGGAGGGGTCACCCATCTGGGGGGTTAACCATTTGGATTCACACAGGACTTCCTTGTAAGGCAAGGGAACTATCAATACCCTCCCAGGATATCCTGTGTGTTTGTTTGAGTACCGCGTCCCATGTGATATATCTTTACAATATGCATCTGCGGCATGGTGAAGCTAACAAAGGTTTCTGTACTATGGAAGTCTTCAATTCTAATATGTCAGATGCACCAGGGAGTGCTCTGAAGATTGTGGGTTGGGACTTTAATTGACAGTATGACATTTTAGATGCTAGTGCTGTCCCACTGACTTCAGAACTGGACAATATCTGGTCCATACCCCTGTTGACAATGGCACCAATCAAGAGATGGTCTAGCTTGCCCCTGCAAATCAACGCATTTACAATGAAGCATGGTCCATGAGCATGCAATGGGAGAACAAGGTCTTACAGGGAAGGAAGGCATACTTTTAACAAAGCCCCTGGCACTAGTCTGATTGATTCTATTTTAGTGGCTTTTAGGATTTGGAAACTATTGGTCCACATCGTCGTTATTTTATGCCAGGATATCCGTCATAATGCCTTGAGTCTTGAACTGGGCCTCCAGATCCTGAGTAGGGAGGGTAGTGAAAGTGACACTTTAGCTTCTAATCTGCATCTAGCTAGTAATAATCAAAAGATGAAGTGGCCCACTTTGCTTGGCTCGCTGGAAATGAAAGGGTTTATGCTAAGATCACTGCTAGTTTAGATGCCCTCCTAAGAGGAGACGGGGCCTGTGGAGAGTAGATTTTCTCAATTCACAATAACTTGTTTAGTGCATTACAGGATGCTTTTTATGTGACCGTTCGCAGATCTGTAGGTAGGAGAGTTCCCCAATCATGGTACAATAGAGCCTGTAGGGATGTAAGGTCTACATTAATTTCCACAAGCAAAGCACAGGACAGGGGTGAAATCAAAGTCCAGAGGGTATTGTATAAAAAATGTATTTCAGGTGCTTAAAAAGAATGGGAAGTGGCACGGTGGGAGAAAATTCTTGTTGCCACTAGGGATGGAGATGCACATGCGTTTTGGAACTTGGTTTCAACAGGGTGTAGAGAAGGTGTCATTCAATTGGGGACTAATGCCCTGGGAGCAGACTGGGTTGCCCACTTTTCTTCGCTATACACAGTTAGGGGGGTACTTCCCCTTCTACAAACCCCATCCTCTGAGATGACAGCTTGATGGTCGGGGGGGTTGGCACTTGTAATAGCGTGGGTAACTCTGCTATCAATGAAGATGAAGTAAGAGCAGCCATCACTAAATTAAGACCAAATAAAGCACCCAGGCTCGATAATGACCCCGCAGGGGTCTCTATTTAAGCAAGCCAGATGTTAAGGACCCATACGCTTTGGCTATATATAATAATATTCTAATTGGTTCACCCATCCCTCCATCCTTGCTGGGGGCAGAGTTCCTCTCCATCCATAAAATGGGTCCTCATAATGATTAGGCCAATCAGTCTAATTGATTGTTCCCAAAACTACTTTGTTCTATTTTAGTTGATCGATCACAGATGTGGATGGAGGATAATGAGATCCTGACTAGGCCTGGGTGAAAAACTCCTCTCCACTGGAAGAGTTCACAGAATTCGTTAAATGTGTGTTCCGCAGACAAAACAGAGTTACCGATAGACTCCGCACTCTGCAACGTAGTAGAGCTTTTTCCTGTTTTTTATCCCCGTTGGCATGTGCTTACTGTCATTTTGTGCATGCAGGAAGTGAGATGAGATACTCCCAGTCTCTCGCCAGCACAAATAAGATTTTTTACCCGCCATGAGAGTTAGCGGCGCATCAGCAACTTCTGGCATGTCTTTTGTGACGTAGGCGAGCGCGGGTAAGTGCGATCGACTGCTGCTGCAACTTGACTAAAATCTACAACTTTGAGTGAAAAATCTTCTCTAAAGGACCATTCGCACTGATATCGTTGTGCGAGGAGTACCTTGTAAGTTTATTTTCTTTCAACAACAGGAAGTGCCCTGGAGACTCTAACATCCTGTTGCAGCCCATCAGGCTCCTCCCAGGGCTTGGTCCATTTCCTGGTCACTTTCCACTTGGATGTTGAGCTAGAAGGAACACTTTCTTTGTCTCCTGGATGTATCTTTGGATTTAAGGACTTTCTTGTATTTGAGATTTTACAAGTAAGTTTAAAAAAGACTTGTATAAGGGTGTTGAACAGCTTGTTTTTTTTATACAGGACATGCACTAGGATTTATCTGTACTTTTATTCAATTTTTAGAATTCATTGTGTTGGGTGGCCTGCATTTGGGGCCTAGTTATAGTTTTATCTGTAATTTTTGTTCTATAAAGGAAAAATGTTTTACAGTTCACTACATTTTCTCCATGTTTTGTTTTATAACTTTGCAATATTCATTTAATTCATGTTAATGTTCCGTGTCATAGTCTGCTAATGGAATAGACCTTTCAGATGTAGGCCCAGTACTAGTCATGGGTGCATGATGATACAACTGTTTGTGCTGTCTGTTTGAACTGAAACACCATGGATGGCATTGGATTAAAGATAACAAATGTTGTTTGGTGGCATTTCACATTTTTTCTGCAAACAGTATTCGGTGGGGTAATAGTACCTGATGCCATTGTATGATGTGCGTTGTTGTAAAGTTTTTAGCCCCTTTAATTTTCGTTTTTTGGAATTCCTATCTTAATGCTGTTTTTTTCTCCTGTACCAATGCCTTTTTTGTGTGGCCAGTGAGCAGGAGTGTTTGTCATAGGCTACCATTTGTCTTTGTTCCCCATGCCATGTGGCCAGGGGCCCTTTTTGTATAGTCAATTGTAGTCCTACACCTATATGTGTTTCTAGTTTTTATTCATCCTGCTTTTTGTTTGACCATGTGGCTGGTGGCCATTTTGTGTAAGCAGCCACTAGTACTGCATATGTTCTTCTTTGTTGTGGTGGCCATCCTCCTTGTTGGTTGTTGTTTGACCATGTGTCTGGTGGCCATTTTGTATAGGCAGTCGGTGTGCTTTAGGCCTGCATGTATTCTTCTTTGTTGTGGTGGCCATGCTTCCTTGATGGTTGTTGCCTGACCATGTGGCTGGTGGCCATTTTGTGTAGGCAGTCAGTGTGCTTTTAGGCCTGCATGTGTTCTTCTTTGTTGTGGTAGCCATGCCCCCTTGCTGGTTGTTGTTTTGCCATGTGGCTGGTGGCCATTTTGTGTAGGCAGCCAGTGTGCTTTAAGGCCGTCATGTGTTCTTCTTTGTTGTGGTGGCCATGCCTCCTTGCTGGTTGTTGTTTGACCATGTGGCTGGTGGCCATTTTGTGTGTTATTTTTCAGGCATAGTAGGTCAATGCTCATTACTAAATGTAATGTCTGAGCAGTTTTTAAATACTTTATTATATAATTGTTTGCATTTTTTGCCTTCACCACTTCTTGCCTCTCAAATCCCTGTGGTTTTACATGGTAGTGCCCTTCCCCTAGTAAATCAGCAATTGAAATCTATTCTTTTAAAATGCTATTCTTTTTTCTACTTTGTTTCACAAACTTTATTTTATTTAATTTTATAATGACAGTATGATAATGACATTTAATTTATTTTTCTTTTTTTTCTTGGGTTTAGAATTTTATAAAAATAAATTAAATTTCAATTTTCCCCATTAACCCCATGTCTGCCATAGGTGTACAGTTGCACTACATTACATCACTCGAGGAATATTATTCCATTTGTCACCAGCACCTCCCTGAGTGCAAAATGTCAACTTGATGCAGATAAAGCTAACAGTTACATTCATGTTGCAGTTGTTGCTCTTTCTTAGCCTGTGTACATGATAATGAAAGTTAATGTTGGTGTGATTTTATGAATAGATACGCTGTATTTCATAATCATTTATAAGTTTAGTGAAGTAACCATTAAATTATATTGTTTCTACTACTAATGCTAATGCAACTATGCCACGTTTCACTAATTCTTCTTGCCTGTTTGCTTTTAGATGCATGAACAGAAAAATACATCACCCACAGTGCTGACAGATACAAGGCTTGTGCACAATGTGACATGTATCTCTTTTTCAAAGTAGTACCCTTCCGTTGCCGAAAATTCAGGCCAGTGGACAACAACATCGCAGCCAGCAATAGCAGTTTCTCCCAAAGTGGGAGCACAACAGGATGTTGAGCTTCATGCTGAGGAAGTCAAATAAGCCCTTCTTTCACAAGATCCCCTGTCTTCCAGATCTCTGCCATCTTCTTCTTCAATCCCCCCTTCTGATGATCAAAACTCCACTTGGATGTATCCTCAATGCGACACTTGTCAGGGGAGGCAAGGAGGGAAAAGGAAGGGTTATGAAAGTCTTAGAGTTATGGATGAAGAAAAGAAAGATGATGAGTATGACAACAAGCCAGTCATCATGGATCTTAGTCCAGCCCTAGCGGAGTTAAATATTACCCCATGTTCTCAACCTGCTCCGAGGGATGTGGCACAGATACCACCAACTCCACCTCCACCTCCACCAGCTTCTATATTTACAAGGCCCCAGGTGTGAGCTATAACCACAGCCACCTCAATAGAAGAAGGCACTGCAGAGAGGCAAATGTCATCAAAACAACATCTGCCTACCGCCAATTCTTCAGACATTGGCAGTCGCCCCAGTGTTAGAAAGTTGACCTCCCAGTTTGGGACTTCTTTACAGTTAGTGAAAAGGAGCCATACATTGCCTTATACTCCATTTGCCGAGCAAGAGTTAGTTTGAGTAAGCTTGGTACAAACTATGAAACCAGAAGCCAAACAACCCATTAGAGAAAACACCATGCAATCCACTGGGAGGCGCACCTTAGCAGCCAAAAGCCAGCAAGTGGTGATAGTAAAGGTGTTAAAAGCAGGGAATCTGATCCGATGATGGTGGAAGATGAAGGTGAAGAAGAGGGTGCCATTTTCGTTACAAAAATCAGATCTGCCCCCGGCAGTGCAGTAGTATTTTTGCCCAAATCAGCAACATCGCAGGAAGACTTAGAGTCAGGTTAAAACACCCAGGCAAGAAGATACAGTGGCTGCCTCCTGAGATGCATATTCAGCCTACCATCACCTTCTAAGTCGCTTGCATCAGTGGCAACAGCAAAGAAAAAAATCCAGTCTATTAGTACTGCCATGTTTTGGCAACCACCCAACAGCACTTTTGTACAACGGAAAGCTGGCTAAATTGTTAGTGTTGGACCGCCTCTCTTTTTCTTTTGTGGAAGGAGTGGGTTTTCTAGAATTTGTGATGGCTATCTGTCTGAAATGGAAGGTTCCAGCTGGACCTATTTCACCAGAGTTGCTGATCCAGCACTACATCATGATGTGCTGGAATTGGTTGGACAAGCTTTGCAGCATAATGTTCTGTCCACACAGTCCACCTGATGACAGACATGTAGACCAGTTGCCAAGCTACTGATTACATGTGCATCACTGCACACTGGATCTCTTTTGTGGGGATTAGAGAAATGATATCTGCAGCTAAAACTTTTAATGGTGCTCTGAAGCATGCAACAGGAGCTGTGGTTGCCATGGAGAAATCCCATACAACTGCAAACATCTTGGATGACTTTCACAACAAGGTCTTTGAATGGCTGCACCCCAGAGGGCTGAACATTGGATTTGTTGCCATTGACAATGGCAGTAATATAGTGAAGGCCATGTCAGATGGTGGCTATTTCAGGGTCCTGTGTTTGACACACTGCATACATGCCATTGTACAGGACTTCCTCAAAAAAGATCCCTGAGACAGCAACTTACTGTCCACATACAGAAGAATCTGCACTCATTTTTGCCATCTTTTAAAGCCTGCAAGCTGTTGAGGATTATCCAACGTGATAATAGAATGTCAGTTAAAGCCCTCATACAGTTGATACCAACATGTTGAAATTCTACCTATTACATGTTACAACGTCTGTTTGAGCAGTACAGACTGATTAATGAATATGGCATTTAAAGAGAGAATGCAACTGTCAAAAGCATAATCAATGAGATGGTCCAATGGTGCCAGGTCAAATGCCTGACAGAGATTCTGCTTCCTTTTGAAATTTTTACACAAGAAGTCAACAAGGAATACTTTACAATGGGCCAAGCTATCCCATTGTTTCATATGCTGCAGAAACTGCTAAAGGAGGTAGGTGTCTGAAACATATGCAGGTGTGGATGATAAAAAAAATGTGCAGGAGTTGGCGGAGAGCTTAATCCTTTGCTTACCTGTTAATACTAGGCTGCAAAGAGACATTGTGTCATCAAAACATTACATCTGTTCCACAATACTTGACCCATGGTACAAACAATTATTGGTCACTTTCATTTCTTTTGAGACATGGATGTTTCAACCTACAAGACATGGATTGTTGTGCAAGCCAGAGACCTAGAAAAAGAATGGCTGTAATCCAGAGGCCCATTCATGGGAAGAAGAGCCTGTAGACAGTGCTGTTGGTTCACAGCAGCCACAATCTACACCAGCAACAACAACATGAACAGGAGCAGTAGCCCCAAAATCTGCATTTGATTGGTTTCTAAAGGCAGGGCTTATGTTTACTGCAGAGGCAAAGACAAAAGAGTTTGAGCAAGGTGGGGCACCAATGACTATTGAGAGGATGGTCCAGGCCTACCTGGATGACCCAACAGAGGTCAATGTGGATCAAAACCCATTGGTATGTTTGTGTGGAAAAAGGCGGCAATAGCCAGTACTATGCAGGCTGGCAATAAAATATCTGGCTTGCCCTATAGCAGTATGTCTGCTGAGTGTGCGTTCAGTGCAGCTGGTGTGGTTGTCACAGTGGGAAGGACCAGTCTCTCACCCCAAAACATCAAGAGATTGACCCTGATCAAAATGAATCAGTACTTTATACCATCAAATTACAGCATACCTGAAGCAAAATAGGAGGTAAAAGAGTGTGATTGGTCAGAGTCAGGTCATGGTAGTGTGTTAGCTGACCAAATTCTGAGGGAACTACCTGAGTTTGAGGACAAACTCTACTTCCCTGACTAGACCTGGGGCACCGTAGAACTTTCTACTTTCTACTATTGATGAACTGCTTTGAGAAAAGAATAGTTAGCTAGGGGAACCTTATTATTTTATACTGTTTGTTTCAGTCTAAATGAATAATGAACCACAACTGTTTTGGGCACCTGTATGCCCGGATTGGAGTTAGACCAGTGTGCATTGAAGAAGCCCCCAGACCTCCCAAAATCACTTCAAGGAGATTTGAGAGAAAATGCGTGCCTCCATTTTGTGTCTATCCTTCCTTCTTGTCCTATAGCAGGACTGCCCCAGATATCTGATTTAGAACTTACTGGCCAATGTGTGTTTCAGTTCCTGAACCGACGAGGATCAACAATGTGCCACTATGCTTCATAGAAACAGGTCAGCAATGCTAAATGCCTCAATGATTGCTTTGAGGGATACTTGTCTCAATGTTGACATGATTTGTGTGACTCATGTCTAGTTGTGGCAGATAGTGAGAGTGGGCGCTTATTGTTTAACTATATTCTTACGTTTGCTTGTGTTTGTGTCATGATTAATTTACAATGTTGGTGGCATAATAATAATGGGTGATACTTTTTTCCATTCATCTTTGACACCTACCAAAATTCGTTTGACAGCATTTTCACACTGTTTTGTTTTCTGGTTCACATTTGTCAAAGAAGACCTGACCAGTCCATTTAGCTAACAAACAAATTTCTAGTCCAGTAAAAAAAAAAAAAGAAAACTCAATGTTTCTTTTGTTGTTTAACACAGCTATGCTCTACAAGTTGCTCTATCTCAATTGGGTCGGGAGACTGTGACTCTTGGGAGCAGGTAGTATGGAGTTGGACATCATAATCTTTAATCAGAGTCTGCAGGATGATGGAAGGAATCAGAGCATGAATTGACATCTTAAACAAGTGCCAGAGGAAGGAAGTTATCAATTTCTTGAAATCAACATGGATGATGTGATGATGTGCCTAAGAGGCCTACTCCGGTCTGAGGAGTGGTGCTGAGAGGTGCCTTGATTACTTGATTTGGGAAATGAAATGTTGCTGTGTATGTCTGCTGGCAGGCTCAAACTTGAAACTATGTGGTTGCGTGGGGGAAACTGGAGGACACCGACATGTGATGGATGATAATGTCACATTATGCATGTGCTCTAGACTAAATCTATTGATGATCATGACAGTTGCAAGTTTGATCAGCCCGATACATGCTGCCACTTGTCTTTGATTGTTGGTTGTTGTAATTGCTCTCACTAAATTGATCGCACATCAGTCATAAAAAAATGATCGCAAATGTCTTTGCTCTTGCTCTGAGAACTCTGAGTCCTCTTGGTACACTACTTCTCATGAAGCTTACCTTCCATTCCATTCTTCTTGATTCTACAGTATCATGATAATCATTTCTGTTTTACAATCCGCAGACCTTCTCTCCTCCAGCACCATAACACTCATGCTTACCTTATCGGACTGCTTCACGGAGGCACCCAAGAAGATTGACAGGGCACTCAAGAAGATTGCAGATGCACCACCCAATTTGGCAATACAGACTACCATAATTTTTCTTTCAATAATCTTTTTTTAGAACTGGGTATGTTAGCTTCACCCCAAGATTAATTATATGCACTATTTTGCAAATGTAGGGTACCGAACATTTTTAGATATATATAATAAC